>NC_142094.1:40136666-40439696 GCF_054644295.1 Miniopterus natalensis
TAGCAATAACAATTGTTGACCAAATTGTTCTTCCACCAGACTGTGATTTCCCTGAGGGCAGATTCCCTGACATTCATCTTTGGATCCCCAGAGCCTAAGACATAGTAAGAAGTCAATAAATGCTCTTTGCATGAATAGATGAATCGATGGATGAGACCAACCACCTAAGTGACTAATAGAGGAGAAAGTACAACACAGGGAGGACCACAGCAAGGCTTCATGCCTTGAGGCTTTTAGTGTGGAATCTGGAGAGAAACAGGAAAGTAACTTCCCAACTCATGCTAGCAGGCTGAACTCAGCTGCCCTGAACATTTGCCATGGTGCACTGTGTTGGTCCAGGTCTTCTGAGAAGCAAATGTTAAAACGGGATTAAACATGCAAGGATTTTATTAGGGAAAGTGGGTGAGGCAGAAATGGGGAGGGAGGCTGGGAGACCCATCAGATGGTCTGCGTCTAAATGAAGAAGGGGGGGAAGGAAGAATGGGTGGAAAGGTCCTAGACCGCCGAGCTGTCCAAGGAAAGTTCGGCAAGTATGTCAGGGAATCCTCGAGCTGAAGCTGACCACTGGGAGATCCATGTCTTCCAGAATCCGGCCTGCTATAGTGTCCCTGCAGTGCTCAGTCATCAGCAGCCTGTGGGCAGTGAGGCCTTGATTAAATGCTACAATGGTTTCAGAGCACAGCCCTGTGGCCCTTGGTCAATTCTACTCCCAGCAGCTAGAGGTTGGCCAGGTGCATTCTCATAGCCGCCGCATACAGTGTAGTCCTTAACAGCATAGGATCTGGGGTACAGACCATGTAGGTTAGATCTCGGCTCTTACTAGCTGGTTACCTTAGGCAAGTTACTCAACCTCTCAAAGCCTCGTTTTTCCGTATTTGTGAAATGGAAATTATTATTCCAACCTCTCAGAATTGTTATCAAACACTCTGACCCACAGCAAGTGCTCCCTGAAAGGCAGTTGCCATATCCCTGACCATTATTGTTACTAATAATGAAGGACTTCTATTAGCAATCACAACATGAGAGCAGCCCCCGCTGTTGCTCACGTGCATTTGAGTTTTATAAATCTACCCCCAAGGACATGGAACATAAGCTTAGAACCATGGTTTGGCAATATCACAATTCAAACAACAAAACCAGTTTGTCTACAAATTAAAGGTCACAGGGGCTTTCCTGGTTGGGCTATTTCCTGGAGGGGAGGCCAAGGTGGGTTGTATTGTGTCCGAATCCATCTACAGCCACAAGGCCCTCTCCTTTCCGCCATGTGCTGCTGTTTGTCTGCAGTGTCCTGCGCCCGGACCCTGGCAACTGTCTGCCCTTCAAGGAAAGCGAGGCCGGGCCACCCTCCCTCAGAAAGAGGACCATCGCTGGCTCTTCGCTACGCTGCACATGTTCTGAGCACCTGTTTTGGAATTCTGCTTGCTTTTGTCTCTGTGGCCTTAATTTTTTTTTAAACCTTGGCCAACATTCTGGTAGTGGCCATTGCCTGGCTACTGCTGGTTTCTGACCTGTATATCTGGAATCACAGCGTTGTCCCCTTCTTACCCTGGCTATGGCCTGAGGCAGTTATGGCTTTCATGGCCTCAGGTCAGCTGGCTCAGGCCTCTCCCAACCTTGCTGACCTTTGTGCCTTGATGGCAGTGACAACTAAGAATCTACAAGGAAAGGGAAGGAGTCCCCAGACAAACTGGAAACCACACTGTTACCTCTTCCTCTGTCACCTCAGAGGCCATTTCTGCAACCCCCACTTCCCAGAGAGTCACCAAAAACACACATTAGGATTTCTGGGGAGTTTTTTTGTTTTGTTTAGTTTGTCTTTGAAGAAATGACCTTCAGTTTTTAATAAATGAAAAGAGTAAAAATTAAACTAAAAAAATATTGATTTTGTTTAATAATTAACAGTGTAAGAAAGCTTGATCAAACTGTACTTCTACAATGACAGTCTCCACTTGAGGGAGACTTTAAAGGGACTTTACTGGGGAATTTTAAGTTTCTGTGTTGGCTCTGGAATCCAACCCGCCAGCTGCTTTGTTGCTTTGTTGCAGCCTAGGGGAGGAAGCAGAAGACAGAAAATACAGGAACTGGGTGAACCCTCCCAACCAAGCTGAATTGGGCCTTCACATCTGAGAGACAAGAAGGTCACTCTCTGAAGTGGAAGTAAAGCCACAAAGCAGAAACAGGCTGGCCACTCGCTTATCAGCCTCCAACATGAACACTGAGCCCACCTCTGAATGCGACTTTTCTCCACCAGGCTTCCCAGCCAGAGCTATAGAAGCGCTGGGCCATCCTGACGCCAGACATGCCCCGTGTGTGGGACAGAGATTTCCCATCGCCAGAGACAAACACTGGTCGGGTCTCCTTCTGCCCCATTTACACACAAAAATATTTACAAGTAATCAGCCTCTTGACATCACCTTTGCCTATTATTTGCATTTATCCCTCTCAGTAATTTAAAAAAATCAATCAGATGTCGTTCCCCTACAAATCAAAATTCTTTAAAAAATGATACCCTGAAGTAAAACCTAAGCATTCTCACACTCCTACCTTCTCAGGTCAAAGCTCCATTAACTACTTGACCCCAGGTGAGTCACTTCTCTGTTCTCAGTTGTCCTCCTCTGTGTTAACACACAGTGGACAATACAATTGTTTTTTTAAAAATATATCTTTATTGATATCAGAGAGAGGAAGGGAGAGGGAGAAAGAGATAGAAACATCAATAATGAGAGTCATTGATCGGCTGCCTCCTACACACCCCCAACTGGGGATCCAGCACGCAACCCAGGCATGTGCCCCAACCAGGAAATTTTTTTTTTTTAATGAGTAATTTTCTTTAATAGCCAAATAATATAGATTGTGGAAAACTTGGGAAATATAAAAAAATACCGTTTAGAACTTTCATTGTTTTGACCACCAAAGACAAGTCACATCTGCACTTTCTGAGTCTCCTTCACCCATGAGGTATAATTAGTGGTGTAGGTGTGATGGTGCACATGTAGATAGTTCTTCCAGGGGCCCTGGCTCCTCAGGTCTTCCTACCTCCTAACCATACCCTTCTGCATCCATCCTGTTCCTGAGACTGCCCTGAGAATGACTCTTCATTGAGGACCTTCTTGGGCTGGGTCAAGTGTAAGGCTTTGCCATCTCCTGGATCCTAGGTCAACACTCAACTGCTGAGCCACATGTGGCAGGGCTGGACAATACAATTTGATTTTGGAGGCCCTGACAAGCCCTGCCACACTGTGAGTGACACCCCACTAAACACAAAAATGCAGCCCTTTGACCTTCTGTGAACATTTCTCCCCCACAAGCCCAATCTGGTTATGTGTAGTATGAGATACGCAGCGTGAGAACACACTTTCTGGTTCAGAATCCAGAGCGTGAGGGCAAAATATCATCTTCACTGTTATTTTATATTAATTACACGAACCACTAGAAACCTAATCAACATTGGGATCGGAATCAAGAAAAATCTATTGCAGCGATTCGCATCTTCTCACAGGGAAGGTGGGAATGTTTGCAAATGTCCTGCCAGAGTGATGAATTATAATGGAGAAACTGTGTAGCTTTTAAAGCTTAGTCAATATTCTGATATAATTTTGTATTTAAAATTATTTTACACTATTATTTTTATCATAGGAACCATGGAAGGGGCCATTTGTCAAAAGGGAGCAAGAGTTCAGGCAGGTTGGAAACTGCTCCCCTGTCATCGTTGCAACCCTTTGTCTACCTGCCTGCCACTCCCCTCAGCATATGCCCCTCCCACTAATACCCTGTTCAGTTGCACTTTTCCTTTCCTTAATATTGCAGTCCCTTTGTATGTTGTGTTTTTCAAATCCAGCAGTCACAATATGGTTGATTTCCCCTCTGGTCAGGGTTCAGCAACCTTCCAAAGGCGGGTATGCCAGGCACAAACCCCTCTGGGGGAGAGGAGAGTGGCTCACTGGTATGACGCTGGCAGAGAGCACCTGGAAGGCTCTCATGCACAGAAACCTCCCCCACCTCCACATTCTTCTAATAAAAGCTTCAGCGGAGTTACTACGTGGGGGACAATGCAAATACCCCGGGGAAAGGTTCAGCTTCATGGTCACTAACACCTTAGAAGGAATTATTTTTGACTGTTAGGTCATCAGGGCTTAAAAGACACTTAAGAATCAGTTAAAGCAAAATTCTACTCAATAAAGGATTTTTTAAAATCATAGTCAACCTCCATTTGAACACTCACAGTAAGAAAAGCTCCCTCCTTGAAAGGGTCTACTCCACTGTTGGGTGTTCAGAATTATCTGTGAGAGCTCATCTTTAATCTTTAGCTAACCCTGCAGAATCTGTTAAAATCGTTCTTCTGCAAATAAAGGAAACCCCAACTTAAAATGCCTTCAACACTAAGGACATTTATTTCTTGGAACAGGAAGTACAGCAATTAGGTGGATTCGGGGGTTGGCTAATATAAGGGCTCAATGACATCATTAAGGCCCCAGGTTCTTTCCATTTCTCTATTACAGCAATTTTCAACCAGTGTGCTGCAAGAATTTTTAAAACATGCAATACCTGACTATTAAGTCAGAGGCACTGGCCTCTTTTTTCTTAGACTGTCAAAGAAAAAAATGACAACAGTCAACACAACAATAGCCATCTGCTATGAATGCCATGTCTTGAATCATAAATCTATAGGTCATATAATAGAGTTGCATCTTATTGGTCACCTCCCATGATAAGGTTGTGTCTGATTGGTTAATTCTTGGTACCAGAAATCCTTATATACAAGTATAGCACCTGATTTTTTAAAAAGTCATTTTGGAGCAAAAAGGGTAGGTAATTAGTACTATTATTTTTTGTGTGTAAATCAATCAAAATTATACCTATTTTTTGTCAGATTGGCAAAAAATGTGATTTTTTTTTTGGTGTGCCACAGAACATTAGTAATTATTTTATGTGTGCCATGAGATGAGTAAGGTTGAAAACTGCTGCTCAGTTCTATCATCTTTGGAATGAGTTTCATTCTCAGACTGATAGTAGTAACCTGTAGGTTCTCTTTAGACACAACAAGGTCCAGAGAAAAAAGAGAAATATATCCCCAAGCAAGGAATATAAACTCTTCCCTTCATTCTGTCTGTTCCAGCTTACATCACATGCACAATAACCGTCACCAGCGGGATCATGCACTCACTGACTCCACTAATCATCCAGGTGGAGAGGATGTTGGAGCTTCCACCATGACGTCTAGCACTCCTGCCTCCCAGGAGCCTCTACCTCAAACACAGTTCTCCCTTACCCCACAACTCAGAACACAGCCACAACCCTTTCCACAGAATGGCTCATACAACATGTTTCCAACTCCCTAGTATCTGTCTGTGGACATATTCTAGTTGGTCAGTTTCCTCCTAAAAAGGTGGCACCCAGAATGAAACACCATACTTGGTAGAATACAGTGAAATTACAATATTCCAAGACTAGGCAGCTATATTTTTATTAATGTAGCTTAACACTGTAATAGCTTTCAGTGGCAACATCGTTCTTTGGTTTCTTATCAATGAAGTAGTCATGTATAACCTGCAGTTCATTTTCACAAGTTAATGCCATGGGATTTCTGTGATGCTATGCTAGTTGAATTGCTTGTACGGACCTAGGAGCAGAACTTAGGATCATCCAAATTGAACTAGATCAAAATAATTCTGAATAATGCTTCTGCCACTCAGTGTAATAACTACCCAGCCACCTACAAATGTTATCTATCTATAAATCTGTATTAGTTTGCTAGGGCTGCCATAACAAAATAACACAGATTCAATGACTTAAACAACAGAAATCTATTTTATCATAGTTCTGGAGGCTAGAAGTCCAAGACCAAGATGCTGACAGGTTTGGTTACTTACGAGGCCTCTTTCCTTGCCTTGCAGATGGCTGGTTGCCTTCTTGCTGTGTCTTCAAATGGTCTTTCCTCTGTGCACACACATAGAGGTCCTAATCTCTTCTTATAAGGACATTAGTCATATTGGATTAGGACTTAACCTAATGACCTGACTTTCACCTTAGTTACCTCTTAAAAGACCTTATCTCCAAATACAGTCATATTGTGAAGTACTAAGGATTAGGACTTCAACATATGAATTGGGGGGTGGGGGGTGGACATAATTCAGTCCAAACAAATTTGAAATCCGACTTTTGTATTTGCCTGAGAGTTAGAGAAAAGCTGGATGGGAAATCTGAGACCAGAGTCTCTTTCACTCCATTAGACAATCCTTTAAGGACAACCATTAAGAAATAACCATTAACCCAATTACCTTCTTGTGCTATGCTGAGATCAGACTCTCTGGAAAGGGGATTTAGACTAAATTTGGGAAAGTGTTGAAGAGAAAGGTCATTCTGGGAACTGGGGCATTTCTAGTTGAGCAAAAAGAGGTCTCTGTCAGGGTGTTTCCACAGTCAGAGTGGGTGACTTTGGACATGAAGGTGCAGAATCAGGAGATTGCTGAGCAGTGAATCATAATGGAAAAGGCTGAAGGGAAAAGAGCTAGAAGGTTATCAAATTCAATTCCCAGTTTCACTTAGGACATGGGTAGCGGCAACTGAAACTGAGACACTGATGATTATCCCGAATGTTCATAGCATAGATTGGCTGAGCCCGTCTTCATTACTTTGGTCTGCAATTAGCCAGGTGGGCAGTGCTGACTTGGCACTCTGCCTGGACTTGAAGAGCCATATTTCTATAGACATGATGAATGGAAAGCAATCGGTGTGCTTTCTCAATCTTCTCCTCTTTTAAAAATATACACACACAAATATAAATAATAAATAAACATACGGGGGTACTATTAAAGCAACTATACATAAATACTAAAGAATTAAGTAGGTAGCACTAAAGAGCTGGATTTACATAAACAAACACCTGTTCCAGTTAGCTCAGTTACTCACTGATCCTTAACTGTTTCTTCTTAGATTAAATTGCTTAATTTAAGAGGCAGAAGTCTGCTCTCCAGGTGCATTTAGGATTCTAATGCCGGAAGCTTTAGGGTGACAGGGTGCCCCTCCGCCCCCCGCCAGGGTTAGCTGGTTGGTTTTTCCTTCTTGCTGATCTGAACAAGCATGCAAAAGATGGGACACTGTGGTCGGAGGGTCTGCAAAGGTCACTCAGCCCAGCTCCTACATCAAATGCTTGAAATCTCCATTCCCACACCGAATGCCCACCTACAGCCAACGACACCGCACATGGGAGTTCACCTTGGCAAGACCTGCCTCCTCTGGAGGAAGTTCTCTCATCTTCAATGTCCTCAGAGAAAAAATTGTCACAGGAGAAGAGAAGCACTATTTTTCTTTCCCTGCCCTAATTTGTATTGCCTTGGTCACTATCCCTTTTTTTTTTTTTTTTTTTTTGCCTCATTAATAGATGCTTTTTAGTCACTTCACCAACTGACACCAAGCCTTGCCTCTGGTCTCTAATCAAACCCTTAGCAGGGTTTTATAGAAACTGAAATTTACATTCAATCATCACCATAGCAACCATCATAAAGAATTAGATACAACTTCTTCCCCTCTGACATAATCTACTTTTTTTTTAAAGCTGCTTTTCTCTTTAGTTGAAAAGCCAAGCTATTCAGAAGATAACCATTAAAAATCTATTTTGGAAAACTACATTTAAACAGAATGTAATAAGGTTCTAAAAACAGACATTTGAAGTGGTTTCTAGACACTTAGCACCGTACGCTTTCTCCCTCCGCTGGTGGCCATACATTGCTGAAGTCTCAAGGACACAGCTCTGTGCTAGAAATTGTTAAAATCGAAACAATGCTTCCCGCCGGCCAGGCGTGGCTCAGCGGTTGAGCTTCGACCTAGGATCCAGGAGATCACAGTTGGATTCCAGGTCAGGGGACCTGCCCCAGTTGGGGCTTGATCCCCAGTGGGGGGCGTGCAGGAGGCAGCCGATCAATGACTCATCATTGATGTTTCTCTCTCTCTCTCCCTCTCCCTTCCTCTCTCTGAAATCACTAAAGATATATTTAAAATAAAAACAAGGCTTCCCTCAAAAGTTCAACAACCATCTCTTAAAAGGTGCACCAAGATAACAGCCCCAAGCTAAGGCATAATATTCTAATTTCAAAATTAGAATTTGAATTCATCTCATTACTCCTGTACTCATCTCATTACTCATGCCCTTGATACTTGCGGTCCCGGAAACTGGACAATTCAGTTGTACTGAAAATTGAGACAATGAAATGAAGTCATTTTCCATAAGCCAAATAATTTGATCTTGTTTATTTAAAGCCAAATAATAGTGTAGCAATACTCTAATCATTCATCTAGTCATTTGTCAAATATTTGTTGAGCTCTCGATGCTACCACATGCTGAGAGCTGCATCTCCCAAGGATGAGGGAGACTTCATCCAAGACCTCAAGATCTTTACTTTTATAATTACATGGTATGGCAGATAACTTATACCAAAATGTCAGAGAAATTTTAATGCATTTTCACTGAATGAACACTCAAGGTTGCATCTATATACACAGGAGATGAATGAAGCCTGTCCCAGTCTGAACACCAGAAACTAGACTGATAGCTAATAGTTCACTTTTATCATTAAGACCTAGTAGATCTCACCAGAGGACACTCAAATAGAGATTTCTGGAAATGTCCTGACTTGTTCTCAGTGTAACTCTGCCACTTAAGACTTATGGCTGAATTTTACCCAAAATGAGAAAGAAGTCTCCCCCAAATGCTCCTAACAATCAGGTGTTGTAAAAAGCAATGAAAGACAGCTCTTTAAGGTTCTCAGTCATTCTTTTCCATTCGAGACCACTGACATAGCTAATAAGCAAGGGTGGGCGGCAGGGGTTGGGTGGGTTGGCAGACAGAGGGATATTTCCAAATAGTTGCCAAAAATATCTTATATGCCTAGAAGTGAAAAATCTTATATATTAAGTGAAATAACATATGTGGGGAAAGTGCTAGACCAGAAAGGGGAAGCTGGTTTTATCTCAAACCCCAACACCAGTGGAATGGGGCGAGACCACTGCTGAGGCCAAATCCAAGCTCAGTGAAAACAGATGCCTTGATCCATCAAAGAAGTCTGATCTGGGAGCAGTCAAGCTGCACTCTACAATATGTCCCACTACTCCAGACCATGGGAAGGGGAGCCCGGGCCATGCTGGAGGGGGAATTAATGGGGAAATGCATGCTACGGAGTTACTTGGGAGAGTGTGTAGCAATAATCAAAAAGAAAATCCCAATGCATCCAAAGGCCAATGAACTTACGCAAGCAATCTTAGGAAAAACTTTTGAGGCACAACTGGGAAAATTTAAGGCAGAATGGGTAACTTCCAAACGTCCGAAAAAGATACAAGCCAACCAGATTCCATATTAGAAAAAAAATGCACCAAGAGGCATAAAATATAGAAAATGTAAATATGATCACAGAAATCAAAGATCAGAGCATTTGAGGTGACACTCTCTGACAAGTATGTCATGTTGCCAAATAACAAGACAAACTAAGGATAAGATTCAAGTCCTTTTATAAGAGATGAAGAGTCTCACCAGTAAATGCATGCAACCAACACTGGAGTTCTTAGATTTTCTTTGTTTTTGCTTTTTAAAGATCAGTAGGAAGATTGTACTCCCCAACACAGCCTCCTGGTAGTGATGCAGATGTGTGGCTTTTGTGGTCAAAGGAAGCAAAGAATGTCATTTTTAGTTTCTTAGAGCTGTAGACTTACTTCTTTTGAAAAATATAAATAAATATATCCACAAAAGCCACAAAATTCAGCTTGCAAGTTTTTTTATGTCTTGATTTTTTCAGAGTTTCGTAGATGATCAATATAGAATCTAAAACAATCCCAGCATGGGTTTTGGGTGGTCACTCCAGTGGTCATCGAACTCAAGATGCACAAACTTATCACTAGTATGAATTTAGCAATGAGAGAGCAATTCTGTTCAGGTCCATGAAGGTCAGAGTAAAAGCAGCCGGGTTGTAGTTCAGCAAGAAAGGATTCTGACCATCCTCACCTGCCTCTGGTCCCTGGTGCCACTTCCAAAGCTAAATTGACAACAAATGATGGGCCTCGTGTCTCTTGCAATGGGAATAACTGCATCTCCTTGTGATCGTTGCATAGGGAATTGTCCTACCTGACATGCATTCCAGGGAGGAAAAGTTTATTGAGCATTGACTATGTGCCAGGCAGTGAGCTAGGTCACGACGACCCAGCTGGATATGTTTTGTTTTGCAGCTTGCTTTCTATTTTAGCTCGTGGACAGCTGTCCTCTAATTAGTCTTCTTGCTTCATTTCTCAAGGACCTCACTGTCTTTGGGTCATGAGATAGAAAAATAATAACTCCAGAGCAGGGAGAAAGGGTCAACAATAGGAGAATGCCTCATGTGTTCACCATGAAAAAGGACCGAAAAGTGACAAGAACGAGCTCTCCAAATCTCCCTGTCTGAGAGAGGGCATCTGAGAATCATTCAAGACATGTCAACAAAAACTTCTGAAATTCATTTTTCTCCAGGAAGGAAGGTTAACAAAAAGCTTTCAATGGCTTTTTAAATAAAAGTATTGGGTTGCAGGCCCATAAGGAATAAAGAGGAATTGAGAGGGTTTGTTATATCTCTGACTTTTCGACTGATCTCTAGAAGGACCAACATGCCCTAAGACAGAAAATGCAAGAGGATGGAGAACGGGACCTGGGTGATGGAGAGGGTGCCTGAGCCCACTGAGGTCTAGAAGCCCCCACATATGTATACGTGAACCCCAGGAGTTCCATGTTTAATACATTGAGGATGTACATAGGTTTTGTTCAGAGAACAAAAATCTTCTGCTTCTAAAAAAAATTTTTTTTAAATCTAAGAAATACTCCAATAAAATTGCAGAAGTCAGCAGGGTTCTGATGGTAGAGAGCTTTGAACCATCCTATGGTCAATGGTTCCCCATTTGGGTTTTAGAAAAATCATTTTGGCAGATTGGTGGTGGAAGGGCTGGAGAGGTATGAGATGAAAACAAGAAGACAAATTAGAAGATAGGTGTTGACGAGCTAAGATAAAAAGCAAGCTACGTAATAAAAGGTAGATTTTGATCTATAAAAAAATTTCCATGTGTATATGTTATAAGTTCACAGAAAAAGATCAATTGAAAAAATCAAGTTGCAGAATAATATGAATACAATGACTCTATTTATAGTAAAAAAACGCCTGAGCGTGTGTTTTATAAATTCATTAAAATGGTCTGGAGAGATACACACCCAACTGTTTATGGTAATTAACCTTTATGGAAGAAAATAAAGATTTGAGGAAGTGAACAAATATTTATACTCTTTCCTTTACAGACCTCTGGTTAGAAAAATTTTTATAATAAGCATGTATTACTCTTATAATTTTAAGAGAGTTATAAAACTTGAAAAATAAAAGAGTACCATAAAATAAAAGATACAGTTTCTGTGACAAGGAATTATCAGGGCTTACAACCAAAACAGTGGTCATGAGAACAGAAAGGAGAGAATTAACTCCACAGACAGATGCTGACAAAGAGCAGAGATGAGCCTGGGTGAGGGCATTTTCACTTCATTTTACAGATAATGAAACAGAGTCTTGGAGAGACTTGCCCCCAAACCCAGAACTGGTTACCAAAGCCAGGCTAGCACCTTGGCCCACCTGACTCCAAATCTTAGACTTCCTGCCTTGGCCAACCAATTTCCTTCATATCCAGGGCCCTTTTACCTCCCTTTTCCAGGCTCAAGTGCTGACCTGGTGCAGCAGTAGGGAACCAGGGAGCCAGTTCTGAAAGCACAGGGAGGCATTGGGGAAAATGGTAAGGCTGAAACATGCTCCTATCTCCCCCATGGGAGATAAATCCCAGATGCTGAAACTGGCCATTAACAGAACAATACCCACATGCTAGCTTAGCTCACAAGGATTCCTGAGTGCAGGGCCTCTGTTTTCTACAGAATTGGTAATGCCTCTGCAGCATCTAATATAGCACCAAGTCCTCACTAAATTCACTGAGTGGGTGTTTAATAGATATATATTAATGGGAGGGCAGCAGGCTCCCCTGAAGCAAATATGAAACTGCATTGGATTCCTTATTTAGATCACGAGTGTTCTGAAAGCATTTTTTTTCTCAACTACTCAAGATGTAGGCAGTCAACGCACAATTGTGACAGATAATGGCTGTGATCCTACCGAGAGAGTAATTTTATCACTCTGTTATAAAGCTGCTTCAGTAGAAAAGTAACTATAATATTTGTGCTCCAAGACTTCATTCAAACAGCCAACCAAGCAAATAGCATTTACTAAAATCTCTGTGTACCCACACTGTTCCTAGGCACAATGGAGAACCCTATGGAATGACAGTGCATGGCCCTCCTCCTAAGGGATTTACACTCTAGCTGGGGGACCAACCCAAAATTCAGGAAATGATTAGCTGAAAGCCTGTTTCCTCTGGATGTCCAGCAAATGAGTTCCATAGGACTCCAGAGAGAGGAGAAACCATGGATGTTAGAATCTAGAGAAGAAGGACTTGGGCAGCAGGGTCAAGGCTAGAGACAAAAAAGACAGGGCTTCTCCCCAGCTTCTTAGGACCATAATGGCATTTCAGTGTCCAGAAAAGCACCCATAGCTTTCAGGCTATTCATCAACCCCAGCCCCCACCCCCCAGCATGGCATGGCTGCTTGGCCAGAATTCTTCAATGCCCTGATCACCACTCTGTACATTTATGTGCCAACAGGCTATTGCAGATTTAGGAACAACCTCTCACCACCTAAACACCCCTTGGGATTTCCACTGTTTATTCAACAGGCAATGCTGAGCGTCAGAGCCTTTGTCGTTCCAGCCCACCATCACTCCCCACCCACACCGCAGATGAGATGAGGCCTGTGCAAACACACTTTCTAAGGTCGCTAAGGTGCATAACTACTGATAGTAAAGGGGTGCTGGTGATAAGAATCACAGCAAGGATATGTCAGAGGAACTTAGCACTCGATGCTATCTCCACAAAATGCACTAGCCTATGGAAATTTATAGTAACATCTGATCAGAAAATCTATGCAATATGAATTCCATTTCTCACTTAAGTAGGATCTGTATGCATATAGCTCTATGTCCAAATGACATTGGAGAAAGGACTGCCTCAAAAACTGGGGTCAGCCCTGTCACTGGGCTGAATGATTCTCTCCAAAAGTCATTTTGGTTATATTGCTGCCCCAACCAACAAAAAGCCCTCTGAGATAAGAAGAGCAAAACTCTTTAAAAAAAATTTTTTTTAATTTTCAATTACAGTTGACATTAGTTTCAGGTGTACAGCTTAGTTACTAGGCATTTATATAACTTACAAAGTGATCACTCTGCTGAGTCTAGTACTCATTGGGGAAAAGTTCTTCATCCCAATGAAGGTCTTTATCCTACTAACTCAAGTTGAGCTTTATAATTTTTCCCCCACTCTCCCTCCCCAACCACTTCTTAGCCCCAATTCAAATGCATTCTGTGGTTTCCTACCCCTCTACCTTGTCCATGGTGTTCCCTCATCCTGGGACGTCATTCCCTCCCATTCTCACCAATGCCTCTTAAATCCAACCCTCTACTTCAGTGCCGCCTCCTCTATGAAGTTTTCAATTGACTGCCCTGTTGAAAGTGCTTTCTTATTTTCTGAATTCAATATACATGCCAGTCCCATTCTTACAGACTGCACTCACCCACTAGGCTATGTCCTCTGTCTCCACCCCACAATCTAGCACCAAGTCCTGCTGACCCTGCTTGCTTTTCATCTCTCCAGAGTGGGCCCTCCTCTCTGCTCTCACCGCCTCTGTTGAGCTCAGGCCCACATCACCTCTCCCTTGGAAGATGCAAATAGCCTCCTGCCCAATCTCCAGCCTCAAGCCTGTCCACATAGCCACCAGATTGAACTTATTAAAAATCAACTCTGATCATGTTGACCCTGACTTTCAGCCCTTCAATGTCTCCCCACAGCCTTCAGAGCAGTCTAAGCTGCTTAGCTAAATAAGAGACTTTTTAGGATCTGATATTCCCTCCAACCTTCCCATGAAAGCACTAAACCAGTTCTAAAAGTTCAGTGCCCATCAGAAGCACCCAGGGTACTTGTTAAAAAATGCATATACTCAGTTTATTCTACCAGACAGTCTGGCTCATTAAGTAAGTGGGAGAGCCCAGGGACATAAATATTGAAAAGAAAAAAAAAAGGTGGAGTTCAAATGTTCAGAGGGAACATTCATGAATATTTACAAAAATACGAGGTTCACAATATTTGGTTCTTCATCAAAACCAAAAATATATGGTTCTGATGGAGGTATTGAGAGGATCACATTTTGAGAATACCTGCTAGAGACATTGTCCAAATGAGACTGGAAACAAATAATTTTTGTGAAGCCACTGAATACAGTGGTTAAGATTAGAGACTTGGGAGGAAACTTGATGTTCCCATGCGTCATTGGGAAAGTAACCTACTGTTTCTTTGCCTCATCTGCAAAACAGAGATAATAACAGTGTTTCTCTTATAGTTTAAGATTAAATGAGATCATCACTATAAAATAGTTGGCACAGCATTCAGCACTATAAACATTCTACAACTGATGGAAGTTGAAGGAAAATAGTAAAAATGCAACAATGGCCAAGTTTTTATTTTGCACTGCCACTGGGTTGGAAGAGACTTTAGGGATTCCTTCTTCAGCACTCTGAAGAGAGTTTCCATGGTTCCAGCGAAACTTCTTTTCTCCACAACAAGCTTATTCCCTTCAATCATTTATTATCTGACAAAATTTGAAATTCCTCCATTCACTCCATTCAGTCATTCAGCAATTTACTGAAGGCCAACTATGTGTGGAGCTCTGTTCTAGGCACTGGGGATACAGCAGTGAAACAAATCACCACCTGAGGCTTACATTCTATTAAAGGGACAATAAATAAAAATAAGTGAGTAAGTGGATGAGTAGATAAACGGATGAGTGGGTGGATATCTGTACGTGCCTCCCATTGAAATGGTGAACACTTCTCCATGTAAGCTGACCAGTGAAGGGTAGGAGAGGAGCCTCTTATCTGACACCAATACTTCTGTTCATAAACTTTCATGTGCATTTACTTTTTTTTAGAAGTGACATTGCTCTATTGACCATGTTTAATTTGTCTTCAACGAAATCTACCAGACCTTCTTACAAATGCTGCTCTTAAAAGATATCCCTTCATCCTGTTCTTGTACAACAGTTTGATAATTTTAAAAATTCTGAGCAGGATTTTTATTGATCCTTATTAATTTTCAACTTATCTTTAGCCCATCCTTCTAACCACCACACACTTGGATGAACTAGAATGTGAAACTTTTAAATTAGGGTAACATATAATATACACACCTCTACATCACTGCTGTCTACAAACTTAAGGAAAGAAGAAAAATGTTCATTTTAAAATTAAATGCTTGGATAAACCTACTCTAAAATTTTAGACAGTCCAAATCACTACTCTGAGAAAATGACTGCCCTGCCCGAAAGCCAGGGTTAAGTTGGGCTCTATGTTACCATTAGATAACCACGTGCATAACATTTGCCATAACTACAAGCCATGCCTTTTCTTCTCTTTTCCAAGATGGGTGTTCAGGCAACTCATTCTTTCCTTAAGAATCGCTGGAAGGAACTATGAAAGGGGCCCTCAGGATATCTCAAGTCCCTTTTATTATTCAAAGAAAGGTCCCTAACTTCTGTTTCATAACATTGGACACTCCTGGCATTAAGTAATTAATGGGACAACTGGCTGTTTATGGGCCCCCTCCCTCTAGGACACAAATTCTGCAGAAACAGGAATTGAATGTGACTTTTTTATCAAGTCTTCCCAGGACCTTGCAGGGGGCCATCCCCATGGCAGGCACTCCATAAGCTCAATAAACGTTTGTTGAATATAAACATAAATTAGTCTCATCTCTGCCACCAACTGTATAACACTGGGCAAGTCCTCTAACCCCTCTGGTCCCACTTTGTTGATTTTAAACTAAAGGGGTTGGGCGAGATGATCCCAAAGTTTGCTTTTCAAATGTTAATATTCTGTATTTCCACCTTGTTGACTAGTGGCTCCTGTCTCTGTTTTCAGAGAACAGGCAAATTTTAATCAGATGAACACCCTTCACCATAGCAAGAGGGATATTGAAGGATTTCTATAACCTATGGAACTCTGAATTCTAAGTTACTACAAAAGAAACATAAACATTTAGGCTGCCAAATTACTGTATGATTATCTCAGCATTCCGTTTTTCCTGAAAAACATTTAACACAAAAATCCATACTCACAGTCAGAGACCTTCTCTGGCAACACAGCAAGGCTTCGAGAAATGATATTCAGAAAGTTTTTTAAAATGAAAGGGGGAATCTTTTCGGAGTAACAGGTTGATTCCATTTGGAATGCTAAATGCCACATCCTGCCACAGAAATGTTTCCCCACATTTCACAAGCTCGGAAAAAAAAAAGAGTCAACAGCTAACACTAATATTTTCTATCTGCAAGCTTTAACTATAGCCACAGCCTCCAACATTAGCTGCATATGTAAAAGGAAGCCTATTTTAGTCCAATTTAAAAGTAGAGCATTTTCATTTCATCATCAGCGGCCCCTCTACTTCCTGTGTTATCAGATGCTAGAGAGAGAGCCAGCGGCCTGTGTGTGAAACTGGCAATTTCACGGACAAAAGACGCACGTTCGGCCAGCATTCTTTTAAATAAGGACCTACTATGGATCTAACCTTGTAGGAGTCACAGGGAAGATACACATGTGCAGAAGGCATAGACCCAGAGAAAAAAGGTACCAAGGAATTCCTGAACCCACTGAGCCAATTCTAGAGGTCTCCTCTGTACAGATTTCTTCAGTTCAATGCTCTCCTTCAAAAAGGACACACTCAGTTTAACCTCTGCTCCTAATATAATAGACTCACATGCCCCACATGGAGCTAACAAGTCCAATTGTTCACTAGCTTCTGTATGGCATACCTGATTCTTTTGTGGGACAGGCTGTCCTATCTGGTATATTTTAAGCATGCAGACAGTAAAAAAGATGCACTCTATAGACCTTGTCTTGCTCTGAATTAACTTGAAGAGTTTCTGTTTAGTCACATCCTGACTATGTGACCACAAGACAAACCTGCTCCATGGAAACAGCTAACGATCCAAATGGCACCAGCAGCACAGGCCCCTAAGAAGTATGTTCATGGGGAAAATATCTGTTTCTCCAGCTGGGACATTCAAAATGGGCTCAAGTGTAAGGAAAATGGACAACAATCCATGGAGGTATCCACCCATCTAGTCATCCACTTATCCACCATTTACTAGGCACCTGCCACACATAAATACTACCAGTAGAGACCAGCGTTTTGTTTTGTTTTATTTTATTTTATTGATTTGAGAAAGAAGAAGAGAGAGAGATTTATTGTTCCACTTATTTATGCATTCATTGGCTGCTTCTTGTATGTTGCCCTGACCAGGGATCAAACCTGCAACCTTGGTGTATCAGGACAACACTCTTACCAACTGAGTTACCCATCCAGGGCAAGACCAATATTTTCTTTAAAAACATAAACACAGTGAAAATTAAATAGTTTTTAAATGTTTTTTCCCCACAAAAAAAGACTATTTTTTCAATTATTGATTTTGTTCATTTTTCTGTGTCTTGGAAAACCAACTGACCAGTGTTTGTGTCTCAATTTTACCAAACTGGCTTAATTAGGAAATTTATTGCTCATAAGTCCATATGACAAGCCTCCTGTGGTTTCAATCATTTCTCTAACGGGCAGATAAACAGTCATTTACAGCATAAATCATCCTATTTCTTTGGCCATCTCAGACATATTCTCAGTCATGTGAATGGCACTGGAAAAAAACTGAAAGCTGTCAAAACATCCTGTAATAATAGGGAAGTTAACAGACCTACTTTGTCATGCATATCTGCCCCCATTTCCCCATCCCCGTTACCGTCCTATGAACCCACATTCATAAATCTACACGTAGACCATACAAACAGTATATGTAAAAAGTTAAATACATGCACTCTTTCATTCTATCACAGATGATGGCACCATGTTATATTCTCCTAAGACTGAACTTGAGCTAATGTCCATAAACAGAAAGCTATTATTATGTCATGTAAGGTCTTGTTTAAAATTCTGTTGTGAAACATAAACTTATTAGCTGAAATAATACACTATATCTTGATGGGATTTTGAAAACTATCAGACTGAGACCCAGCAACACAAGGTAAGCTATGTTAGGAACTTCATGGCCGTAAAGGTTTGAGATGTTAACTTGCGCTCTCCCCAGCATTTTATTTTATTTATTTATTTTTTTAATTTTATTTTTGTTTAAAATATTACAGATGTCCCTTTTTCTTCCCAATGACCAGTTCCACCCCGTCTCTCCCCCCTCCCCAGTCCCTCTCCCCACCATTGTCCATGTCCTTGGGTTGTGCATATATGCATATAAATTCTTTGGTTCCCCAGCATTTTATAAAGAATAAAAACAGATCCAGGGCAGCAAAGTGACTTGCCCAAGGTGACAAAATCAGTTAGTGTCGGAGTCCGTGAAATATACACCCATGTTCTCTTACTTTTTGTCGTAAAGATTGTACTAACCTAAGAAGAATCAAGTCTGACTTGACAAGAGTAAAAATGTCTCAAAGATACATAGGTGTCCCCTCTTTGCAGTCATTAGTGCACACCCAGCCAGGGTGTGGACATTACAGCAGTAACACACACCAACACCACGTCGCTTCCCCTTACCCAGAAGAGAGCCTGATTATGCTGAGACAAAGGCCGAGGAGCTTACCCAACGAACTCAGCCTGAAGCTTGTCCTGTTTGGATTAGCTGGGTGCAAGCCCAACTCCTTCCTCTAAATCCATAAAATCCCCATGATGCTTTCATTTTTCTCTTAAAACTCCTAACCAAAAGTAACACATGAACACAGCAGAAAAATTAAAACAGTGGAGAAATGTCTAAACCAAAAAGTTCAAAATGTCCTTCATTCACACGAAAGCGACCAATATCAACAATTTCTTGTGTACCCTTTCAGGAAAAAAGTCACACACACACACACAATTTTAAAAAGTTGTGTGTATGTGTGTGTGTGTGTGTGTGTGTGTTATGTGCACCCTGGGTTGACTGTCTTCGTATAGGTTGCCAGGAGCTCAGTCCCACTAGTTCAAATGATAAACTGGTACTTCAAGGACAGAAACCCTGCTGTTAATCAAAGCTAATTTGTCTTAACTGATACTGTATTTCTGGACCTTGGGAACATAGCTAAATAGCTGACAAAATATAGAAAGGGACAAAGAAAGGGGAAGAACAGGGCTGAAAAGCAAGAAAAGAAGAGATTAGTGAGAAAAGGCAAGAAGAAGATAGAGAGGTATTGTATACAGGCCAGCACCTGGCAGGTGCCCATTCGGTACTTTCTGAATGACTGACTGCCAAATAAACGAATGAATGAAGAAACCAGGATAGGCATATTTTTACACATGCCATTTAATATATCAACTGATATGGTCCCAATTCTCTGAAAAGTAAGCATCCTTCTTGATCCACACTGTCTAGTCTGGTAGCCCCTGGCCACGCGTGACTATTGAACATTTGAATGTGTTCTCTAAATGTAAAATATATACCAGATTTCAAAGACTTAATATTTTTAAAGGATGTAAAATATTTCATTAATAATTTTTATATTGATTATATGTTGAAATGAGAATATTTTAGATATATTGGGTTAGGTAAACCATAATTTTAAAATTAATACACCTGCTTCTTTTTATCTTTCTCTTTTTTACTGTGGCTACTAGAAAACTTTCAAGTTCATCTGTGGCTCACATTATACATTTTTTAGAAAGCACTGGTCTGGACTATAGATACTATTACAGCAATGACTATATCTGTCTTTCTCCTATCTACCCCAGCACCTAGCACAGGGCCTTAAGAACAGTGAATGCCCAATAAATATGTACCAGATGAAAGGCTGTGGTGTCTAGATGAGGCAATAACTAGGCCTCGAACTGCAAGGCAGGGGGACATGGCCCTGGCCCTGATTCTATGTAAAAGCAGCTATGTGACCTTGGACAAGTCATTGAACCTGGCTGGGCCTTATTTTCCTCATCTTTAAATTGGAGATAATATCTGCCTTTTAGGAAAATTGCGTAGACCAAATGAAATAATGTCTATAAAAGGGCTTTGAAATGGGAAAACAGATGTCAGTCGGGTCCCTCCGAAGTTCCAGTATTCTCGTCTAGCAACAGTCCCAGGAGAACCCAAATGCGGAAAATACTGAAACAACAGGGTAAGAAACTAACCAATTAAATTCCTATAGCTGATATTTCCATTCCGGCACCTGCAAGAAAATTTAGATCAGGACAGGTGCAAACTTGAGACTCTTACACTAATGGAAACTTCAGCATTCGTCACCCCTTTTCACTGCATCTCACCAACCACAGTCGACAAAGGGACTTGAAGATACTTTCTTTGAAGGACCACAGAAAGATTAACAAACTGGGAGGAGAAGGTTGTCTCTGGGTGGCCAATTTCACTACACCTCCTGGGGCTCACAGCCTTGTGAGAAATTGATAATTCGGGGGGACTCTCGGGCCTCAGCGGCAAAGTTCCATGGGCACAAAAGTCTGTCATGGGCATTCATCCTTGTTAACTGTTTCAGGCACAGCTAGGAGAGTGGAGGTATCTTATTTTACAAGGCGATCAGGGTACCTGGCAAGGGAAACTCAAAGGACACTTGGACAGACTGTAGTTTTTTAGTGACACAGGAACTGATTTCACCATCTCATTGAGCATCTTCTTCCCCAAATCAAAGATCATTTCAAAAGGGAAGACTGTATGAAGCAAGCATCCTTCAGCAGCAGGGAGCCTTGAGGAGCCAACTGCAGAGTAACCCATAGCCGAGAAAAAGCAGACCCAACAACGCACAGCCCTGAGGCTGGAGAACAGCAGAACAAAAATGATCCATTTCAAGAGGCCCAGAGTCAAGCTCTTGCCTTGGTCTCTGCAGGGCACCACAGAAGCCTCAGAAGTCAATGACTTACCATCAGCGAGGCCACCGCACCAAGGAGAGCAGGGAGGTGAAGTGACTTCCCCTTTGCTGTGAGGGTCTGACTCTTCCCCTCTTTAAGGGCTGCTGCCTGTGACGTGGAAGAGAGTTGCGGCATGGCCAGGCTCTGAGGCCTTGGGACCAGCGCCCCGTGACCTGCATCCTAACAGTCCACAGGGCCTGAGCTGCTGCTGCCTCGTCCAGCCAGAGCTCCAAGGGCGGGACAGCTGGCACAGAGCAGAGTCTAGGACATGGCTTTGCAGCAGAACCAACTGTGGAGGCTTTCTGAAATTCATATTCCCGGGGCCAACCCCCTGAGATTCTGGTTCAGTAGGTCTGGGGTAGGGCCCAGGCACCTACAGTTTAAACAAAGCGCAGAGCAATGCCAATGCCCAGCCTGACTTGGGAACCTGTGGTCTAGAGAAGCTTTATTGTCCCTAATCCTTCCTCTTCCATGAGGTTTCTTCATTCTTCTTGTCTCCATGAGGCAGAGGAGAATGGGGAGAGGAGACTTAGAGGAAAGCAAGGCCAAGCGGAGAGCATTCTAGAGTCTGAGTGCTAGGTTCCAAAGTGAACTGCTCCCAGCCCTTACACGAGTCATTTAACCTCTCTGAACCTCAGTTTCCTCTTCTGTGGAATGGTGGTAAAACCATCTGCCCATCCGGGGTTGTGGGGGGAATAAATGCACATGCAGTGCTCAATGTATTACTCATAGTAACTATCATAAGAGCATTTAACTCATTAGTAGCTATCTCTGTGAAGGGAAAGATGGGTGCAGGGCTGTTCTCCATATGAGAATCTATGCAAGAAATACAGTAAATGCGCATAATTGACTTAGGCATAAAGGGAAAGGAAAAATGAAGTAAACTGCAACAACAAAAAACTGTAGGAAGGGGGGCCATGGATTCAGGTCATATGGGGAGGGTGGGGAGATGCACAGAGCAGGTGGGCAATCCTGTGTCTGGGAGGCTACAGAAATATGGTTGGAAGGAAATCAACACAGATTCACAAAGATTTAGGCACAAAGCTGCATGAGGATTTACTGCAACATTATTTATAAAAGAAAAAAACGGAAATAACCTAAAGGTATCTTTTTCTTTTTTAAAACATTATGATGAACATATATGACTTTATTTCAGAAAAAAAAATGTTCCTTTTTAAATTTAGGGAAAGATTTTGGAATCCATGGATTACCTAAAAGCATTTTTAAATATCTCAATTGTTTTTCTTTTAAACTCCAGTTTAACATTCAGATTAGAACATTAATATTAATAGAGGAAGGCCAGATATGGGCATATTCCTCTAAATTTTCCCCATAGAAACATAAGGCAAAATGCATTATGATTTGGGGTAGCATCAGAATTTCTGAAGCACAAAGGGTATGAGGAAGGATGGGGGAGGCAAAGAGAAAATAATTCATATAAAGAAGCAGACAAGGTCTTTAGTGTAATACTGAATAATATTAAAAGAATTAAGTTTAGTGCTTCCCTTCCCCTCAACATACACAAACATAAACATAGGCACAGATGTGCGCGCGCGCACACACAATGAGAACTTTTGAAATAAAACTCAATATCACCCACCAAGTCCTTTCCCACAAAGGCTAACAGAATCTATTTTTGTATTCCAGTGTAATTTGCAGCAAAGAATAGAGTTCCAGTAAAGAGGAAATAATTTCTGTGCTGTAACTGGGTTTTTCTCACTTCCTTCTTTTAAAACAATCACCCAACAAGTCAAAAAATTTCAGAACAATAGCACAGTCTTCTACGCACTGGATATATATCCCTACAGATCAATGAAAGCTTCTGGGTATTGCTTAAGAAAGTTATAATGATATATTATAGCACTGGGGGCTGGAAGCAACCTTCCAAATCATCTGGTCCAACCCACCGTTTCACAGATGAAGATCTCGAGAAATAAACTGTCTGCTCCAACACACAGAAGTCTCTAATTAAAACATCTGCTCGATTTTAAGGTAGCTGATAAATTTGGAGGGGGGCGGTGGAAAAAAAACCTCTAAAACATTTGTTAGTGAAATAGTAGTTATGACCTACAGGCCTATTAAATGAAGAGGCTGTAAGGATCATGATGAATGTATACCCCCACTCCAATATCAGGACCACTTACTTACATCTGGAAAACTAAGAGATTAAAAGTTGCCAGAGCCAACTCATGGAATCTGCGAGTAGGGGCACAGGAAGAGAACCCAGGAGCTCTACACTGAAATCTGTGGGCCTAAGCACCAACACTGGCCTAATTTTATACCAAAACTGATGGGTGTCCAAGAGTCACCCTGATGGGATGGTACCTCCATTTTCAAAAAAGTGAGAAAAAGGTCCATGCACAACACAAGTACGTGACCACTGACCTCACAAAGGAAGGGTGGCTTAGACGCTTGTTCATTGTGGACCCCTGCCCAGCAGCAGCAGCATCACCTGGTTGTTCGTTAGAAATGCAGAATCTTGGGCCCCACCCAGACCTACAGAGTCAGAATATACATAGTTCAAGATCCTCAGGGCCTCCTGAACACAGTCGAGTTTGAGAAACACTTATTTAGATAACACAGCAGCAAGAGAAAGTATAATCGATGACCTATAACTATATTTAACCTGTTTCTGGAATAATTACCTCCATTACCAGCTCTACTCTCTAAAGTTTTTGATCTTGAAGCCTTATTTTAAATTTTAAATGGTCCCAGTGAGTATCTTATTAAATAGTCATGTTTTTTCACAAAGTATCTCAAAGTTAAGAAAAAATATATAAATATTCTGGGAGCTTCACCACCTCCAAAGCCCACCCATTCCATCTTTGCATGCTCTAACTGATTCTAAGTTTTCCTGAAATTTTTCTCCCCATAGCTTTCAAAAGCCCTACAATCAGTAACCCCATGATTATTGTCCCCACCATTAGTTTATTCCCATTATCAAGTTTTCATGATATTTCCCACTGGGAGTTTTTTTTTAAAAATGTGCAAAGTCAAAGAAACTAGTTTCATGTATTTCTTTCTCATAGGCCTGGGGCAGCTTATAATAATGGGGTGTATAAAATTTTTATTTTTTCCTTTTTTTTTAATTAACTTAGGAAAACCTCATGGGTACAAGAGGAGCACTGAAATAAACTATCACAAGTTATAGAGAATGTAACCAAGGACACAATTATACCAGACACCCAGTGTCAGGATAGTACTGTCCTTAAATATTCTTTTAGCCTGAAGCTTCCTGGGAGTCAAAGCAGGTATGAAATAGGGCAAGAAGGTGGTGCTTAGAAAATATTTGAGAATCTCTGGCTGGCCCAGGAGAGTTGTAGACTACTAGCCCTGGAAAGTGTCTTAGCTCAAGTCTAATTCCGCCTCTTACAGAGAAGGAAAGTGAAACCCAAAGAAGCTAAGTGGCTTGCCCAATACTGGGCACCTAGTTAGCAGCAGAGCCAGGCAATGGAGTGTCCCTACTGCAGTTCAAAGGTCTTTTTGCTACACTGCCAGACTCTGAGTTTTAAGCTTGTTAAGAAAGCTTGTCTAGCATAAAAATCAGAGCTATAACACATAACTGGGCCGACCGAGGGCAATGGCTATGGATATCCCAAAAGCAAATCCAAGCCATCCTGTTACACACAGAGAGCTCAAGCCCCCAAATTCACAGATCTAATACCAGACAAGAAAGCTGTACTGAAGCCATGAGCCATCCTCCCTCCTCCTCTCTTTCCTAGGATTCCATTCGTTCCTACGTATCCACTGATTCTGACCTGCAGCGATTTTCCACTAAGCAGCTTATTTTAATCTCCCATTAAAATAATCTTTCTGATGAAAGGCTATTCACTCTCAGAACAGAAACACCACTCTGAAACACTTCATTCTTTCTGAAGCACTTGAAACTAAAGGCTCATAGCAGACCTAAAGGCTCAAGCCAGACTTGTTAGTAAAAAGGTATCTTAGGCGATCCATTTATCCAGGCATCTAAACATGGGATACATCCAAACAATATTTTAGTATATGTGCTGCCAAAGTGAACACTCCAAACAATATTTTAAAAATCCCTTTTGCCATCTCTTTTTTAAAATAATACCACTGTAATGTTTTAAAGAAAAATCTGTTAGAGCACACAGCACGAGGTGCCAGTACAGTGACAATTCATCCATGGAGCTCTGAATGACTGGTGGGTGGGTCCCAGTGGCCAGCCCACAAGATCATAATGAACCGTTGCAGTGACATAAACTAATCCACAGAAACAACCAGTTGTGTCTCAGTTCTTTGTAAATTCAGGCAGATCACAACTCCCTCAATGTAATGAAGTGCGGCCAAGCAAGTATAAATTGTGCACTTTTTCTATCATCGTGTCCTTCTGAAGGAAAAAGAAGCAAACCCGGGAAAAATTACTAATCTGGGTCCCAAGCATGGCAGGTGAGATCTTTAGACTAACACTAGTCATTTATATTACAAAAGGAGCTGGGATCCCACTGTATTCCATGACCTGCTCGTATTCATTGGTTTAAAGCAGCCTATTTCTTATATAAAGGCATCTAGGAAGCTATAGTAGCTTTTTAAGGTGACTAAACATTTGTGAATTCTTGACTCTGTTCATTACATGAGACAGGGGTGAATGAACCAGATTAATGCCCAAGTGCCACCAGGGATAATTGAACATAGTTACATCACTCCGTAATTTTCCAGGCTTCTTTGCTGGCACCAGGTATATAAGATCTTAAATGGCAAGAGAACAGAAGAAAACACATAGCCTGCCTACTCATGGCCCACAGTGAAGCAAAAACAGAAAACAGAAAGAGGAAGAAAAGCTGTGACATGTACGCATCCAAGAGCACATCTTCCGTTACTGTTCATCAGCGTGTATGTCATACTTCCTGGGGCCACTAAAGGCATTAGCCCTGGCAGAGAGGATCGGAATTTTTCCTCTTTAAAAGGAGAAATGGCAAAAATCAGAAGCTAGGCTGGCGGGAAACAGAGGGGTGTTTCTCTATAAATATGTGATCCAAAAGTGACACCTTTTCACCAAAAAGCTTACAGTCATGTGATGGTAAAATGGAAATGGCTTGCAAGCAGGACAGTTGGCAGTCTTGTTCCTCACACCCCCACTGCCCTCTACGACGCTGAAACCTATGTCCTGCACCTTTCAAGGTGTAGAAAATTCTAGAAAGCCTTTCGTCCTAACACAAAACCCTGCAAGGAAAGTGGTGTTTTCCTCTCCTGCAGTTCACAAGACCTATCCTGTACCATCCCAGGAATAGGCTGCTTTACACCAATAAATATAACTGGGGCTTTTAATATAGCGAGGTCCAGGTTCATTTTGTAATATAAATGACTAGTGTCGATGTGACAATGTCTCACCCGGAATGCCTAGGGCCTGGGTTAGTCTTTTTTTTTAAATCCTCACCTGAGGATATGTTTTATTGGTTTGAGAGAAAGAGAAAGAGAGGGAGAGGGAGAGAGAGAGAAACACTGATCTGCTGCCTCCTGTACATACCCTACCAGGAATCAAACCGCGACGTTTTCAGTGTACAGGACAATGCTCCAACCGACCGAGCCACCCGGCCGGGGCAGAGTTGGTCACTTTTCTAGGGCCTGCTCACCTTTACTTCAGAAGAGCCCCTTACCTTCGGAAATGGCCTTCCTCACAGCCGCCACGTACGTCTCGGGCTCGTCGTCACAGGTGAGCTCCTGCCAGTGCGCCCAGTCTGGGAAGAAGTCCAGGAAGTCCTTGCTGTCCTGCACCCCGCAGAGCAGCCGGACCATGCGGTGCGGGGGGTGGAAGGCCCTCTGCAGCAGGGGCCGCTGCGCCGGCCGGCTGAGGTGCTGCACCAGCTCTGCGGACAGCAGCACCACGATGCAGCGCGTGCTCAGGAAGAAGGTCAGGTCCTCGGCCGAGAACGAGGCCTGGGGGCCCAGCCGGTAAGTCAGCGTCTTCTGGCTGCGGACCTGCCGACTGGACAGGAAGAGGTCCTGGAGGTACTGGCACCATTCCTCAGCGTCCGGGCTGTAGATGAGGAGAATGTCACACCCTCGGAACACCCCTGAGCAAGAACGAAGCACAGAAGTATGTTAACACGCCTACTCCTTTGAAGGCTCCCATGGCCTGCCAGATGCACCATCCGGGCAGGAGCCGGGCACCCACAGTCCTTCACGGCCTGCCTCCAGCATACCTGCCGGGCCTCTTTCCCCACTTACAGTTGGTGGTACAAATATACCAGACTCTCTGTCTTTGCCCAAACATACAGTGCCACTTCAGATGTTTGCACTAGCTATTGTTGCTTCTGCTGGCACAGCCTTGCCCCCCATGGCTGGTACAATATAGATGAAGATGATGATGATGATAACAGCAAACATTTATATAGAGTTCACTACCTCCAGATGCTCTTCCAAGCACACCGCCTAGTAAAGTCATTTAATCACCATAGCGACCTTCTAAGGTAGGTGCCACAATTAGCCCCATTTTAAAGATGATAAAACAGGGATGGCAGGTTAGGTAACTTACCCAAGATCCCCAGTAGCAGAGTTAGAATTTGAGTTCAGACAGTTTGGCCCACCTGGCTATTGCCCAAATACAGCGGTGACAAGCACAGGTCTGAAATCAGGCGGCCAGAGTTAGTGTCTTGGCTCTGCAAAGTATTAACTGTGCAACCTTGGGCAAGTTACTTCAATATTCTAAACCTCCATTTACTTGTCTGCAAATGGAAATATAACGACAATATTTATCAGTGAGAATTAATTTAGTAGTTCATGTAAAGTGATACACATAGTGTTTGGCATGTAATAAACCCTCAATAATTGGTACCTGGTGTCATTACCCTCACATTATTATAAGCAGTGCCTTAATGTGAACAGTAACCATGGCTGAATTAATGCTTTGACCTACACAATACCCCTATTGCGTAAGGTGTCCCTCACCACACCTGGTCTGTGACACAGGCTTTCTTCTTTCTCTAATAAAGCATAAATGCCAGAAACAGAATAAAAAAACCTCAGAGAAATATTGAGTTTAAAAGGGCTTTGAGGGCCCTGGCCGGTGTGACTCAGCTGGTTGGAGCATCGTACCATGCACCAAAAGGTTTCAGGTTCAGTCCCCAGTTGGGACGCATACAAGAGAGGTAACCGATCTGTGTCTCTGTCTCTGTCTCTGTCTATCTCTGTCTCTCTCCCTAAAAAAAACCCGCATTTCCTCAGGTGAGGATAAAAGGGGGGGGGGGCTTAGAGGGATCACTTGCCCAAAACGTCTCATTTATGGATTAAAAAAATAATAAACTTCAGTTGTGAAGATGAAGGGAATTGCTTAAATTCACATTCAGTAATTAGTCACAGAGCCAGGACTAAAGAGGTTAAGGACGGATGAAGAAGCCACTGGCAATGTCCTCGATGGGTTGACAAGTGATAGCAAGGAAGTGAAGAAGAGGGACAAAGAGATTTCCTAGAGTGTAAGAAGTACCCTTTAGAAGACAGTGTGGGCCTAAAGCATCATCCGGATACGCCAAGGTTGCGAGTTCGATCCCCAGTCAGAGCACATACAAGAAACAACCAATGAATGCATAAATAAGTAGAACAACAAATCGATGTTTCTCTCTCTCTCAAATCAATTTTTTCAAAAAAAGGCAGTGTAGCTCTTGGAGCACTGATTGACTTAGCAGGAAAGCAGTGAATACACTGCCCTATGTGGCGATGAGCCATTTATGCCACTTTTATGAGGAGACACTGACCCAAAAGCAAAACAGCATTTTTAAGATTGACCAGTTCTAGGCCACTGAGGGAATAAGGACTTAGTTCCCCCTGGGTCCTGCCTCACCACTCCCTGCTTCCCTGTTAACAGACATCACAGAACCTGTTGATCATTAAGGACCTCTAGTCATCAAGGAAAGTTTCAACGTTAACAACAGTGGGAACTGAGTGTGGAGTACCTGGCAACTCTCTGTCTTCACTGTTTTTCTATAAATCTAAAATGTCTAAAATAAAAGTTTAAATATACAATTGAAATAAAAAGCACTTATGGGATTAGCTGCTTCTATATGGAAAAAATATTTAAAACATCTCATTCCAGGGGTGCTAGTGTTAAATTTGACCCCCCCTTTTGAGCAAAAGTACTTGAGAAGGAAGTGGTTACTGCCTCAGACCAGTTAATATCACAACCTCCTTGGTCACCACCTTGTAGTGTGACTTCAGACCAATATACTAAATCTAAGCAAATTTTGTCTCAGTGTAAATGAGGACAACGAAATCTATCATCCTTCTGGATTTTGCTCTGCTGCTGAAACTGAAAGCTGGGGAAGTTGTGAAAAAAAAGAAGTCCAAAGTGAAAGTTTAAGTCCCTCCATAACATGCTAAGCAATGACAAAGGACAAATGCTTCGTTAGCAACTCTCTCCTATAGGGAGCACCTCTTTCTTCAAGAATAATTCCCTTTCTTGAACCGTAAGTCATGTGCCCAATCAATTCTTTCATTTTTGGTTGGTTTCTATTAAAAGAAATGAAATGTATGAACCAACATGGAGTTCATAAATGCTAGACCGAAAAGAGGAAGGGTCTCTCTAGAGCTGAAAGAACGGGTTGGCTATAGAAGGAAAAAGGAAGGGGTAACAGTAAAGCAGGGAGTGACAGTGATGGTAAGAAACATGGTGACTGAAAGAGAGGTTCCTTTGAAAGATTCAGAATTCACCTGAGAAGAAACAAAGAGGAAGTGCTTCTCAAACTACCCAGCCCAGACCATTTCTTTAATCTGTACGACTCAGCTGTCCTCGAGCCCCATGTCTGAATCTGCACCATACTGAAAAGGGCTGTGACAGGGAAGGTGATCAGGATGGGGAGAGATCTGGAAACAGTTCATGTGAGGAGTTTCCAGACTCTGAAGATTTCAAGTTTAGAGACTTGTTAGGAGTACCGAGGACCTCAAGGATCAGATGGAAGTTAAAATCATGAAAAATTAAAGGTCCCTTCAAGCCTTATTTTCCTGTAAGTACAAGGATGGTAGAAGGATCTGGAGATGAGAGAAGCCTTGGAGAGCGGGGGCAGGAAGAGGTATGGGAGCTTTCTTCAAAGGTGTGAGGCTGACACATAGAGAAAACAATTCTAAGTCTTCATCAACCATCTTTACCAACCATACTTGGCCACTTGACAAAGCTACTTATGGCCTCCCTCTCCTCTGTCTCATGTGCAAATACAAGAGATGCTATCAAAGGCCTAGAGAATATTCCAGGATAGGAGGATTCCACTCCATTTTATTTTGCTTCTCAAGTTCTTTCAAGGACTGGGAGCCATGATTTTTCTTGATTTCAACAAAAAAAATATGCCTTTCAAAAACAAAAGACTAATGATTACCCTTCAGTAGAAGGGAATTTAAGGAGACTACATAGTTCAGCCATAAAGAAACGAGGTACTGATGATGCCTGGTACTGGGTGAACCTTGAATTGCTCTGCTACATGAAAGAAGCCAGCCACAAAAGACTACATACTACATGAGCCCATTTATATGTCCAGAGTAGGGAAATCTGCGGAGACAGAAAGTAGAACTTAGGGGTGGAGAGGAGGGAATAAGGGGGTGAGAGCTGAAACAGAGGAAGTTTCTTTTTGAGGTGATGAAATTGACTGTGGTGATGGTTGTACATATGTGTGAAGATACTAAAAACCACTGAACTGTACACTTCAAATGGTGATTGTATTATATGTGAATTATATCTCAATAAAGCTATAAAAGAAGGAGGGGGAGAGGAAGGAGGGGAGAGGAAGGAGAAGGAGAGGAAAAAAGGGAGAGGAAGGAGAAGAAGGAGGGGAGAGGAAGGAGGGGAGAGGAAGAAGACCACATGGAGGTGGCCTGGATGACTCCAGAGTCTACAGCATCTTGGCAAGAGATACTCTCACCACTGGGACCTGCCACCATGGGTCACCGTATCTCCAGACCTCAGGCAGCCCCAGGGGCCTAGAGACCCAACTTCTATTTGCAGCACCTGGAGTGGTGTCTCACCGCAGAGGATGCTGACACTTCTAACCATTACAGACGCCTTGGGAAGCCACTGCAGGGGCCATCAGCCCCCAGTCTGGCCACTGGGTTTGGGCTCCCGTCTGAATGGGAGCACACTCGCTAGCCCCTCAGCCACACTCACCTGAATGGTGCACACAGGACACCAGAGGAAAGCTTCCTGGGCCTCTTTTGCCCAACCCCCGCCCTGCCCCACCCCACCCCATTTCTGTTCCCCAGGCCTAGCAGCCCAGGGCCTGCTGCCAGCCACAGAAGGGGATGGGAACTTCACTCACCCCATCTCCTACTTCTCCCCAATCACCCATCTACTCTGACCACCTGCTCCTTAAATGTACCACATACACCCATTTACTGTTTTCTACCTGGAGCACTCTTCCCCCAAATGTCCCCAGACACACACACTTCAGGTCTTTGCTCAAATGTCCCTTTCTCCATGAGGCCTAATTTGGCTGTTCATTTAAAATTATAACTCTAACCCCCCTTTCCCCTCTCTATTGTTTTTCCATGCACTTCTCATATCAAGTATTTTCCTTATTAAATACATCACTTGCTTTCCCCCACTACTCCATAAACTGCATGGGGACATCGCTTATGTCAGTTTCCTTTACTGAATATATACCTGACACCTAGAACAGTGTCTACAAACAGCGGGCATGCAAAAAGTATTTGTTGTATGAATGAATTCCCTCTGGATAACTCTGCTTCAGGTTTCAAATGGAATGTGTGGACTATGAACCTACTATTACCAGGAGTTTCTTTTCACAATACAGCTCCCTCTAACCTTCAGAGCCCTGCTGTGGAGCCAGAAGGCTAAGGCTAGCTACCTTTCCACTCCCCTTAAATAGGAAGCCCATATCAACAAATCTAAAAGAACTGTCACCATTGGCCTTTTCTACCCCTGCTTCCAAAATGCCATTAGAATGCTGGACCTCAGGGGGTCTAGCATCTGTCCACATCCTCCAAGAACAGTACTTTCTCCTGGCCAACTAGATTTTATTTTTCAAGGGGCTTTTACATCCTGTTTTCACATGTTATCGCTACTAAAACATCATAAGATGGGCAGGGAAAACACAAGTAAACACATTTGCAAACATGGCAACTGTAATATTCTCATCTAGTAATTCTTTCTTTACTGACACTTTTCTTCCCAAGAAGATAAACTCCTCAAGAGCAGAGACCAGGCTGTCCTGGGCAACACTGAGAACATATTTAGGTGCACGTTCCCCCTCAACGTGCGTAGTAAGTGCTCATTAGCTGTCTCTACTATCGTCATTATTATATGGTTCATCCTAAATCTCAGTCAGTGAGTGACTTGCCAAAGTACACACCCCATGAACCAAAAAGGAAACCCAAAGATTAATCAGCCTCCCGATGAATGGATGGATAGATACCCAATGGCCTCCACCTCTCCCCCAAGCTCCAAAGTTCTGCAAAGGGCATAGGAAAAGTTAAAGCTAAAGGAATGGTATTCCTAGATTCCTATCGAAATTCCAGAGGAAGCACAAAGCCGAGGATGAGTAGAGGAAATCAGCTCAGGAAGGTGGCCCAAGGGCCACGTCAAATCTCGCCGTGCCAGCTTAGGACTGTCTGAGCGCCCCCTATCGGTGCTAGGAGCGTTTCGCCGGCGCAGACAAGTTGCCTTTCTGCCTGCGTTCAACTGGGGACTCCAGGTTCGCGGAGTTGGAAGAACAGGGGGAACCACAGTCCGAAGCTCCGAGGGCTAGTGACGGAGGGTTTAAGGACTCAGAAGACGGGGACAGAAGAGGGTCAGGCAGGGGCTGCGGGAAATCGCGCAGCTGGCTGGGAAGGGGAAAGTGGGAAAGTCGGGGTGCGAAGTATGCGACAGAGAACTGGGGAAAAGAACAGAAAGAACACAGATTCCCGCACCGAAGAGGCCGGACAGAGTGGGAGCGGGACGGCGCTCCGAGAAGTGCGGGGCGCCGGCGAGCGCGGGAGAGAGGAAGGGGCGCGCCGGCGGGGGCTCCCAGAGTGGCCGGGCGCCTGCCTACGCACCTGAGGCTGCCATGCCGCGGGGCGCAGCTCGCATGCCCGGCCTGCTGCGTGCGTGGGCCCGCGCTGGTGCCCGGGGCTGGCGCCCAAGCCTGGGCCGGCGGCGTCCCTGGGCGCGGGGCCGGAGGGGGCGCCGGCTCGGCTCGGCTCGGCTCGCACCAGCCGCGGCTCTGCCGCTTCCTCCCTCGGGGCGGCCTGGACTCCCCGCGGGGGCGTGTCCACAGGCTCGCCCCGCCCGCGCCTGCGGGGCTCGGCCCGCCGCACCTGCGCCCGGGCGGTTGCGGAGGGGAAGTGAGAGCCCCTGTCCGGCCTCCAGCGGGGTCGCCGCGCGGCCTCGGCTGCCCCCGTCGCTAGGGCAGCGGAGAGGCTGGGGGCTTCGCGCCACGTGCGCCCGCGGCGCGTGAAACCATCCCGGTCGCAGCTCCGCCAGAAGCCAGCCTGGGCTGGAGAGGGGGCGGGAGGAAGAAGGTGGGCCTGCCTGCGCGACCCCGTGGCCCCGGGCGGGGGCGGGAGGGGGCGGGGAGGGTTGGGAGCGCAGCTGGCCCGGCCGGCTCCCCGTGCCCCGGGGCTTTCTTCCTGAGCCGCCGCCCCTGCGGGAAAGAGGAGGGGGCAGGGAGGGGAAGAGGCACCTGGCCCTGGGTGCGTGGCGTTGCCCTTGACTGCCCGCCAGTGACCTGTCAGTAACTCCTTGGACCTGGCCTCCTGACGGCACGTGAACATTAGTGATCATCTCATATGATGAATGCATGAAACACTTAGCTTGAGGTTGCACCCGTCACTGTCTTCATGTTAGAGCGGAAGAAACTGGCCAAATACTGTATCTTGCTCAGACTCCCGCGGAGAGGAAACGCTCCCGAGGTTCCTTCGGGGCCTGAGTCCAGAGCTAGAGCTGCCCCTTACCTCCTGCCCTCACCTGCCAGCTTCCTGTCCTCGCCCCTTTGCCCGCTCCTGGAACTGGTCTGTCCCCTTGGATCCTCAACAATGCAGGGTCCAGAGGATGGATCCAGAGAGCAGCGATGAGGAAAAGATAGGGTTAGGCCAAGTGGGGGAAAAATGAAATGGATTTAGGAATGGGAATGCCAAGGTTGAGGCCAGGAATTTGTTTTCTGTTGCTGCCATAACACATTACCGCAAACGTAGTGGCCTAAAAGAACACAAATTTATTATCTTACTGTTCTGTTTCAGAAGCCCAACATGAATGGCACTGCGCTAAAATCAAGGGTCTGCAGGGTTGGAGACCCTTACTGGAGGCTCCAAAGAGAATCCACTTCCTTGTCTTTTTCAGCTTCTAGAGGCTACAAGCATTGGCTCATGGCCTCCTCCAGCTTCAGAGCCAGCAACGTAACATCTCTCTGCCCCTGCTTCTGGGACATCAGATGTCTCTTTGACTCTCTCCTCTGCCTCCCTCTTCCACTTTTAAGGATTCTAGCGATTACATTGATCCCACCCAGAGGATTCAGGAAAATCTCCTTATTTTAAGGCCAGCTGACTAGCAATTTTAATGCCATCTATAACTTTAATTCTCTTTTGTCATGTAACATAACATACTCATAGGCCCTAGGAGTTAGGATATGGACATCTTCAGAATTGGGAGGAGGGCATTACTCTGCCTTCCACAGGCTTGGAATTTCAAAAGAGGAGATGAGCTTGCTACTTACTATACCTTACACTTATTCCCTATGTTCAGGACTTCTCTACCCTGTAGATCAGGTTAGACAGACAGACACACACACACACACACACACACACATCATGCACTGTCACAGCCCTGTACTGTTCTTTAGTAAAAATTACATAGATATTTCTGTGCAATTACATATTTAAATTTGTGTCTCCTCCATTCAACCCTAAGCCCCTTGGAGGCAGGATCCAAGCCTGCCTTTTTCACCGTAGAACCTCTAACACTTGGTGCCAGCTCTGACACAGAGAATATGCTCGGAAGGTATTTGAATGAGAGAATGAATTAGTATGGCCAGAGAATCCTTAGATCTGAGACAGAAGGATAGAGGGACTTCTCAGGCACTGAGAGATGGGGCCTAGGGCCTGGCTGGGATGTCACCCTTGGAATTAAAGCTGCATGAGTGGGTGGGGAGAGGGAATAGGGAGCTGGAACCTGGTCTCAAGGGCAGAGCCATGGGGAAGGGCTGTGCTCAGGGCCCAAAGGAAGAAGAGTGTGCAAAGGTAGCAGAGAAACCAGAGGGGTGGGTGAGAGGCAGACCAGAAAGCCCAGGAAGCCGAGGAAGGAGGCCTTTGAGGAGAAAGTCACCAGCAGTGTGGATCACTGTGAGGGGTCGGGAAGAATGAGATTGGATATAAAAATAACAGGTCACTGTGGTCACCAGTAACATCTGGGAGTCCAGCCTAGAACAGCAGAACCTGGACTGCTGGACGATGAAGAGAGGGAGTGAGTGGTGAGGAAAGCAGCCAGGACAGGGACAGAGATCTGCACAGAAAGATAGGGACCCCAAATTCTTATCTCAGCTTTCTAATTTCTCTCCAAGCCCACTTTGGGACCTTGGGCAAAAATCCTCTGTTTCCTCATTTGTGCAGAGGGTATTCCAACTCAGAAATACCTGGGCTCTGTGCAGTGCCCTATTTGGAGAACCTTGCTCGAGCAGCCGTCTTCCAGACTCTACCCTCTCCTGCACCCTCCCTCACTCTCTTCAAGAGCCTGTGGACCTGGCTGGTCTGCATTCCTTCCCAGAGTCATTTCTACTAAGGGTGTATTCATCTATCTGAGGTCATCTCCCCTGATCACACGTACCCCACCCCACTATCGAAATGCATGACCCTCCTTTCAGCTCCAGATGTTAGGGAGTGAAGGCCCTTTTCTGCTTCCTAAGAGAGTCTGGACAACTCTGGACCAAAAGCATACTTCTATTAATTGTACGCAAATACTTGTTACAACTGTTAAAGGGTGTGTGCTAGTTGTGGGTAAGGTCCTGGGTGCTGAATCACCTGTCCAAACTCTGAACACTCCCACTGCTGCACCACACTGACCTCTGGAATTTGACCAGGAGGGAACTCAGAAGCCAATCTTCCCTTGGGGAGATGACATAACTAGTCCCTGACACTGGCAATTCCACCCAATTTTTTTGCAGAACAGGTGGGGTTGGGTTGGGGGAAGTGGTCTTTGTTTCTGCAGCTCCATTTGATGGTTTGCAGAACATGGAGGAGACAATGGCTGCCCCTCTGAAGGGTCCTGCTCTGCCCCTGCACACTGGCTCTTGGGGCAGGCTCTGCACTCATTCCCTCCAGCACCAAATGGTCCAAGGATGGGTTCTAGGCAGGATGGAGAACCTGGACTTGGTTGCTGCCCAACAGTTTTGTTGGCTTGGCAAACAAGAAGGGCCAGAGAGATGAACACATGTCCTCTAAGGAAGAGAGTGGTGAGGAAGGGGGAAGAAATCCCTGCTTCATATGTCTTCAAGATGTTATTTTATAATCTCTCAGGCCTGGGGACCAGAGCCTTTTATCTGGCTTTCAAGACCTCACTTGCTAGGGCAAAATGTGGAGGTAGAGGAGCATGCCATAGTGGATGTTCTTAGTTCATCTTAATTCTCTTAACTATCCTATGAGGGAGGTACTAATAGTATACCCACTTTGCAGACATAAAAATTAAATAATTTGCCCAAAGGCACACAGCTAGTAAATTGCAGGTCTGAGTTTTAAACCCAGATAGTCTGGCCCCAGAGCTCTTGCTTCTGCCCACTAGAGTAGGTGGAAAGTACTTGAAACAGGCCCTGTTGTTATCTGAAGGTGCCACACAAGTCACCACTGGCCTGCGCTGGCATCACCCCCCATTGCAGGTGGGTGGGGCAATCGCTCTCTGTCACCTCTGAGTTCCCTCTGCTCTGCCAGAAGTACCTTTCATTCATGAAGCATGAACATGAGGAAAGGGCCCTCCCTAGGAGCTCCCCAGCATCCCCACCTCTGCCCACCTTCCTTCAGTGTCCCATCAGCATATTGAGGGCAGGGCTATGTCTCTCTCACCACTGCATGTCCAGTGCCTAGCACAGGAGCCAGCACACAGTAGATGTTCAAACATTAGTTGTTTGTTTTTAAATCATTGAGTTCAACCAGCTCTTTTTACAGATAAAGACACCGATATGCAGGTTAAGTGACCTGGCCAAGGTCCCACAACCTTCATCTGAGGGCCTTGTTCCTTGCTCTGATCAGGAGATCAAGGAGAATCCATACATTCATATAGACAGGATGTGAAGACAACAGGCTGGTTGCCCATCACAGCTGGGGGAGAGAAAAGGAGTTCCAGGGTACTAGGGGCCTGGTTTTGCCTTGGAAACACCCTGGATTTAAAAAGACCGGTGCCCTTTCTATCTGCTCAGAGCAATTTCAGCCCAACCCACTGAATCATTAAAACTCAGTACAGGCTATTTGGGGGCATTTGTAGCTTTTTGGGAACAAGCAGCTTTGCAGATGAAGCCTAACCCTCTTGCAAAAGTGAGGTCTCCTTCCCTACTCACCAAAAGGGCCACTTCCCACGAAGGTTCTGCACAGCCCAAGGGCCCTGCCTAAGACTGTGTTGGGCAAAGACAGTGCCCATTTCCAGGCCCTGGACCAAGTTCAGAAAAACAAATGTTGGACATCCACTATGTGGCCAACTCCACTCAGTGCTGTCGCTTATTCAGCTTTCTTGAATCTTCACGTCAAACCTGTGAGGTAAGCACTTTATCACCCCCTTTCACAGATAAGTCGTGGCTCTGGGAAACTAACCCACGGGACCCAAGGGCACTTGGTTATGAAGTCAAAGCTAGATTTTTTTAATGTGTTTTTTTTCCTTTTTCTTCTGTAATCCTCACCAGAGGATATGGAAGCCAAAGCTCGATTTTTAATTCAAACCCATTTGTTACACAACAGCTGCCTCTCTTGTCATACACTGTGACTCAGAAGTCACTCAGCTGTCCTGTTCTAGTTCCATGATTCCTTAATCCAAATGTAACCTTAGTAACAAGAAAAAGGAGTGCCGCAGAGATTACTGGTTGCACATCCAATATCTATTGTCCCTGTGTTTCTGAGTAACAAAATTCCAATTTTATTGGGAGGCAGCAATGTACCCGGCTCAACCTCTCTTGCCACTTAGAGGAGGCTGATAAGATGTAAATGGAAGTCATTGACTGGGGCATCCAGAAAAGTTCTTTATAGGATGCTTAACTCTGCTGGAACATACCTTATCTCTCTTTGCTGGAACAGCCCCTTCTCTCTCTCTCTCTGTTCCTGCCTAGAGTATGAATAAAATGGCTGGAGATCCAATAGCCCTCTTAGATTATGTGGTGACTGAATGAAAGCCACACACTAAAGATAGTGGAGCAGAAAGATGGGCAGTATGATTCCCTACTGACCACAAGCCCCCAAACAAGCACCAGGTCTCCCACCTCTGAACTCTTTTACATGAAAGAGAAATAAATACATCTCTGTCTTGTCTCAGCCATAATTATATGTGTTTTGCTCTAGGTAGCCAAACATAATTTCTTACTGATATGAGAATGGAAGCTGACATTTATTGAGCACCGACCATGATCTATGAACTTTCTTAGGGTATCTCAGTTAATCCTTACAATAATTCGGAGTCATAGGTATTATCATCACTGCACAGGTGAAGAAACTGAGACTCAGAGATGTTAGATCATTTTTCCAGGGTCATTCAGCCAGCAATGGAACTAGGATTCAAACCCAGCTCAGCCTGAGCTCAAAGCCCATGGCCTGTCCATTGTACAGTGGCATATTGGGTGACTTCAGAGAGTTAATTAAAAGTACTTCCTGAGGACACGTGTGTGCTTTCAAGTGGGGGGGGTCACCACTGAGTCCTTGGCACCTCAAGTTGCGTGCAGATGGTGCCTTCATTCGTGCATGAAAGCATATCTTGCACAATTTCTACTTCTGCCTTCTGAGGTGCTGAAGCAGAAAGTCTAGGCAGCTGTGATAAAAAGTTTTAGGACTTGGTTTCATAGACTCTCAGAATGTTAAAGTTGGAAAAGACTCTAAGAGGTCATTAGTGGACACGTGTGGAAACTAAGGCCAAGAGGGGCAAAGTGACTTACCTGACGTCATACATTGAGTTGGGGGCAGGACCAGGATTAGAATTATGGTTCTGATTCCTACTCTGGTGTTTTTTAGCTATATCTGAACACCTATTTTTCTCCCCAGCAGTAAAAAACAGCAACTTTAGAAAATTCTTTCCTTGATCTGATGCTTTAACTTTGAAGTTCTTTCCCATGAATCTACCACATTACAAATAAGAAAATTACAGACCAATTTAACCCTCCCAGAGGGTTAAACCAAACTTGGAAATGTATAGGATAAGACCAACTTAGCATGATTTTTCATCCTTTTATATTTTGCCAATTTACCAATATTTTATGAAGGAATTTTGCCTCTCTGTCTCTAAGTCTAGGTAGATGTTTGTCAACTTTATTGAACTCTCCAAAGAAATTGCTTTTGGTTTTATTTTTTCTATTGTTTGTTTTTACTTTGTTGGTTTGGACTCTTTATTATTTCCTTCCTTCTATGTACTTTGGGTTCACTTTGCTCTTGTCTAGCTGCCTAAGGTTGAAACTTTGGTGATTGATTTTATTCCTTTCATCTTTTCTAATATAAACATTTAAAGCTCTAACTTTTCCCCAATTGGATGCTTTAGCTGCATCTCCCAAATTTTGGTATGTTGCATTATTATTATAATTTAGTTCAAAATATTTTCTAATGTACTCTGTTAATTCCTCTTTGAGCCCTGAGTTATTTAAAAGTGGGTTAACCTTCAAATATCTGTTTTTTAAAAATACCTTGTTATTGATTTCCATTATGATCAGAATGCAGATTCTGCAAGATTTTAAATTTATTGAGATTTGTTTTGTGTTCCAGTTATGATCTATCTTGGTGAATGTGCAATATGCATTTGAAAAGAATATGTGTTCTACAATTGTTGGGTATACTGCTAAGTAGTTCAATTGCTGAGAGATGCATCTACAAATCTCCAACTGTGAATGTAGAATTTTCTAACTCTCTTTTTAATTCTGTCCATTTTTCTTTCATGTTTTTAAATCTCTGTTGTTAGGCATTACTAGGCCTATACACAGATTGTTATGTCTTTCTGATGAGCCTTTTATCTCTGGTAAATACTCTGTAAATAATTTTGACATTTTATTTATGGTCTCTTTGTCTTGACATTTACTTTATCTGATCAGCCATTCTATTATTGTTGTGCTTACTGTTTACATGACATAACTTTCCATTTATTTACTTTCAATCTATCTGTATCTTAATACTTCACCTATGTCTCCGAGGTAGACAGCACATAGTTAGATCTTTCTCTTTATCAATTACAACAATCTCTTCCTTTCAATTGGAGTATTTAGTCTATTTACATTTATTGTGATTATTAATATGCTCAAGTTTAATTTTACCATTTCACTATTTATTTGTTGTTTGTACCCTCTGGGTTTTGTTTTGTTTTGTTTTGTTTTTTTTCTCTTCCCTTCCTCCTTTCCTGACCACTTGCATTAGTTGGATATGTTTAAGAATTCCATTTTAATTTATTTATTGGCTATTTAGCCATACCTTTTTGAGTTACGTTTTAGTGGTTGATCTAGGGATTAAAATATATATTCTTACTTTGTTAGAGTCTACTTAGAGTTAATGTTTTACTGCTCCTCATAAAATATAAGAAATTTTCCACCATTTAGAACCATTTACTCTTCCCCCAACCCTTTACTTAAATATGTAATGTTAGAATACTTTCCAGAGGGGCTGTATAAATTCATATTTCACACCCTTATTGATAGTCTCACTAGTCTTTTTTATTTTTGCCAATCTAATAGATCAAAATGCTACACTCTTTATTGTTCTAATTTGTATGTTCTTGAATACCACTGAGATTGAGAATCTTTTCATATTGCTGATGATTTATACTTTTTTTCTGGAAATGCCTGTTGATATGCTTTGTCAAATCCTTATTGGTTTGTCTTTTATAAAATTGGTTTGTGGGAGCTATGGTACATTAGCAACATTCATCCTTTGTCATCTGCATTTTAAGTATTTAGTGTATCATTTGTCTTTTGACTGTGTTTATAGTATCTTTTGCTCTACAAAAATATGTTCATATTATGTTTAGGTGGTGACCCTTAGGGTATCTAGGTTTTATCTTTTGCTTCAGAAGTTCTTCTTTACTTTATACTTTTATAAATTGTTCCTTACTTTTGTACCTAATATTTTTATATTTCATATTTAGACTTTAACCCAAATGGCATTTATTTTTGCATATGATGTAGGGTAGAAGTGTAACCATGTTTTCTTCCAGATGGATAGTCAGTTCTGCCAGCACTATATATTAAGCAATTCATCTTTCCCTTCTAAAAGAAATGTTATTTTTATTTATATTAAGTCCTCATTTGAATTTGTTTCTGGACTCTTTATTAGGTTCTTCTTGTATTACAGTCACGTGCTGCTTAACAGCAAAGACATGCTCTTAGGTAGGCATTATAGAGTGCACATACACAAACCTAGATGGCATAACCCACTACACACCTAGGCTATAGGGTATAGCTTATTGCTCCTAGGCTACAAATCTGTACAGCATGTTACTGTACAAAACAACACAAAGTTAAAGCTCAAGAGATAATGATACAATCAAGAGATGTGGTCCACAAATGGCATACTGTTTTGCAAAAAATCTTTTTCTATAAGTAGAAAAATAACAATAAAAAATATAGTAAATACGTAAACCAGTAACATAGTCATATATCATCCTTATCAAGTATTATGTACTGTATATAATTATATGTACTATAAAGTTCAGTTTTTCTCACATAAGTTCCAGAGATATATCTCCAGCTACTGGCTAGATATTTAAAACTCAGCATTTCCAAAACTAAAATCTATAAACCAGTCCTGATAGTCTCCATCTTGGTGTAGGGCACCATCACCCAACCACCGTCCACCCAAAGCTACTTTCCTACTCTTCCTCACCATCTCTCTCTGCTCCTCCTTCCCCGCCAACAACCACTCTCTGCTTGAAACATATTTATAGTTCCCGTGAGTGGGCCTTGCTGTGTCACTTTTACACTTCATACCTCTGAACATTTTGCTTCTATACTGGGACTGCCCTCCCTCCCTCCCTTCCTCAGGACTCAGGACAGCGAGCCTCTCTCTGGGCAGCTTCCCCAGCTTATCTCCTCTCCTCATTTCCCCTTCCCCACTCCTTGCTAATCCAGCTTGCATCACTCTGTGGTGGAGTCTATTGCCTGTCTCCCCTATGATACAGAGAGCTTCCAGGGGCCCATACCGTGTCTTGTGCACCATTGGACCCCCACTACCTGGCACATCATAGGTGCTCAGAAAATGTTGGCCAAATAAATGCATAGATGCCCAAAGGTCAGGAACAGAGGGACAAAAGAGGCAGAATTTGAGAAAATGACAGTGTTTGTTTACTTTTAGTGATGAGGGAGGTTCCAGGTAATAGGGTTTCTTTCTTAACACTCTGAAATATTGATATATTAAATAAATATACAGTTTATATACAGACCTAGTAAATAAACCTATAGTTAACTATTATTCATATATTATTAAATTATTATGAATAATTAACTATTATTATTCATAAATATATCTAATTATATTTATAAGTATATTATTGATCAATCTACCCACTGAAAAAGAGCCTGGAAGGGAATATATCTAAATAAACTGGGTAAGAAATATGAGCTTCCTCTCCTGTTCGGTCTGCAGACTTTGCTTGGGAGGGTGGGAGATGGGTGTCCTCCTTGAGCTATGAAAGGGCTATTGCCTCCTGGAGCTTTCTCTGGAAGGAGGGTCTTCTTCTGAGACTCTTTGCTTCTTTGCCTCTCTCTACTAGCTTTCAGGCATGGGTCTTGAGACCAGGGCTTAGGTCAACTAGCTTGGAGTCATTAGTTTTGTGGATACAAAATGCCCTCCTCATCTGGCACTTTCTACCCTTCAATCTCCTTGAAGTCCACACCATGACTTACCAGTTAAAAGTTTTATTTCTCTTTAGATTTTCTGCAAATCCTTGCCACCCCTCTTCTGTGATTGCCATTGGCTTAGGGCCACTTTCCTATCTAGGTCTGACCAACCTTCTGCAGAAGTCCCTCGACAATCAGCCAATCCAATATTATAATATAATATCATATAATGTGCAGAAATAATATATATTATTTTAAATCATATACATATCTTTTTTAATATGACTAGTTTTTCATTCAAGAAATTCTCAGCCCCTAGAAAATTAAACATATGTACATTGAAATTTCCTCCTGAATTTGTAAATTCCCCCCTCAAATTGTTCAAGCACCCAAGGAACTGAGCAGGAAAGGGCCCCTGGTTTCACTCAGCAGGGCGTCTGCTGGCCTTTCGACATGGACACTTCCCCTTTGGGGCCCTGCGCCTCCGCCTGAGCTGCAAAGTCAGCCTCAGCAGCCGCCTCTCACATCTTCACTTGACCACAGCTTTGCTGGAGGACAGCTCTTTCCTGGCTCCTGAAACAGTCAACCCTTCTCTGCTTCTCACTCGCTGTCCCTCTGCCTGCCTCCTTCTTCCCCTGAACCCCATCCCACTCCCTTCCTCACCGGGCAGGCACTGGGAGTCAGAAGCAAACTCTGCCTCACCTGTTCCTTTCTCCTTCGTTCCACTGATGCCGTCCACACAGGCTTCCCTCACTTTCCCCCACAATCTTATTATTTCTTTTCCATTTTGATGTTGTTATTGTTGCTTTACTTTTTAATATAAAACTAATAGATACGTATCAGGAAAGAATAGGCAGGGTGAGCCCTCATTAAGTTTCTAGAGGACTTGATCTTCCTGGATATTGACTGTTGGTTGGAGCTGGCTTAAAAACACAAGAAAAGGACTTGAAAAACCTACCCCATCTCCTTCATTGTTCCCCTCTGCCCCCAAAAATATTTTCTTTAGGGCAAAAATGAGAAGTGTGACCATGGTGCAAAGATCCTTTTGAGGTCCTTGGAGCAATGCAACATTCCCCCTATGTTGTTAAATTTATCTGAATAGATTAAAATTCAGAAAACTATAGACACAAAAATTAATGAATACTCATTGCAGAAAAATTAAAATATAACCAAGTCAAAAGGCAGGCGTAAAAACTAGCTGTAATCTCATTCGGGCTGCACACACACTGCCACAGCGCAAGGCTTTCAGGCCTTCCCGATGACCATGCGGAACACAGGGCCACAGGCTCCCTTCCGCAAGTCCAGAGGGTAAAAGCCTCCGGAAGCACAAGGTTGTTATGTTTTTGCTTTTGTTTTCTAAGTTTGCAGCAAATTTATTTGGCAGCACAACCTGAGCCAAACTGATAAAGTCTTTAGTTAGTCCTCTTAGTGGAAACATTCGTGTTTCGCTGTAGAGATTTTAAGGGACTCGACTGTGAATTGCTGCCTCAGACATGGAGGGATTTCCATAATTATATGCCTTTGTAAAATCTGAAAAATTCTGAATTCCAAAGCACATCTGACTCCTAGGAGTCAAAACTGTGGACCTGAATGCTTAAGAGCAGTGATGATGATAATAGTGATGATGCTGTGTGGCATCTACATGCTTTAGGGTCCGCTAAGCACTTTGCATATATTAATTAACTCTTATGACACCCACACGGTAGGTACTATTACCTTCACCTCCATTTTAGACATGAGGAAAGGGATCATATTGTACCTACTGTTTTATCTCTTGCTTCTGCACTTACTAATAATGCGTCTTGAATGTCTTTCGAGTGAATATTTCAGTGAATATTAACATACAGCTTTGTCTTTAGTAATTGCATTACGTCCTATTATGTGACTGTGCTGTCCCTTAGCCAGTCCTCTGGTGTTGGACATTTCCATTGTTTTCACATCTCTTCTTTGGCTGCATTTCATTTCTCCATGGGAGCCGTCAGTAGAGGCCTGCCAGTTGTCCCTCTCAAACCTTTTACTTTGAGAGGACAGCACATCCCAAAATTCTTTGACTCCTTGAAAGGAAACCCTTTCTGGGGTGTAGAGGAGTGGAGGGATATAGAAAAAAAAAAGAAAGAAAAAAGAGAAAAAACTCATGGACATGGACCACAGTGATTGCCGGTGGGGAGGGGGAATGCAGGAGGAGAAGGAACATAAAGGGTGATAAATGGTGATGGGCAGAGACTTGGCTTGGGGTGGTGAACACACTACAGGGTACAGATGATGAGTTGTGGAATTATGCACCTGAAACCTGTATACTTTTGTTAAGCAGTGTCACCCAATAAATTTAATTTAAAAAAAGGAAGGCCTTTCTGCCTCTTGACTAACTCCTTTATATTTTTTTATTTTTTGTTACTCTAACAGAAACATGTTCATTCTCTCTGTGTCCCTGCCCTATTTCTCAGCATTTGATGAATTCATTTTATCATTATTGGTGCAAGATCTGAAATGGCAAGTGTCTCTCACTTCACGCAACACGTCCTCTTTTGTTCCCTACCCTTAACTCCTATTGGTTCTACTGACCTACTTCCCCTTTTGTGTGACTTTCTTTCAGAAGATTAGCGTTCATCTATGTGAAGTCTATATTTCCATTGCCTGATGCTAAATAGTTCATCAATGGGTCCTTTTTTGATGTCTTTTCATTTTCATTCTTTTCCCAGAGTTGCCACTAAAATTGTCTCATGGCACTTGTATTAGTTTCCTGTGGCTGCTGTGACAAATTATCACAAATGTGGTGGCTTAAAATAACAGAAATTTATTTTTTCACAGTTCAGAAGGCCCAAAGTCTGAAATCGAGATGTGGGCAGTGTCTGAATGAAAGTACTGGCAGAGCCCTGCTCCCTCTGAAGGCCTGGGGGAGAATCCTTCCTTGCCTCTTCCAGCCTCTGGTGGTTCCAGGCATTGCTAGTTAGCTTCATAAACCAAACTTCTGTCCCTGTCTTTACATGGCCTGTCCTCTTCTTCACATGTCTCTCCTCTGGGTGTTTTATAAAGATAATCCAGGATAATCTCATTCTGACATTACTTCTGCAAAGACCCTTTTTCCAAATGAGGTCACTTTCACAGGTTCCAGGGTCAAGACATGAACATACCTTTTGGGGAGCCACCATTGACTCCACTATAGCACCACTCTTCCCACGTCTATGGATTGATATTTTTATCGTTTCACTGGTAGAATTGCTTGCTGTCCCACTTTCATCCAGTATAGCCCAACCCCCTCCTAAATCACGATGGAGTTCATGGAGGTTAAACAATGATCTTGAAAAAAATGGTTTCTTTCTTCTGCTAATCCATAAAAGAATCCCAAACCAGTCCTTTCACATATATTAAATATATTTTCTTCCATAAAATGAGTGTTGCTACTTATGCTAAAACTATGAACAGCTTTTCTTTACCCCAAAGACCAAAGCTTACATCCCAAGGAAGAAGGCATTATTTCTTGAGTTTCTAAAGGTGTTACATTGTCTCATTTAACTCTCAGAACAACCCTGAGTCTTACAGTCCATTTTCTCTACTTCAGAGAAAAGAAAACTGGGGTTCAGAGAAGTTAAGTAACTTGTTAAAAGTCACAGCGTAACTAGCAGATCCAGCTCTGTCAAACCCCACAGCCTTTGGATCTTGCCTCTACCTCAAACTGCCTTTCAGATTTTTGTACATGAGACAAGCGCAGCACAAAGATAATAAATGACTCAGAGGTCGCTAATGACAGAAACAGGATCAGAAGCTTGGTCACAACTTCCAGGTGGTTGTTCTTGCACCATACCACACTTTCCACTCAGAACAGTGTCATTTGAGCTGACAAAAACATGCACCCTGACTGAGCTCAGAAAGAGCCTGAACTTTGGAGCCAGAGCCTGAGTCTATTCCGGATCCACTGCTTGGTGACAGGTACTAGTGGGCCAGTCATTTGGAACCTCTGAAGCTCAGCTTCCTCATCTGTAAAATGGAATGATTATGACAACGCCCACCTCTCTGCGTTGCTGTGAGGATTAGAGAATGCATGCTTAAGTACTGGCATGACTTGTTCCACAAATAGTAGCTATGACAACTATTTATATTGTGATCTGATCTCTCCTTAAGATTAGAGGTTTTTGTAAATTATAAAAGAAAAAGTAATTCCTACTTATGGTAAAGAGTATAAAACAACACCTCCTGCCTCCCCAAAAGTCCTAGTCCTTGGAGGCAGCTATTGTTAACAGTGTCTTCTGTACAGTTCCACAAATTTTCTATGCATTTGGAAGTATATATTCATTCGTTACACAAATAGTCTCATGCAAATTCACAGCCTGCTTTCTTTTACTAAATCGTAGTCTCAGCTGTGTACACCCAAAAGCAGACTCTGAGACAGACTTTCATATGCAGAATGCTTACTAGGAAGTGCTCTTGGAAGCAGCATCCGTGGGAGGGAGGGCAGGAGCAGGAGTGCGCAGAGGGAGAAGTCAAGATGCTTGCACAGCCTTGGCCAAGCCCGTCAGAGCTCCAGAGTTAAATGAACCCTCAGAATTGCCCTGTGCCATGTTGGTCTCACAGGCCTGGACCTTTACACCCTCTTTGTTTTACATGCCAGCTGGGGAAGGCCATGTCCCCAGGCAAGGAAGCTCTCTGCAGCTGAGGCCATCTCTGCAGGAGATGACAGCTGAGGACTGTCCGCACTCCCAGATACCACTTCCTGCATCTGGACAAGTCCTTCCGCAGGAGCTCGGCGGCACATGCTGGAGTCCTCCTCAGCAGCACTGGGACGACAGTAAGACAGGACCCAGAGTTGCCCACAGATGCCTCATGAAAACTTCGATGATATAATGGCACCCAACTGCCGTGGCCTACTTGTCTAACAGCAGGGAGACCCAAATCCTGTAGACAGAGGGAGTCTGGCTGTATGGGACTGTGTTCACTTCAAATTAATTTCATGTAAATTTTTACTGTCTGGGGACAGTCACCTTGTCTTCCCCTTTTGACAGCAGAACTTCTGGTTCCTCTTTGGCTAGGATTATGGTGAAGGGCTGAGGGAAGGATCATGATAAGTCCCAAGGCACATTTCTCTAACAAATAATGAAAACAGAAAGTGGCTGAGGATTCCCATCCTACAAAAAGCATGCACAAAGGTCATTCACTTCATGGCAATGAGCCCTTTCCATCATTTCCCCTTTCCATGGTCTTTTAGTCTTTTTCTTTGTTCAGCACTTGCTGAATCAAATCCCGAGGTGAGAATTTGGGAGCATTGACCCATAGTCTAAAAAGATGGGTGCTATTGCCCTGCCCAGGTGATGCCCCCATAGGGGGCATACTTGGCATACTCGGGTGGCAGCCTCACACCTTCCTTGCCCTTCCCTTCTTCCTCCCTCAAACTTAGGCCTCCACTCATCCATAGAAAGGCAAGAGGTAGATTGGGGAAAGGTAAGCCAGGGTTCATCCTGGGGATGGAGAACTACTTAAAAGCAAGAATTAGGCTTTAATCAATATTATCAGTGGGACTGTACCATTTCAAATGATTTTGAAAAATGGTTTGTCAGTCTCTTATAAAGTTAATTAAATACCATATGAGCCAGCCATTCCACAACTAGATAAATGAAAAAACCCACATTCACACAATGACTTCAACATGATTGTTCATAGCAGCTCTGTTCATAATAGCTCAAGCTGGAAACAAACCAAATGTTCATCAGGTGAAAAAGTGTGATACCTTCTTTTAATGGAATACTAATCAGAAGTAAAAAGAAATAAATGATTGATACACACAAAACATGAATGAATTTCAAAAATATGCTGAATGAAAGATGTCAGGCACAGAGTACATACTATTTGATTCCATTTATATGAAACTCTAAGAAATTCAGTTTAGCCTATAGTGACAGAAAGCAGATCCAGAGTTGCTTGGGCTAAAAGGTGGGGGAGAGGGGCTGACTACAAAAGGGCATAAAGAGGACTGGTGAAAATATTCTGTGTCTAAACTATGGTGGCGATTTCATGGGTATACAAGTTAGTCAAAATTCATTGAAATGTGTACCCCAAGGACACTGACAATGGTGAGGAGAGGGACTGGGGAGGGGGATGGGACGGGGTGGAATGGGTCATTGGGAGAAAAAAGGATATCTGTAATATTTTAAACAAAAATAAAAGAAAAAAATAGAAAAAATTCATTGAAATGTGTACTTTAAATAAACGGATTTCATTGTATGCAATATATTCCTCAAAAAAGTTGATTAAAAAATAAAACATGTAGGTAAGAATATTAAAGAAAAATGTGAGAAGGAAGTGAAACCAGGGAGTTTAAACTTTTCACCTTTTTAACTTATTGTAATTTACATTAAAACCATGTGACAAATATTAGAAAAGCTGTTCATATAAATCATTCTATTAATAAAAATGTATAACCCCAAGATCATCTTAATAGGTCCTAAGGAGGAATTAAATAAACGTTAAGACTCACATTTCTGAAACAAACAAGAAAATGAATAAAAACTAGTAATAGAAAACTTTCTTGACCTGATAAAGATTACCCATCAGAAACCAAGAGTGGACATCCTATGTAATAGTAAAACAAGTGTTTCAATTACAAGTGCCATTGTACTGGAGGCTCATTCTAGAGTCATCACTGGAACTCAGCAAAGGAAGTATATACATCCCAGAAGAGACATATATACATACATGTTAGAGAACATGCTGGCAGGATGTGGAAGCTTCTTTGGTTATCACAGTGATCAAGAATATAATAATGGCAAACATTGTATAGGGACCAAAGATACTAGATGTTTGCAACCCAAGGATCAGTTCCAGTAATGGAAGAATTGCCCCACTTCCCACACAACTTTCTAATGTCCTACTCTGTTTTACATATAAACACAAGACATTTGGGGGCAAAAATTTAATATATACTGAAAATTTTCCAGAAATAAAACAATGACATAATTTAAAGAAATATTGTAAGTACTTTGTTTCCCCAAACTTTACCAAGAGTTGTCAACTATTTAGAAAAATCTTACCTGTAGCAGCACTGTAGAGACTCGAATAGCCTATACAACACGCCTGTATTAGTCTACATTGGTAGTTGTCACATTCCCCTTGTTAATGTCCATGGATAGAAGCCTCTGACAACTTCATTATGGCTGTTAGTATATTTGTGTCCCAAGCATTTACATATTGAAATAATGCTACCTTATTATAAAATACTTTTCCTTTAGCTCTCCTTACATTACATTACGATATAATACTGATGGTTATAAACTATGAGACTAAGTAGCTTATCTTACCTATGAATTTCATTTCAGATTAGTAAAGGTGCTGTTACATAACTTTTGTTATAAATCTGATGGAATTGAGAGCCATTCTAGTGCAACAAGCAAAGTAATTGAAGGAAAATAGAGGAAAGAAAAAAATAGAAGCTGATTGTCAGAGATATCATTGTATTCTTAGAATTTAGGAAAGCCAACTAAAATGCATTAGAGTTGGTAACAGATTCCTATGGTAGCATTTATAGGATAACTGTAAAAGGTCTGATTGATGGGGATGAAACATGCAATGATTTTATTTTCCTTGATAAATATCAACTTTGTTTTGCAAGCCTCACTCCCCACCCTAACCCCACTAGGAAGGATGGGGTGGAAGGTGGTGATGAAGACTAAGCATTGCCCGGGAATATCTCTTCGGCTACATGTAATGACCTCACTTCATGTGGTCATTTCCTACAGAGGTGCAGAGAGGGGCTGGTGTTCCCTGGGCCAAACCTCTCATCAAAGGAGATTAGACCACAATAATGGATGGTCAGCAGGGAAGGCTTTGCCTTGGGACATGATTGTTCTGAGATTTTCCCCATTTTTGTTAACGAAGCAGGGGAAGAAAGAAAAATTTAAAAAGGAAAGAGCCCGGATGGTGTTGCTCAGTGGCTGAGCATTGACCCATGAACCAGGAGGTCATGGTTTAATTCCTAGTCAGGGCACATGCCCAGGTTGCCAGTTCCATCCCCAGTAGGAGGCAGCTGATTGAGGGTTCTCGCTCATCATTGATGTTTCTATCTCTCTCTCTTTCTCCCTTTCTCTCTCTGAAGTCAATAAAAACATATTTTTAAAAGAAGAAAAGAAAATAATAATAGTAAAACAAAGAAGAAAAGGAGTTATGTATGGGCATGCTACCCATGCTACCAAAAAATGACATACTACCAAATATTAAGGTACTTGGTTCACTTGGGGTGTGGGGGGAGGTGGGGGCATTATAAGTGACTTTTCTTTTACATGATTCTGTATTTTTAAAACTTTGTAATATGATCCAGCAACTCTACTTTTAGGTATATACTCAAGATAAATAAAAGATGTATCCACACAAAAACTGTACACAAATGTTCATAGCAGCATTATTCATAACAGCCAAAAAAAAGTGGAAATAACCCAAATGTCCATCAACTGATAAGTAAATAAATAAAATGTGGTATATCCATATGATGGAATTTTTTTGGCAATAAAAGGAAATGAGATATTGATATGTGCTACAACATAGATGATCTTTGGAAACATTACGCTAAGTGAAAGAAGCCAGTCACATATTATATGATTCCATTTATATAAAAAGTCCAGAAAAGATAATTTCATGACATAAAGTAGATTAGTGGTTGCCCAGAGTTGGGGAAATAAGGCTAGTGGGGAGTGAAATCTAAGGAATATGAGGTGTTTTTTTAAGGGGGTGGGGGGTAATGAGAATTCACGGTGGTGATAAATGCACTTATCTGTGAATACAGTAAGCCAGTGAACTGTACATTTTAAATGGATCAACTGTATGCAGTGTGAATTATATCTTAATAAACTGTTAATAAAAACTTTACAAAGGCCCAGCCGGCGTGGCTCAGCCATTGAGCATCAACCTAAGATCCAGGAGATGGAGGTTGGATTCCCGGTCAGGGCCCAGGCCCAGATTGCAGGCTGGATCCCCAGTAGGGGGCATACAGGAGCCAGCTGATCAGTGACTCTAATCACTAATGTTTCTCTCTGTCTCTCCCTCGCTCTTCCTCTCTCTGAAATCAGTTTTTAAAAAAGAGAAACTTTACAAAGAGCATGTATTACTTTTATACTAATAAAAAAATAGTGATTTTGTATGTTAGATGTATATATTACTATATATATTTGTTATATATTAGAGATTTGCCACCAAAATACCCAAACTATTGTAATAGGATTCTGTGCCCTGGATAATTACTCTTATAAATGGATGGGTGATCTAACAAAAGCAGGAGGGAACACAAAAAGAAAAGCAATGTACAGCAGTGAAAAAATGGAGAATCCAGAAATAGGCTCAGCTAAATATAAGCTCATTATATGATATTGTAAGCTTTTAAAAACTCTGGGTTGAAGACACTTTCTTTGATGAATGGTGTTGGAATAATTAGACAGTAATTTGGGGAGGAAATTAAAATAGATCCATATCTTACAACATATTGCAAAAAGATACTCCAGATTGATTGACGTGCTCAAAATAAAATCATATTAAATATAATAAAAAGGAAATGAGAATAGAGTATTTACCAGATCTGCAGAGGATTGGTAACTTTCTCAACTCTATATTCAATAGAAAAATATAAAGCTAGACATTCAAAAACATAATTCTTTTATTTGTACACCTTGACAAACAAAATTAAAATAAAATACCATCAAATTAAAATATTTATTAAAAAAAGACAGAGGATTAATAGAAAGGTCTCATTCTAGATATGAGAAGAAAAGAAAAAAGAACCCATTGGTAAATAGATAAAGAAAATGACCAGACAATTTGCACTGGGGAATGAATAGTAAACAGACATATATAAAAAGGCTCATAATTGCTAGTAATCACAGAAATGCAAATTAAAGCAACTGCATTCTGAATGCCGGCACTGCGAGATTAACCTACACGGTTGCCTTGGATTCTGGACCTTTACTTGCTTCAGCAAATAGACCTGGTTTCCCCTTCTCCCACTTGTGTAGAGCTAAATTAATGCTCAAACCAATAAGCTCAAGAGCTACACAAGGTTAAAGTTATCTTCCATTTATTCTCCCCCCCCCCCCCCCCCCGGCCTTCATGTCACATATCTTTTCTAGGAGGGGAAAAATGTTAACAAACATGTAAAAACACACTACCTCTAAGTCTTCTTCTTTTGTTAAGTAAGCAAGTTATAAATCTATAAAGCATACTCGAATGGACTTCATAACCTCTCAGCTACCAGGTCTCATGGTTCCTTCAGACGTTGTTAAGCAGCCCTTTTAGGTGGCTCTGGTGGGGAGACATCTCCCAGCACTCACAGCTTTCCCGACTCCCAACCCTTCCCTGTGTTCTTCCCAAGACCTGTGCCATTGTCCCCGCTCAGCACCGCTCCATGAACCCCTCTCTTTCTTTACTTTTGGGCTTCCCCCAAATTTGCCTCTCACAACACAGGCAATGTCTCTCTGAAACTGACCCTTCAAGCCTATTCGACTCTTGCCACATATTCCCCCTCCTTCTTGTAAGAAAGGGTAATACATACTCTATTTTTTTATTTTTAAAGTGACGCTGCTAAATTAGCCAAAAAGCAAAAATAATTTAATCATAATTTTTTAAATAATATTTGATGCTAGTGCACTGGTACAATCTCATGGCACTAATAGCAGTGGGAAATGATAGAAGACCATGAAGTTGTGCATTCTTCTAAATCTGTGAGTGTGTGTATGTGTGTGTCGCCATTCATTATAGTAACATTTATAATGGCAAAAGAAAAATGGTGCTTTTTTAAATGTTCAGTAACAGGGAAAGAGTTAAATTGTGAGTCTAGCCCTTGGCAAAGACTAGTTAGAATAGGGATGGGCACCTCACCCAATCCATCAGCCTGCCAGGCGCCTATCATTTGTGTGACCTGCTAAAAAAGAGATAATCTGAGCCTATTAGAATCTCTCTCTCTCTTAAACTAAGCAATACCTGTTGCCAATTGAGTGTAGGTATTAGAACTGGAATAACTTTAATGTGCATGAAAATCATGTAAAATACAGATTGTTAAAATATAGATAGTGCCCTAGCTGGTGTGGATCAGTTGGGTTGAGCATGGTCCTGTGCTCCGAAAGGGACCGGTTACATTCCTTGTCGGGCATATGCCCCAGTTGTGGACTTGTTCCCCAGTAGGGAGCATGCATGTAGGAGGCAGCTAATTAATGTTTCTCTCTCATGTTGATGTTTCTCTCTCTCTCTCCCCCTCTTCCTTTCTCTCTCTCTAAAATCAACAAAAACATATATATATATAAATTGCTAGGCCCCACCAGAGTTTTTGATTTGATAAGTCTGGGATGGGACCCAAGAATCTGCATTTCTAACAAGCTCCCAGACCATTTTGATGCTAGTGGCTCAGGGGACCACACTTTGAGAACCACTAATGAAGACATAGTCAAGGCACAACTATTTGTGGACCATGGGTCAAACAGCAGGTGTACAGAAGGGAGAAGGGTGGACAAGACCACAGAGGGAAGCAGAAACCAGCCATGGTTCCTGACTGCTTCCCAGTTCACTTGAGCCCAGCTGTATTTGGGTTCCTGTTTTTATATTCTCTGCAGCCTTCCTGTACTCTTATTCTCAATTTCCCTTCACTTGACTTAACTTGAGTGAGTCTCCTTGCACATAAAAGGCCTGCCTAGAACACAGTTGAAAGAATATTATGTCCTTCAATGGACACAGAGGTCATTACTTGCAATTCCATTCCAACCCACCTGCTGGGTAACCAAGGTGAACAGATTGGTCTTTACATTTCCGTATTTCTCTCTAAGCTCCACATACACATATAGGCAACAGTTTTACTATTTCTGTTACAAAAATAAAATTGTTCTGAATTAGGATTCAGATTCTACTCCTGTAATGGGCTTAAACAAGCTGGAAGTTTACCTCTCTCTTGCATAACAGTCCCGAGTCAAGTGGCCCAAAACTGATGAGGTGGTTCTGTTCTCTGAGATCACCTTGCAGCTCCACCATCCTTGGGGTTCCCTCAACCACCTTTTCCACAGTGGTTCACACCATGCCTATACTCCAGTCAATAAGAAGGGGAAAGGGTGGGGGCATGTTCTTTCCTGTAAGAACAGAATCTCAAAGATGCACAGATTACTTCTAATCGTCTCCCCCTTGGCCATAATTTAGAGCCATACAAACAGCTAATTGCAAAGGAGACTTGGAAATAGTCTTTAGCTAGCTAGTCATGTGACTGGTTAAAATTTGGAGGTCCTTCGGGAAAAAAGGAAGGAAAAGTGGGAGTATGGATCTTGGGGGATGTTTAGCAATCTCTGCCACACAGACTATAAGCAATGCTTTTCCATTTCCTTATTTCATAATGTCCCTCCAAGTCAATAAATATAGAGCCAATAAGGTTTAATAAGTGCCTAATATCTCATCATATACCTATAAAGTATTCAACTATTCCTGTATCGGTGGATATTCAGGTTACGTTCATCTTTCTTTACCCATAAACTTTCTTCAATAAACACTCTTGTTCATAGATTCCTGCTTCCTAGAGCTTTTGTTTCTGTAGGATGAATTGCCCAAAATGAGTCAAGGGATATGTGCATTTTAAAATATATATATCTTTATTGATTTCAGAGAGAAGAAGGGAGAGGGAGAGAGAGAGATAGAAACATTAATGATGAGTCACTGATCTGCTGCCTCCTGCACGCCCCCTACTGGGGATCCAGCCCACAACCCGGGCAGGTGCCCTGACTGGAATCGAACTGTGATCTCTGGGATCATAAGTCAATGCTCACTCAACTGCTGAGCCACACCGGCCGGGGGGGATATGTACATTTTTAATTTGTATATGTATTGCCAAATTACTTTTCCAAAAGGCTATAATAATGTTATACATTCACCAGCAATGAATGAGAGACCCCATTTCCCCATATTATCATTAATGCTCTTATTTTCTGCCCATGTGAAGGGGTGAGAAATTCTACCTCATTGTTACTTAAATTTGAATTTCCCTGGGTATAAGTGAGGTTGAGGGTATTGTTATCTTCATTGATGATTTGCATTTCCTCTTCTGTGTATTGATGGTTCACATCTGTATCCATTAGGATTTCAGCAGGAAACAGAATTCATCCTAGATGGTTCAAATGAAGGGATTGTAAAGAAGGCCCTACTTCCAGAGCTGGGGCAGGACTGAGGGAGTAAATAAAAGGTGAGAAGCTGGTGAGGCAGCCAGAGATGAAACAGGAGAAAGCTGTTTCTGCCTCCCCAGGGCTAAAGGGACAAGATAGGGAACTAGTGACACCCAATGAATACTAACCCATTGGAAAAAGAGCTGTCCTGTGGGAGCTGTTGAGATGGAAACATCCCAAACTTTCTCTCCTTCAGCCCTCCAGCCTCCTGCTGGTTCTTCCCATTTGCCAAAGCCAATGGGCAAGCCCTCTAGCAAGAATCCTGGGTGATGTTACCCAACCTCCCAGGGCACAGATGCAGGCGGAGGGCCGAGAATGGGCCTGGGGAACAGCCAGGAAATCCAGCCTCAGTACCCTTTACCCCTTTTTCTATTGGGTGAGTGTCTTTTCCCTATCAATTGCCAAGAACTTGTCAAACACCAAGGATATTAATCCTTGGTCTCTAATCTGTGTGGAAATGATTTCCTCAGGTCATCACTGTCTATTGACTCTTATCTAAAGTTTATTTTTCCATGTTTATGGTTTGGGATTCTTCTTTGCTTAAGATGATCTCAAACTTTACCTCCAAAGTTTGACAAATAGTTTCCCTACACTATCTTCAGAAGTTTTCTTTTTTCTAATTTTTGCATCTTTTGGTCCCTTTTTAGTTTATTTTTATACAGAGCATGCAGTAGGGCACCCTGCTTTATTTTTTTCCAGATGAAGAGCCAATTACGCCAGCCATGTCCACTGAAATAAAGTAACAACGTTGTCATGTAAGCTTAGGATATACACCTAGATTTATTTCTGAGCTTGCTGTACCGCCCTTCACTGGCTTGAGTGGATGGTGTGCCAGGTAATATGAAATAAAAACATTTAAAATCTATAAGGAAGAAACAAAGCCTGAGAAGTGAGAGAGAGAATGGTTAAGAAATTCATGAAAAAATTTCTGAGTAGAGACAAGACATATCAGATGCTAAAACTTTCTATAACACTGTTCTAATCAGAAGAGTATGGATGGCATTTCCCTAGGAAAAGATGAATAAATAAATACAAATTACATTGTAAAACCTTCCGTTGCAGTCTCCTAGTCCCATATGGTAGCTGTTTTCAGTTCTTTATCGTATCTTCCACCTTTATCTGTATGACCCGAAGTCAGCCTCCTGATTATCCCAAATTCAGCCACTTTCTGGAGACTGTTGTTCGCTTGTTTGTTTGGGTTTTGTTTTTTGCCTTTCCCTGGCTGCTTCTTGCCCTTCTGTTAGAATATTGAGTGAATCGGAAAGACTCTGGCAAATTTATCATGAGTTCCCTCTTAATCGCCAGCCCACTGTCCATGCTTCAGTGTTCAGAGATCAGAAGCACAGTGAATCGTGGATGGGAAAGGAAAACACCACAGTTCTCCCCAGCGCCTCCTCTCTCCCCTGACCTGGTTTGCTGTTGTAAGTTTCAGTTTCAATATACGTTCTCACTGTACACACACACAACCCCCAAAACAAAGCAAAACCTTCATGTAACAATGAGATGAAGAAACTGAACTGTGACTAAATAGGTTTCTTCTGTTTGGGAGCGAGTGCTGCTTAAAAAATACTTCCCCATGTTTAGTAGCAAAGGGAAGAAATTAAAGAGCATGTTCAATGTAAACAATCTACGTATAAACAGGTTCACATAAGAGTGCTTGGATTTGCTTCTTAACACTTAGGTGCAAGAAATGTTACATTTCTTCATTTTTTAAGTCAAATTAAGCTAATTCAATCCCTCAGTCTCTCCTGTGGTTGATAGAAATTCACCCTCAATCATTTTGGGAGGTCCTCTATTCCCCCCAAGAGCCCAGGGGTCTTATAGGCACCACCAAAGACATTTCCCTGCTTGTACCGTGTCTCCTAGTCCACACAACTGTGGTCTGTTCAAGAATGGGCCGCTCCATTGGTGATGTCATTCCCTGCCAGCTAACCTTACTGTGGTTCCCCAAGCTGGGGTGCCCAAGCAGCCACATGGCTACCATATCAGTTATCAATTGCTGCAAAACAAACCACCCCAACAGGTAATGGCTTAGAACAACCACTGTATTGCTCCTGCTCCTGCTCCTGCTCCTGCTCCTGCTCCTGCTCCTGCTCCTGCTCCTGCTCCTGCTCCTGCTCCTGTGGGCCAGGAATTTGGGCAGAGTTAAGTGAAGCCACATCATCTCTGTACCTCATGGTAAACTCTGGGCTCACTCCTGTGGCTACAGTCAACTGTGGCTGAGCTTGAAGATCCAAAAAGGCCTCTTGCAATTATCAGTTGAGACATCTGGATTTCTAGCAGGATGGCATAGTCCTGTTTACAGAGCAGCTGGGATCTCGAAGCAAAAGCAGAAGCTACGAGAGTCCCGGCACTTTACTTCCTTTGCATTCTATTGGGCAAAGCAAGTCACGAGCCCAGCCTAGATTCATGGCTCAGGGAAATACTCTACTTCTTGAAAGGAGGAGCAGCCAAGTCAATCGCCAAAGGCTGCCATACAGAATGTGATACATTGATGACCATTTTTTACATTCTACCACAGTCCCCTCCCAAGATACAGTCACCCCCCTCTAACCCACCAGCGTCTGGGAATCCCCTTAAAGAAGGGCTCTATGTCTTCCACCCTCTGGGATGATCCAGCTTAACTCTGTGGGCTGACCAAGCCCTGCCAAAGACCTAGCTGAGGTGAGGGTTCTTCCCGTAAACACACACACTCTCTCTCTCTCTCTTTCTCTTAACAGGCTCTCCAGCCTTGAGATGAGCTCAGAATAGAAGAACAAAGTCTCCTTTGCCCAAAGGAGAAGGAGGGAGGGGAGAGAAAGGCAAAAATGCACACAAGAAATGCACACTCAAACAACTAGTCATCATTACTGCCCATGATATGGGCAAAAATGTAAAATATTGGTACTGTCTAATGCTGTTGAGTAATGGGCACTCTTGGTCACTCTAACAGAGGGACCATTTTAAGTAATCGATTAGTCAATTGCACTTTCATGCCTTACTTCTTTTGCTTGATTGACTGTATTTCCAAGCAAATGATATTTTATCATCAGCTGCAGAAGATAACACCTGGCTGAGGTGTGAAACAACATGGATCAGAGGCTGTAGCACGTGGAACTCTGCTCACAGTGCTGGATGACAGAAGCGATGCTCTGCCTTCCACTTTCTCAGTATTCTGTAAGACGGTTTTCACAATTCAGGGGAGGAAATTAGCAGGAAAAAAAATTAATGTTCTCATATTGTTTCCTAAACACACTGCTTGTTTTAAAGCATCATTATGCAGTCCATGTGCAACTTACTCTTCAGCCAGATGAACTCTCCAACAGCATTAGTTAACTAAGAGCAAAATCCTCATTTCCAAACAAAGGCTTTTGTATATTTTCTTCTTTCCTTGCAGGTAGAGAAACAGGAAGTATCCAAAGAAGCTTTAGGAGGGGATTTTGATCCATATAAAGAAACACAATACAGAAAGGGAACCTCAGGTTCACCTGGTTGTTCTTACTGTTCAGAAAAGGAAACTGTAAGCTAGGAGAGGCAAGATTGCAAGAAAAAGAGAGGGTGTAAATGTGCAGCAATTACCACTGGCCTTTATTATAGATCAGTGGTTTTCAACCAGTGTGCCACGGCACACTGGTGTGCCGCAAGAATTTTTAAGACATGCAATACTTGACTATTTAGTCAGGGGAAACAACCTCTTTCCCTTAGATTGTCAAATTAAAAAAGTGACAACAGTCGATACACTAGCCATTCAGTGTGAATGCTGTGTCTTGAATCATAAATATATAGGTCATATAATAGAGTTGTATCTTATTGGTCAAGTCGCATAATAAGGTTTGTTTGATTGGTTAATCCTTGGCACCAGAAATCCTTATATACAAATATAGGCACCTGATTTTTTTAAAAGTCACTTTGGAGCAAAAAGGATAATTACTGTTGTTATTATTATTATTATTGTGAATCAATCAAAATTACACCTACTTTTTGTCAGATTGGCAAAACATATATATTTTGGTGTGCTGAAGAATTTAGTAATTAGTTTGTGTGTGCCATAAGATTAGAAAGATTAAAAACTGCCATCATAGATCATTCTGCAGGGGTTTTTATCTACGTGTGGTCCAGCCCCCTGCCTACTGTCTCACGATTTTCACAAAGACCTTTCGGATGCAGGCTAACCACTAGGTGGCACTGTGCACTGCTGGGCTAGTCCTAGTATAACAGCCCAGCAGAAGGGCTTTAGTTTCTACGGACAAATCCTTTCAGGCCTGCAAAATCATAATTATTCTCCAAAATCCAGAAATTCAGCCAGTTTTAAGAGCCATCTCATTTTTATCAGAAAGGAAAGAATTTGGGTTTGTGGACTGGAAGGGCCTTCCACTTAAAATATTTTCTGGCATTAGTCCCTTTGTAATTTGCTACTGTAAAATTCATCGAGCCTCTAAGGGCTTCTGAAGGTGCCCAGCGGCAAGCGAGCTATGAATTATGCAGCTGGAGGACAAGCATGTGGAGTGTAGAGTGCCTGGTGATTCTTCATGCGACCCCAGCAAAAATAAAAACCTCCCAAATAGACCATGTCAAACACTTCAGCCCTTGCTGAACCTGTTGCTCATGAGCAACTTGGCAACAGAACAAGGAACTGTAGTTGGAAGAAGTAGAATCTCCAGACACAACCCACCAGAGGCACGTCTTTCAGACTGTAAGAAACATCAACTAAGTCATCAAGCGGCAGGCCCTGTCCCCTTCATCCCGAACCTCCCAGGCTCCACACAGCCCTCAGCTGAGAATCCCCTCATGTCCAGTGGAACAGCATCATCACCTTCCATCCAACTTCCACAGGAGTGGTATTGACAATATTGTCTGTCATTGACAATAGTAGCATCCTGAAGACAATTCTGCCCATCTGGTTAATGAAGACCATAATAAGAAACAGAGAATCCCAGGCACATCTGGGTCCCACCCTGAGGAGGCTGCCTTTTCACCAGGACAATCAACTCTTGAAGACAAGGTTCTTTGGGAAGGAGCAGGAAAGGTAGATGGGGGACCTGGAGGAGAAGGGCAAGCTGGACTGTGATGCCACAGAGAGCATCGTATCACTTGGCACACACTCCCAGGCAAAGTGACCTGAGCTGCCCTCCGGCTTTCACAGAGGAGATGCAGGAGCTACGGGCTGCCACTGATGAAGGTGTTGGTAAGGGGTCTGTGAGAGAACCGCATTAAGTTCTGTAAACCTGGCACCTTGAAGCAGTGCTTGTCCAGCTGTGGTCCCTAGACCTTCAGCAACAGCATCCTCTGGGAACTTGTTAGAAATGCAAGACCTAAGACCTCCTGAATGAGAAACTCTTGGGATTCCCTCATCCCACACACATACACAAACTGTTTTATTAAGTCTTTCAGGTGATTCTGATATAAAAGTTTTGAAACACTGCTTTACAGGACGCATAATTAGAGGCAGCCTCACCTCCATCCCAGCCACCATCCTTATGACTATATGTGTAGCTTCAGCAAACCTCTGGGGGTGATTATTAAAAGCATTCTCATTGTCTGGTTATATATTTTCCTGTATAGAGAATGCTGCACATGTTGGGCATTGGAAAGAACACACAACTAGCCACAGCCCTTGTTGTTCAAGATAGTTGTTGTAAAACTCAGCACATAATAGTTGAAATAAAATAAAACATATCTGTACAGTGTTATACACATGGACTCTCATATACATAATATTGAATGAAAGGAACCAGACACAAAAGACTTCATACTCCATGACTTCATATATATGAATACCTAGAGAGGGTGAAGCTAACGAGGACAGAAGTCCAAAGAGAAGTTACCTTTGATGGGGTAGAATTGACTGAGGGGGGAAGCACCGACTGATAGAGGGATGAAGGGTGTCTGGGATGCCGGACCATGACCTGGCTGATGGTTACATGGGGGTGTAGGCATTTAAAAAGTCCTTAGGGGCTACACTTAAGAAAGAAAGGGCATCTTCCTACATAGATGGTTGAAAAGCATATTCCAAGGAGAGGGAGTAACGTGAGGTGGGGAGCTACAGGCCTGTAGAGAGTGACAGCAAACCAGTTTGTTAGGAAAGAGTGTGGGTGAACAGCAACAAGCTGCAAAGGAAAATGGAAAGAGCTCTAAGGCTGCTGGAAGAGACTGAGGCGAGGAGACCCAGCCAGAATAATTACCACACAAAGGACTGCACCGAGGCAGGGGGCCTAGCTCCCAACCCAGCTAAGCTGGAGCTAGGGCAGGAGGCTAGGGAAGCTTCGGGAAAGGTATCCAGTCATGAGTCAAGGATTCATCTGCCATTGGCTTTCATCTGCACAAATCCCCACGAAAGGATTGCGGAGTTTCCTATTAAAGGAAATCCAAAAACCTAGAGACAGGATCCTAAGATCCACTTAGGAACAAAGAAGGGGTTAACAAAGCAGCCAAAAGCTGCCTGATCCAGGGGGGAAAGAACCACACAGGAAAGTGGAGTTTTGTGTCCTAAAGTTGTCATCCGTTGGTCCTTTGGCATTGGAGCAGTAGGAATGTAAAGGCTTTGGGTCAGGCTTGAAGCTGTCAGAATTTAAACTCTTTAACAAATTTTGTATATTTTTCTTAATGCGGGGCTCTTTATGTGGTGGATCTAAACCTTTGAATGTATTATTTATAAAAATCTATTTTTAAAAAGAGAAAAATGTAAACCCTCGAGATAAGAGCTTAGCTGGAAAGGAAGGAAAACAACCATAAAAAATGAAAGAAGATAAAGAAAGAAGAAAAGGGTGCAGGTGGGGGGACTAGAATAAATGCAAAGGACAGTCATTTGTAGAACTGGGGCCCTTGAAGAAGAAAGCAAACAACGGGACACAGCTCACATTTGAGTGCTCACTCCAGCAGCACATATACCAAACACTGGAACGGCACAGAGATCAGTATGGCCCCTACACAAGAATGACACTCAAATTCGTGCAGCCTTCCATGTCTTAGAGAAATACATAAAGCCCTGGCCGGGTGGCTCAGTTGGTTAGAGCGTCGTCCCAATGTCAAGGTTGCTGGTTTGATACCCAATGAGGGCACATACAAGAAGCAGCCAGTGACGCATAAATAAGTGGGAGAACAAATTGCTGTATCTCTCTCTCTCCTTCCCTCTCTCTCTCCCCCCTCTCTCCCTTCCTCTTGCTCTCTCTCTTTCAAATCAATAAAAAAAAAATTATAAAACTATAATTCAAGAAACATTTTCAGAAACAAAGGAAGACCTGAATCTACATATTGAAAAGACCTACCGAGTACCTGAGAAAACTAACTGGAAAGGATTAAATCTGAGACGTATCTGGGTAAAACGATCAGATTTTAAAGACAAAAAAAAGAAAATCCTTAAAGCCTCCAGGCAAAAAAGGATTTATAATCCGCAAGTGCAAAACGATGAGGGTAACATCACATTTCTCAAAAGCAACGTCAACACAAGGCAAAATGGAGCCGCATCTTCTAGAAACTGAATGAAAATAGTGTAATCCAACACAGCTTAACTATTTTTCAAGTGTCAAAAAACACACAATTTTCAGCAGGCAGGGACTAAGGCCCCTTCTTGAGGAATCTCTTAGAGGTTAAGTTTTATCCAACCAAGAGATGACTTGGAAAATTTTAACAAAAGGACTGATGGTAAGTATTTTAATATAGATAATTCACATCAAAGACTGAAAGAAAGGTGAGAATGAGAGTAGAAGACCAATGTACAAATGCAATATATTGTGACAACGTAGAAATAATGCAACTGAAAAATGGGAGAAGAAATGGGAAAGAGAGAAGTAGAAAAAGTTGATTGTTGCATACGCAACAGGTAGGAGTTAAAGGATGCCATTAAAACTGATGGTCTTATGGATGTATGTGCAACTTTCCACCCTGAATATGCCTTCTTGTGTATTCAAAAAACATTCTTAAAAATTGATCATACAGGCCCGGCCAGTGTGGTTCAGTGGTTGAGCGTCGACCTAAGAACCAGGAGGTCACGGTTCAATTCCCAGTCCAGGCACAGGGGCAGCCAATCAATGACTTCTCATCATTGATGTTTCTATCTCTCCCTCTCCATTCCTCTCTCTGAAATCAATAAAAACATTTTTTTGAAAAATCGACCACATAGTAGGGCATGAGAGAAACTTCAGTAAGTTCTATGAGATGGACATTTTACAAACAACAGTCTCTGACCACCGTGTGATAAAACTAGAAACTATTAATTAAAAAATTTTAAAGGAAACTATACCCAGAAATTTTAAAAACTTTGTATTAAATAACTTAAAAGTGTAAGAGGAAATGCAACAGGATATATTAAGATATAATTGACAAATAACATTGTGTAAGTTTAAGGTGAACAACATGATGATCTGATACACATATGTTGTGAAATGTTTACCACAACGAGGTTAGTTAACACATCCATAACCTCACATAGTCACTTTTTTTTTTTTCTGGTGGAAACATTTAAGATTACTCTCTTAACAAATTTCAAGTAAACAATATAGTATTATTTAGGTGCATATTATTTTATTCAGATTATATATCAAAGTTGGTTAAAATTAAAAAAGGCAAAAACCTTCCTCAAATGTCTGGTAGCTTCACTATCTGCTCATATCTAAGAAAGGAGCAGTAAGAAATTGCAAGTTCTGTGGTGTGAGGGGAGCTTTTCAACTGGAGGTTTCATTGTAGCATGACCTGGATGGGCTGTTTTGTGGGGAACTCTTGATGTCAATATCTTTAGGTCTTTCTTAAAAAGGAGACAGTAAGGCAGTTATTAAGAGTATAGGCTGAGGCCTGATTACTTAGGTTCAAGTGCAGGGCCTACCATTCATTTGCTAAATGCCTGATCTCTCTGGGCCTTAGTTCCTTTACCTGTAAAGTGAGGAGGATAGTAGTGCTTACTCCAGAGTTAATGTGAGAAGTAAATGAATTAATGTATACAAGACAATATCCAGCACATTGTCTTAAGACATAACAAGTACTAAATAAACACTAGCTATTGGTATTATTGTTGTTCAGGCAGGACAATGCCAGTCTCCTGCCTGAGAAACATAATCCTGGCTGTCACTACTCTAGGGGGCGCAAGGGAAGGGAATTAGCTGGACGGGAAAAGGGTTTCACCTGCTCTCTTGGCCCTTTTCTTGGGGGTTAATGCCCTCCCACCCCTTATTGTTTCTTAGTGGGACTGAGGCAGAAGCAGAAACTGGTGTGTGAATTCATCCCACCATCTTTTGGGAAAGATTTGCTAAGCAAAAGAGCAATGGAAAGTCTCAAAAACTGAAGAGTTGAGTAGATCTGATTACATTTTAAACCATATATGTTAAAAAGCATCATAAACAAAATCATAACATCATTAAAAAAAAATCAAAGATAAACAATCAAGTGTAAAAGGAATTTGCAACAAATGTGGTATGGAAATGGACACCTACCCAAACGAGATTTCAGAGCTTGCTCAGCGAGGGAGTTGCCACGGCCACACGCTTTTGGGGGTGATTCAAAGCTTGTCAGCCGGTGGGAAAGCCTTGTGGGGAAAAAATAGGTTTCAGGTGTAGTCTGATGGGAGCTTGTTGGCACAGAGGAGCTAAAGGCAGGCTAACTAGAAGCAGGGCATCTTCGGTGATAAGTTTGGGGAGCATATTTGGCTTTCTCTGGTTGGCCCTTAGTTGGAAATTGGGGAGAGGGAGCAAAGAAATAGAGAAAGTGACCATCGTTGATGAAATCCTGACCATTCCGGGCTGGTTTCTGCAGAGGTGTGTGGGACAGAATTCTATCATGTATGGGCTGGCTGTTGTCTGTTTTTATATATTCGATCTTTCAACAGTGATGGTATATAATGTGAGAAGTTTATACAAAAGCTTAAAACAAAAGGGATAAAAAAAACCTTAGATGTCCTCAACAGATAAAACAAAGGAAATAAACATATGATTTCTAGATTTGAAATGAGAAGAAGCTAATTCAGTAGATTCAAATCATAGTTAAGTTTGATTTGTGCAAATCTGATTGCAAATGTTCAAGAAAAAAGAGAAAGGTGATTCAAATCTCTTACTCCCCACAGTAAGCACACATCGCAGGTAACGCCGAGCACTGTCCGGATAGTCTTACAAAGCAGGTTGGAAATGACTTTGTCTCCAAGAAACAAACTGCAGAATTAAGTATGATCCACAGAGAAACACTCACTGACTGAGAGTTAGGGGAACTGATAATATCAGCTACAGAAGATACTATTAATATTTTATGAATGATTTAAGGTAATGTTTTCTAATTATGGGTTATGATCCATTAGTGGATTGTGAGATCAATTCACAGGGTAATCAGCATTTTTTAAAAAATAGAATGGTGTCGAATAGAACAGAATATTGTCTTTTGCTTTAGTAGTTAACTTTCAGAGCCCAACATTTGGGTGAAATATGACTCTGGTGTAAACACTAAAATAATTCAACCTCATAGGAGAAGTAAGTAGGTATAAAACAAGATACCAAGACAGGTTAATAAGCCAGGACAAGTGGAATAGGGAAACTGCGACAGATAGTTAAACAGCGGCAGAGCAGTTTATAACCAGTTAGTAAATCGCAAAATCCTATCTTCCCTAACCAAAGACTCTTCATAGTAAATGGTTTACACTTCTCCTGCCCAACCAGAGGGTAAATAGGTTAAATCACCCTACTCAGGGAGACAGATAAAAGAAATCCAATTAGAGCCATTTGTGCCAACCACACCCAAGGATGGATGAAGTCAGGGAAATAAATCTCACGTTGGCTTATCAGCATAAAGCAGATGACTATTTTATTGAGATCCTCTTCTAAAACCTCCCCTAAAATTCCCACCTTTAGAAAATAGTCCTGGCTGGGTAGCTCAGTTGGTTAGAGCATCAACCCTATACCCAAGTTGTGGGTTCAATCCCTGGTCAGAGCACATATATGAATCAACCAATGAATGTACAAATAAATGAAACAACAAACTGATGTTTCTGTCTCTCTCTTCTTTCCCCTCTCTCTGAAAATCAATAAATAAACATTTAAAAAGAAAACAGATAACCCTCAAGACAAAGACCCATTTAGGGCTCTCTCTGGAGCACACCCACACATTTCTTCCCTTTCAGGTGTGCATCTTTACTTTTCTCTCCTAAACTCTAAGGGTCCCCACAAGACTTGCAACCAGGGGAGCAATGGGCAGCAGCAACTCATTCCAGGCTTACCCCCTGAACCTTCTCCAAGGCCCCCTTTTCTCTGACTTTTCAGTGAGCTAACAGCAGCCCCACTGTGGCACACTTCTTTCCTATAACATTTCTAGGGAGCCAAAGCAGAGCACTACCTAGGCTCTCTCCTGTTGTTTCTTCTATCCTAAGCCCTTCCTTTGTTTCATTGTCCCCAGCTTTAATAAACGTACTCTCAAAATCACCTGGATCCCTGTTGTGAAATCTTTTCCTGCATGAAGTCAAGAACCCACACACAACCGGTCGCCCAGAGGTACACCTACTCTGGGCTGGTTCCTTTCCCAGGACAATAGATAATAGAGACCACAACTGGACAGAATGAAGCACTGTGGTAGGCGGAATAATGCCTCCCACCCCAAAAGATGTTCACATCCTAACCCCTCAGAATCTGTGAATGTTTCCTTACATGGCAAAAGGGATTTTGTAGATGTGATTAAATTAAGGTTCTTAAGATTAAAAGGTTATCCTGGGCTATCCAGGTGGCCCGATGTAATCACAGGGTCCTTTTACATGAAAGAGGGAGCTGGTGGTGGATCAGAGCCAGAGAGAGATTTGAAAATGCTTCAGTGCTGGTTTTGCAAATGGAAAAAGAGGCCAAGGAATGCAGGCAGCCCCTAGAAGCTGGAAAAGGCATGGGAACAATTCTAGGGATTCTCCCCTGGAACCTCCAGAAGGAACAGCCATGCGAGCACCTTGATTTTAGTCCAAAAAACAACCACCATTTTGAACCTCTGACCTCCAGGACTGTAAGATAATACATTCTGTTTTATTTTAAGTCACTAAATTTGTAGCAATTTTTTTACAAGAACAATAGGAAACTAATACAGGAACATACAAGAAAGTGGTCCAGTCTAACTGAACCATAGAGTGGAAAGTGGAAAGAAGATTGGAAAGGTCAGCAAAACTGGGCAGAACTTCCTAGGGCTTGTTAAGGGTGAGGCTAACGTCCACTTTATCCTTGGTATGTCCTGAAGGATTTTAAACCGGGGAATGAGAAGATGAGGTCTCATTCCAGGAAATTATATTTGATCTAATCCAGGGGTCGACCAAGTTTTCCTATAAAAAAACAGAAAATAAATACTTTATACTTTGTGGACCATATAGTCTTTGTTGAGTATTCATCTTTGTTTTTTAACAACCCTTCAAAAAATATAAAACCCATTCTTAGTTCAGGGAATATAGCTTGCCCCTGGTCTGAACTAATTGTAGCTTTCTTGTGTCCTATTCTCTCAGCTACCTTTGCAGCTAGGAGTGGTGATGGGAGCGGGGTATCCAGCTCTGGCTCAAGAAACAAGGGACTAGCCCTGGCTGGGTAGCTCAGTTGGTTAGAGTCTCGTTCCGATACGCCAAGGCTGGGGTTTGGTCTCCAGTCAGGACACATACAAGAATCAACCTATGAGTACATAAATAAATGGAACAACAAATCTCTCTCTCTCTCAAATCAATAAATAAAAATAAAAAAATTTTAAAGAAAAAAGAAACAAGGGAAAGTCTCCCAAAGAACTTGTGACTTGTGGGAAAACTTTTGCTTTCCTAATAAAAAAATCAGGCACTGTCTTTATGCGTTCTTCCTGATTTAAGCACAGATATAATACCTTATTTTATGAATTGAATGTGACACTTAGGACTGTCTTAACTCTTGTAATTCCTTGGGATTTAAAATATTTTCCCTAAAATTCAAACCTGTATTCAGTTTAACTGTATGTCCTACGGCTAGTTGCTCAGCCACACAAAGACTGAATTTTTTAATATCTAAAATGAAAGTACTAACAATACCTATTCCATAGTGTGTCAAGAACATCAAATGAGAATCTGCATATGAAAGTCCTTTGTAAACTGTAAGAAAACTATGTTAAGGTTAGCTGGGTGTTTATTTACACGTGCTTTTGCATGCACTCACTTTTTGTAGAATGGGTAGAAGTTAAATTGGCAAAGAAGAGAAGATATGAGTCAGTATGTGGCAAATATGGTATCGGATGGTAAAGAGCAATTAATCTAAACTAAATACAATTAAAGGAGAAACATGAGAGGCATTCCTTTCAAAATAATGATGCCACCATTAATATCATTATCTACTAATTTGAAAATTCTTCCTAATGTAGTAAGATATGAAATAGAAATAAAAAGAACATCAAAAGGAAGAGACAAAAATTATTATTTGTAGATGATGTCTTTTTAGTATTAGAAAACTGAAAAGAACTGGTTAAAAGTATTGAAATTAGCCCAGCCAGCGTGACTCAGTGGTTGAGCATTGACCTATGATCCACAAGATCATGGTTAGATTCCCAGTCAGGGAAATGACTGGGTTGCGGCCTCGATCCCCAGTCGGGGGTGTGCAGCAGGCAGCCGATCAATGACTCTCTCATCATTGATGTTTCTATCTCTCTCTCTCCCTCTCCCTTCCTCTCTCTGAAATCAATAAAAACATATTTAAAAAAAAAAAAGAGCATTGAAATTAGCCCAGTCGGTGCGGCTCAGTGGTTGAGCATCAACCCAGGAACCAAGAAGTCAGGGTTTGATTCCCAGTCAGGGCACATGCTCAGGTTTCAGGCTTGATCCCCAGTAGGGGGCCTGCAGGAGGCAGCTGATCAATGACGTTTCTCTCTCATCAGTGTTTCTATATCTCTATTCCTCTCCCTTCCTCTCTCTCTAAAAATCAATGAAAACATTTTTTAAAAGTAAGCTTTAAAAAAAAAAGTATTGAAATTAGGAAGTGGATTTGTTAAAGCTAGACGCACATTAATATAGAAAGAAGCAATAGCATTTCTCTAACCAGTTGGAAAGGAATGAAATTTTGCGTACATGTGATTCTTTAAAAAAAAAAAAAAATACACCTTTTTTTATTGATTTCAGAGAGAGGAAGAGAGATAGAAACATCAATGATGAGAGAGTCATTGATTGGCTGCCTAGCCCACAACTAGGGCATGTGCCCTGACCGGGAATCAAACCCTAATCGTCGGGATCCTAGGTCGACTTTCAACCCTGAGCCACGCCCAGCCGGGCTACATGTGATTCTAAATACGCTTAGCCTTGACCTCCCAGTCAAGTTCATTGTCCAAACCAGTTCTTCCCAGTGTCCTTCTCCTTCCTTCCCACCACCATCCCCTTCAGCCTACACTGACACTACCCTGAGGACAATCTCATGCATTACTTATATTCATGTTAATTAGTATTAATAAGAATAAATTTTATCTTAAAGATTCTGTGTTAACACTTTGGGTGGACTAGAATTCTCTAGAAATGTGCTTAAGAGAGCCCCTTCGTAAAATGTTTGGGGTTTTTTGGTTGCTTTTGTTGATGCTTATCTCCCTTTCAGTTTCTTTTAGGTCTCGATTTCCTTCCATCCCTCCAATAACTGTTTGCTCTGAAATATAATAACTTGTGGACTTTTGTGATAAGCTGGCAATAAATGCCAGTCTGTCTGCACGTGGAAGTAAGTAGTTACTTCTCTCTCTTCTCCACCCATTTATCACCCAGACACAGGCTCTGGGGAAGGTTAGCAGAATTACAGAACCACAGCCTCTCGGCTGGAACACTCCTCTCCCCAATCTACCTGCCTTGCCCACCAACACCTGCTGAGGATTTTATGGCCTTAACCCGACTGCCTGCAGCTCTCTGCATTCAGATAGGCGAGCACGCTCAGGTACTTGGTATGGAAAATTCTACCCTTTCTCGCCCCAGGGGGACTTTGGTCCTAAATTTAATTCAAAGTTGAGGAATGTTACAGGGGCTAAGGTTGTGCCTGAGAGAGCTGAGTAGCCAGAACAGAATGTGGGAGATGAGGGTGAAAATGCCCCTCTGTTTATTGTCCTCAGGGCCTTCTTCCTGGGCCAAATCCAGTACCATCAAAGGTATATGGAAGGGCCTAAGCAAGGTTTTGGTGAGGGAATGTGATTCCTCTTTTTTTTTAATTAAATATATATTTTTTTTACTTCAGAGAGAGGAAGGAAGAGAGAGAGAGAAGTCCTACAACAAGTAAGTTTAATTTGGTTTAACAGAACTTTTCTCAGTTTTCAGGGTTTTGTGTACCACCTTCATGCCTTTTGCCACATCTGCAGACAATCTGTGCTATTACTGACTTAATATTTTTCTTTAAATCCAGTCACTTTTTACAAAGAACATTCATTCTTAAAGGTCATCTAATATCAATGGAATATTAGGATCATTTGCCAAAATTAATTAGAATTATAAAAATGTTAATTTCAACTAAGAACTTCCTAAAGTCATCTTATCTAACACCAGTGGTTCAGATATGACAGTTTGGGAAATATGGGTTAATAGAACTCCTTTTTACACTAACACCTGTTAACATCCCAGAGAGACACTGGGGAATGCTGTTCTAGTTGGTCTACCTTTGAGGCCCAGAAGATCAGGAAATGTACGCAGGAAATTAATGGTAAAGCCCAAACTAAAATGGAAGACCCCTACCTCTCTCTTGTGCTCTTCCCACAACCTCTGAAGAGCCTCTGAATTTCAGACATTTCCAGGCATGACTGAAAGAGGTTCCACCAGGGTCAAAGTTTGTAACACAAGCCCTGACCAGAGTTGCGGGTTCCATCTCTGATCAGGGCACATCCAATAAGCAACCAATGAATACACAAATAAGTGGAACAACAAATCAATCTCTCTCAAAAAGAAAGAAAAAAGTTTGTAACACAAAAAGTTGAGGTTCCATGTGGTCATGTTTTGATCCCACAGTTGGGATTTTAAACAGATCCCCACACCCAGTTCTGATGGCTCCCTGTCTTCTATGTCAGGGGGAGAACTTGGATTCGATTTTTGTCAAAGTAAACAGGTACGAAGTGCCTTCTGATTCCCAGCTATCATTGCTGCCTACACTCCAGCTCCCACCCACAACCCAGGTATGTGCACTTTGTACAGCTCTTCCTGAAGTCATGCTATTTTAAAATTTAATAGTGTTTGAACAAAAGGGTGTGGCAAGAGGGGTGCCCGCTGTTAATCAGCAATGGAGAGCAACAGATAAACACGGTGCTTCCAGCTGGGCTGAGCACTGTTTGGCTCTCAGTTCTCCCCAAAGTGGCCTCTAAATGTGAGGACTCGATTCAACTTATGCTCTTGGCTGTCTTCTCATCCCAAAAGGCTAGACCACAAGTGTCACTCTCTTCTTCTCCATTTGGCCAGCTGCTTAATGCCTTGAGTGGATTATACAACATAGTGCTCACTAATCCCACCCTGGCTGTTTTCCAACATTTGGACCAGACGGGAGCACCACTGGGCTTGATAATGTTCCCTGGAGTCATTCATTCCTTTCCTCATTCAAAATACCAGCTGATGCTCAGTGGTTAGGGCACCGGCCTTTGGACTGAAGGGTCCCAGGTTCGATTTGGCCAAGGGCACATACCTCGGTTGTAGGCTCCATCCCCAGCCCTGGTCGGGGAGCATGTGGGAGACAACCAATCAATGTGTTTCTCACACATGGATGTTTCTCTCTCTCTCTCTCTCTCTCTCTCTCTCTTTCCCTTCCACTCTCTCTAAAAAGCAATGGAAAAACTATCCTCAGGTGAGGATTAATACACACACATATGACACCTAGAATAAGCTAGTCTATACTGTGTTACGAGTAGTAATACAGAGCTCTTCCTCATGTGTTAGGCACTCCTTGTACATTATCTCACTTAATCACAGGACAACTCTTTGGGGAAGAGATTCTTCTTCCCATTTTAAGGATAAATAAGCCAGCAAATTAAATACCTTTCCAAATTGTGCATAATTATAAAAGGTCAGATCTGAGATTTGTACCCAGGTACTACTTAACACCAGAGCCTATACTCGTAGCCATTACCCTACGTTGCTTCCTTGGAAAAGGGCATGGTTTTTACCCTCAAGAAGTTCATGTGTTTACAATAGCTATTGTGAGGTCCTTTAAAAATCTCTGCCATCTCTGGATATGTTTCTATTTGTTTGTCTTTCCATCCTGATGATTACACATTCTCCTCTTCACATTTAGTAATTTTTATTGAATGTTGTACATTGTGGATGCTACACTGTAGAGCATCTGGATTTTGTTGTCTTCCTTTGAAAAATGTTAAGACTTGGCCTTGGCTGGGTAGCTCAGTGGGTTAAAGTATCATCCTGATATGCCAAGGTTGTGGGTTTGATCCCTGGTTAGGGTACATACGAGAAGCAACCAATGAATGCATAAGTAAGTGGAACAACAAATAGATCTTTCTCTCTCTCCTCCACCCCCCCTTCTCTCTTTCTCTCTCTCAACCAATTTTTTAAAAATGTTAAGACTTACTATTTTCTTTCCCTGGAATCAGTTTATTTAATTTGGATTAGACTGATTTTATCAAGCTTTTTTTTTTTTTTAACTTTTTTAGAGCTAATCTAGAGTTCCTTTATTTGACAACTAAAATAGCTCTGTTTCTAAGTCATGGAACTTTTGGGATCCAAACTCAAGCCCCAGAGTAAACATCAAGGTCTCTCTACTTCTTCTGGTCAGAACTTTAATATCTCCCAGTACTCTGTGACTCTAGGGATCTCTGTTCTTGCAAGTAGCTGTTTTCTTCCAGGCCTTGTTGGATGTTTTCCTGTGCACATGCAGCTTAGCATTCAGCCAAAGATTGAATTTTCATTAATAGAATCCCTTCGTATACTTTTTGAGCTACTTTTTTGTGCATATCTCTCTCCTCTTCTACCCTGCCTCACAAATTACAGCCAGTACAGTAATCTGGAACTCTGATCTTTGCTTCCTCAGCTCAGCAGGATCTTAAGTTCTGCTTAGAGTCCACCCTTGCTTTTCTCCTTGCATCTTGTCAGCAGGTATATGATATCAACATGACCTATCATAAGGTTATGCTAACTTTGATCACTTCATTAGAATGACATCTGCCAATTTTTTATTATTTTTTTAATATATCTTTATTGATCTCAGAGAGAGGAAAGGAGAGGGAGAGAGATAGATAGAAACATCAATGATGAGAGAGTCATTGATCCGCTGCAGCCCCAACCAGGGCATGTGCCCTGACCGGGAATCGAACCCTGATCTCCTGGATCCTAGGTCAATGCTTAACCACTGAGCCACGCCCGGCCCGGCCTCCCAATTTTTTAAATTCATTTATCTGTTGATGGACATGTAGGTTATTTCCAGTGTGGGGCTTTTATTCATTGGCTAGGGCTGCCACAGCCCAGGTAGCTTAACTACAGAAATTTATTTTCTCACAGTTCTGGAGGCTTCCCATAAATTTTTGTATGTTGTGTTTTTAGCTTGATTAAGGTCAAAGTTTTCTAATTTCCCTTTTGATTTCTTCTTTGATCCATGAATATTTAAAATGAGGGTCAGAGAATTGAATGATTTGTTGAAGGTCATAAAGCAAATTGATTACCAAAGAAAGTGTCCAATAGATTTCAAAGGTTTAATAATGACTGTGATCCTCAACTTTCTGAAAGGGCGATAGATCAAAGAACTGACTGATAGACTTTTCCAGAATTAATAGTGTCAGACAGTATGAAAGAACACTTGCGCAGCAACATCATTATCTGTTTGGAACACCTAGAGTTTATTGGCATCATTAACACTGCATCTAGGAGAGCGTCTGTCAAGAAGAATCTGACAGAGAGAATAAAAGCTTTCAGAGAGACGTACAGAGTAATTTTCAAGAAGAGTTCTAAGGGGGAATTTTTTTATGCTAAGGTGACATCAACTGTAAGCAACATGTGGAGATTACGTTTTCTTTTTTTAAACTAAATGTGAGAAAAAGATTGACATGTCATTCATCACTTTAGTGCACTTACCCTTCCTCTTCTGAATATGAGATGTCACCTGTTCCATGAATAGATGAACTGTTTTTTGTTTTATGTTGTACACAATCTACAGTATTTCAAGTACTCCACAGTGTGTGCCTTGGAATTTGTTACTTCTGCATTTCAATCAACTTGGGAAGAACTGTTATTGGATCAATAAGACCAATGCTTGAGAAGAAATTATAGACCTGTGCTGCCGGCAAAATAATGAATCATAAGCATATGTAATTATATAAGACATTCAGCATAATACAGCTTTAGTGACAAATAACAGTGCTTGAATTTTTGAAAAGGCATTTACCTTGATCTGTGAGGACAAAAAAGAGAAAAACCAAATTACTACAATCTCTTGAGTTCAAATTCTTCTATCTACCTATTGTGTGAATTTGAGTAAGTTATTTAAATTCTATATGCTTTATTTTCCCCATCTCTGAAATGATATTTTAAAATATCTTACAGAATTGCTTTAAGTATTAAATAATACAAGGAAGGTAAAGTGCAGAGCTCAGAACTTAGTTTGGAGTCCTCACTCAATAATAGTAACTGCTATCATTATTCCATAAATTCATATGTTACTCTGATTTTTTTCCTAAATTGATAGGTACTTAAGATGGCTGTATTATTTTTTACAGTAATAATTACTGTGTTATCTACAAGGAACATAATTAAGATTTACTCACAATGATGAAACTACTCTTTATGATAACCTAGTAGTATATAATATTTAATACTACTAGAAGCCAGCGTTGGATGACCATCCCATTAGGAATGAGCAGATGTGAATTCTATGCCCAGTTCTATCTGTTCTGCTTCTGTCCTTGAAGCTGATCTAAATCTTCTATGACTCTGCACTTGTGTCTTCAGACCCATGAAAATGACTTGGCCTTGGAGTCTTATGTATCGCTTCTGCTCACAATTAGTTCATTGACCAGAACCAGTCACCCATTTGTTTGTGTAGCTGGCACAGAGTAGGCTCTGAATAACCAATCTTTTAAAAGATTAAATAAAAACAAGTTAGAGTGGTTGCTCAGTCGTTTTTGTTAGATGGGAAAGTTATCAGATATAAACTTTGAAATGCCCTTTTTGCTGAAGCTCAACAAAGATATGTAAGTATTCTCTGTGATTTTACTAAACTTTCTTTTACTTATTTAAATTTTTCCTGAGGACTTCCTTTGGTTTTAAACACTCATTTTCCCTAACTCAAATGCATTTTATACCCTTTTGGGGTTCAAAATGAAAACATATTTTCCATGGAAACAACCTTCGTTTGCTGCCTAGTTATATAAATAACTCCTTTCTGGTGACTCTTTTTTTTTTTTTTTTTCCTTACAGTTACCTAACAAAGATAATAGTGAACTGTTTGTTTTTTCCTGAAAACCAGATGAACAAAATACCATGTATTTAGATAAATATGGATCGACACAGAATATGATACCGAGGGCTTATGGAAAAAAATACTTTTAAAAAATCAAAAAATAATGCTAAAGATCTTCAAATTTTAGTCAACTAATATTTTGAAACAGCTAATATTTTAATTTGTCAATTAATGCCATTTGGGAAAATATCTCATAAACTTAAAAATCCCACTTAACAGCAGTGGCATACACCACTCATGCCCGTATTCTGATGGCCAGACTGAAGCAGGATTACCAGGTAGAGCAGATTCTGTTTTAATGCCTCTACTCAGATGACCTTGGAGTTTACAATTTGGTGTAGAGCTGACCAAGACTTACTGCCACTCTGTACCTGAGGGCTTACTCTGGCTCCCGGAGCCTGCTCTGCTTATGAACAGAGTGGGCCGGAGTCTGGACGCAGAGTAGCTCTCAACCAGTGACTGAGAGGACGCAGTTCCCTCTTTCAGGTGGGTTAATCTAAGACACTGTGTTTTAGATTTCCCCACAGAGATGAACTCCAGTTGCCTGCAGTAGTAATTTGCTTAATAATGCACCCTTAATTATCTTCCTTCTCTTCTGTCTCACTTCCTTACTCCCTCCTGATGTTTCTTGGAATGAGCTCCCTAAGAGACGCTCAAATTTAAATTCTTGTTTCAGATTCTAAGATCCTGGATCATGGGATGTATGTAGACTTGTATGGCCAGTTTGCTCTCAGTAGCTGCCATCATTCACCCTCTCACATAGGGTTCCTACTTCTCAACAGCCTTGCCCATTTGGGGATTCATCTCACAGTTTTATTTTGTGTTTCTTTGATCACTAGTGAAACTATTTCTTCATATACTTGTGAGCCATATGGTTTTCTCACCTTTTGATTTCTTGATTATGCTTTTATCATTTTTTAAATTGGGTTACCAATCTACAGGATCATCCTACAGAATAAAAGGCCTGTTTTCAAAAAACTGTCAAGGTCATAAAAAAACAAGGAAAGGCTGAGGAATTGTTCTAGATTCGAGCAGACTGATATATGACAAGTTCAATTGTCATGGGTAGGATTTTGGAGCAGAAAAGAGAAAGAGACATTGTTGGGACAGGTAGTGAAATTTTAATGGGGGTCTGTGTTGTATCAATGTTGATTTCCTGACTTGGAAGGTTATATCATGGTTATAAAGAAGAGTATCTTTGTTTTGTGAACATACACATTGAATATTTAGGGGTAATAGGAAATCAAGTCTGTAGCCTTCTATCAGATTGTTCATAAAAAGACTCGACAACAATAAAACCATATATAGATATATACACAGAGAGAGTAAAAGCAGTTGTGGTGGAACTAACAACTGAAGACTCTGAGTGGAAATATGAAAATTCTTGCAACTTTTTTGTAATTTGAAATCACTTCAAAATAGATACAATACACATTCATATTTATATTTTTTAAAAACCATGAAAATGTATGTTCACATAAAACCTTATACACAGCTATTAATAGCAGCATTACTTATAATATCCTAAGAGTGAAAACAATAAAAATATCCATCAACTGGAATAAACAAAATTTTGTATATGCATATGATGAAATATCATTCAACAATTAAAAAGGAAGTATTGATACATGCTACAACATGGATGAACCTTGAAAACTGTGCTCCGTGCACTCTCCCTCCTGGGAGCAAGCCCACACCTTTCCCCTCCTCCTCTTCTTCCCCCACAGGCAAGCATCTCTTCAACTCTAAGGGACTCCACAAGGCTTGCAACCAGGGCAGCAATGGGCAGCAGCAGTTTGTCCCAAGCAAACCCCCAAGGCCCTCTTTTCTCTGATTTCTCACTGAACCAAAGCAGACCAGTGTAGGCTCATTTCCCCAGCCCTTTCTTATCTCACTGTCCCAGCTTTAATAAACGTCCTCTAAAATAAAAAATAATAAAGAAATTTTAAAAAGGAAAGAAAGAAAACACTGTGCTCAGCAAAAGCAACCAGTCACAAAAGACCACAAATTCTATTGTTAAAGAATAGTAAGAAGCTAGAAAAATTCCAGGATAAGCAGAATAGAGAAACTGAGACAGATAGTTAAACAGCAGGGTTGTTTTTTTAAATTAATCTTTGTTGTTAAAAGTATTACAAATGTCTCCTTTTCCCCCCATTGATCCCCTTCACCCTGTACCCCTCCCCCCAGGCCTTCACCCCACTATTGTATGTGTCCATGGGTTATGCATATATGCATATAAATTCTTATGTTAATCTCTACCCACCCACACACCCACCCCCACCTTCCCTCTAAGATTTGTCAGTCTGTTCCATGCTTCTGTCTCTGGATCTATTTTGTTCATCGGTTTATTTTGTTTATTAGATTCTTACATGTGGAATCTAATGAACAAAACAGCAGCTTTTGACTACCTAGTAAATCCTATCTTCCTAAACTAAGAACACTTAAGAGTAAATGGTTTGCACTTCTCCTCTCCAACCAGAGGGTAAATAGCTTAAATCACCCTACACTGGGAGACATATAACAGAAATACAATTAGTGCCATTTGCCAACCATACCCAAGGACAGACAAATTAAGAGAATAAATTTCATTTTGGCACATCTGCATAAAGCTGATGAATTTTCTGTTGATCCACCTCTAAGACCTCCCCTAAGTGCCCAGCCTTTAAAACCCCTGAAACTGAAGGTTTCAGGATACTCTCAATCCAGGGAGGACGCCCCCGCCATTCCCTCCCCTCTCTCCTTCCCCCAGATCAACTATAACCCATCTGAACTTGGGCAAATTACTTAACCTCTCTGTGCTCTGTTATTAAATGGGGACAATTGATTGGGCTATTGTGAAGAATAAATGACATAATCCATGAGAAGTTCTCTAAAATGGGTCTGTCATTTGTTGGAATTCATTAGAAATTGTTGTTGTTGTTTTAAAGTCTTCTATTAGCACGCTTTTTCCTCCTTAGAAGGCTCCAATTCATTTCATCCCCCCACTTATCTGTGGTCATTTCCCTATTACATGCCACCTCCAACTAATCAGGCACAAGGTTGCTGTAATGTTGGCCAACTATCCCATGGTTCAGAGTTTACTCCCCAGTCTCCAATAGTCCTTCTCTGTGTTCCATTTCTCCCATTGTGAGAACTGCAGTACACGACTCAGACAATGTTTTCACAGGCCATGGTCTCTGCTGTCCTTCCTTCATACAGTCACAGATTGATTCCAAACTGTATAAGCACCTTGGCTTCCTGCAGACTGCTCAAGCAGATGAGAACTTAAAAAGGCCTAATCACAAGAACTGATATTTATTTCTTGCTAACAATGTGCCAGGCACCACACGTGATTGTTTCGTTTCATCTTCATATCTATGTGCCCTCAGTGCCTAGGACTTATTATAGAAACTTAAAATGTTTGTCACATTGCTCAACTGTGCGATGAAACTGAATGTGAGAATGAATCGTCTGCATGCAGTGTACTGCTTCTAGTTGCAGAACAACTCAGCAGATTTGGGAGTCAGAGAGATCTTAGTACAAATTCTGCTTCTGCCATTTGGTAGCTTTGTGACCTTTGACAAAGGCACTTAACCTCTCTGAGTCTTGAATCTCTAATATGGAAAATGTAAAAAGTAGGTAAAAATAATACATACTCTGGCATTGTTAGTCAGATGGAATGAAATCAAGTTGCAATGCTAAACATACAGTAGATGCTCAACAGATGATAATTATTATTATTGTCCCTTTATTCTTTCTTCCAAATAGGCCTTTGTAAGAAGTCAACTGTATGTTAGTTCCCAACTGAAAATAAGTGAAGCAGTAATTGCAATTGAAAGTGGAGTAGCAGAAATGGCATTGAATTGGAGCTTGGGAAACCTGTGTTCTGGCTTCCGTTGCACTCCCTCTGCAGCAGCTATGTAACCTTGGTGAAGGCACTTTAAACTGTCTGGGCAAGTCCATGCTTCAAACGAGAGAACCCATGCCTCACATTTGAGTTGATCCTTGAAGTCTCCAGGATCCTCTTAATCTCTCTGAGACTGAGATTATGTTGAGGAAGTATTACCTTTGGTTTGATTATTTTTAAACACAATATATGGGGTCATTGGAAAATATGTTCATTATTAACTCGTTTTATAATTACATGTTGTTCATTTATTTCAAATTTTATGAAACATACTTCCTCCAAAAACCAGAAACTTGGTTAAAAGCTACAAAAGACTCAAACCTACCACCTAGCGGCAAAGAAAGGAAGTTTTTCCATCTTTTATCTCATATATGTCCTCTCCCCTCACCACTCAGGACAGCTTTACGTACACAGAAATTCAATACTTCACGACTTAATAGCTCGTTCATTTGAAAGTCGATGAAATATTGTGGACTTTTGAGAAGTGTGGAAAAATCATTGGTTTTTAAGATTGGGGAGCAGAAAGTGCTTTTCTATTCATACATCTCAAACCACTCCTACCCAAGAGGCCCACTCAATCCATCTCTTTATGGACAGACACCCCATTCCACAAGTGCTTGGTTCAGAGAACCAACACCACTGACCTTTGAAAGGCAGAAATCAATACACCAATGGGATCCCTGACACCAAGTACTTACTTAACGAATTTGTTTTACCGACTACAGTAATTAAAATTAAGTCTTCAAATTTAAATTTACATATCTAAAAGCAGGAATGCACCGTCCTTAATCTTAAACCCCAAATGTGAGGAAGAGCCAGCATTCCGGGGTATCCTGGGCCTATTGTTACAGAGGGATCTATTTTCCATCTCCTTTTGGTTTTGTGTGCCCCTCCTCTCCTCTCCTAGCCTTTTCCTTCCCTCTTTCATTCTTTCTTCTCTCTTTTTACTTTCAAGTAACAGTCAAGTAATTAAGATCAGCATTATGTCTGAATGGGACAGGTAGTTCCTTACTCAGAATGATTTTACTGTTCCAGGCTTTCACCTGAAAACCCCCTTCGAAAATACTCTTCTTCCAGTCTTTTTTTGAAATGCGGAATTAAGCCATTTCCAGTACTGTTTTTACGTATTAAGCCGCCTTTTCAACTATCATTCTCACTTCAGCACAGTTTTCTTAAACTCCCTTCCACACAACACAGAAGGGGTTCTGAACCTGTCATCCTGAGATTTTCGCCTCTGGCCAATCTTGCTAATAGGAACTTTGTTTTTTACTTAAGTTAAAATGCTTGCTTTTAATTTTTACCGGATTTACGAATGTTGTCTAAGCCTTCCAACGACTTAGTAAAATGTATCCTTTCACCTTTTAAAACTTTAGGGTTCAGTGCCTCCACGGGCGTCGAGCATTTATTCTTAACTTTGCTTCTTAAACAGGCTCGTGCGAGGAGCAGTTTCGACCGAGAAGTCCAGAGAACCAGTTACCACGAAACTTGCAACAGTTGGTGCCCGGCGATAGGCAGCTTAAAAGTGATAAATGGCTCTGGTTTAAGAAACAAAAAGCCTCGGGGAGGGAAGGCAGGGGCCGCCGTGGCCTCGGGGGAGAGCGCGGCGGCGGTGCGGGGGTCGCCGGGACTGAGCTGCGGCCGCCGGAAGGCGCCTTCCCGGGCTGCCAGCGGCGGCGGCCACGGCTGAGGACGCGGGGACTGCGCCCGCCGCCGCGCCGCGCCGCGCGCCGGGCGGGTGCGCACCCAGGTCGTCTCCCGGGCCACGCCGGGGCCACCGCGAGGTGAGACCTGCCCTGCCCCCGCGCAGCCCCCGGCGGGAGGTGCGACGCCCAGGCCGCGGGTGCGTGCGCGGCCCCGGGCGACGCGGCTGGGCGTGCGCGGGGCCGCGGCGGAGGCTGGGCCGGGCGGGCGGCAGAAGATGGCGAGGGTGTGTAGGCGGCAGCAATGCTCCGTTGAGAGACGCGGCTTTCGGCAGGAACTGGACTCGTGGCGCCACAAGCTCCTTCACTGTGTAGGTGAGATCCTGCCCCGGCCACCTCAGGCCCTCGGGTCGCCCCGCCGCCGGCCACCTGGGACGTGGGAGGGAGCCGGGGAGCGGGCAATTGCTGCTCCGGCCCGCCCGCCCTCTTTGGCTCGGGCGTCCCCCCTCCCCCACCCCCCGGAGTGCGGGCGCGCGCGACCTCCGGGCGGGCTCTCCTGGGCCCGGGCCCGAGCGCGCGCCGGCCCCTCCCCTCCGCTCCCCCTCCCCGGGGCGGGCTCTCGGGCGGGCGAGCGTGTCCCTCCGCCTCCCCTCCGCCCGGCGTCCCGGCGCCGCCGCCGGGTTTTGGTGGAGTCTCTCCCCGCAGCGCTGCCACTTGATGAGAGGCGCCGCCGCGGGTCTCGCGGAGCCCAGCGCGGGGCCCGGCCGGGGGGCGTGCTGGGCCGCCGCTCCGCCTCATCCTTCGCTCCTCGGGGCTCCTTCCCCATCCCGCGCCGCCCCTCCCCCACGCGCACCAGCGGCGCGCGCCCCGGGTCCCACGTGCACGCGCGGCGGGCCGGCGGGCGCTCGGGCGTGTGCGAGGCGTGAGGTGGAGATGGGGGCGGAGGGAGCCGGAGCTGTCACAGGCCCGGGGTCCGCCTGACCGAGCCAAGTGGGGTGTCATGGCCGCGGGGGGCAGCGGCTGCACTTCCTCAGCGGGCGGCGGCGGCGGTGGCGGCCGGGGAGTTAATCCTCGACGCTCGGGTCGGTGTGTGTGTGTATTTGTGTTCGGTGTGTGTATTTGTGTTCGGTGTGTGCGCGGCGGGGAGGAAGGGGGGTGGGACCGGGTCTGACCGAGGAGACAAGTCGCTCTTGTCCCCTCCCGGGGGATTTGCCGGAGCCGCCGCCTCTCCTAGAGCCTGGTCCTCCCCGCGCCTCCCGGACCTTGGGCCGCCCCGGGTGGCATTTTCCCCGCGGGCAGGAGGGAGTGTGGACGGGGGCGCCCCGGGAGGGGCCGGGTCGCCGAGCTGCGCCTCTCACACTATGTGTTTTGTCTGTTTTTCTCTCCCAAGGTCCCGTTTCCCTCTGTGCGGCGGCCGGCGGGACCATAAGGGCTTAACTCATATATTTAACCCCCCTCCAAAAAGTAAGTGGCCCGTGTGGTGTCTCCGCTGTGCCCGCCGCCCCCTAGCCCCAGTCCATCCTTGTGTCTGGCTCTCCTGTCCTCCAGTATTGTTATTTCCCCATCTTTTCCTCGGTGCTGCTGATGTGCGGGGAAATGCTCTCTCGCCGCCCTCCGTCGTCCCCCACGCCCAGTCCTCGGGGAGGCCCAGAATTCCAGCCCCCACCCCACCCGTGGGGAATACGCTTAGGAACCAGGTCTTCCCCAGCAGAATCCGGGAGATTCTATCCGTTCGATTGGGCCCCTCATCCCCTCCTTCCCGACTGGGTTTCGTTGGAGGAATTATGCAAATCCTGCTTTCTGGTGTCCATTCAGCGGCAATTTCATGCGGTGAGAAGTTCTCTTTGTTGTGCGAGGGGGAGAACAGACACTGATTTAATAGACATATCTGTTGGGGGGAAGGGTGAGGGGGTGTTGGAGAGGCTCAGTTTGGAAGAATTACTGCACTTGGTTCGCTCAATGTCTTTGTGTTTGAGCTTTCTGGCTTGACAGGAGGGTATGCCCTTTACAATGTCCCACAAGGGATGTTTTCTGTTATAGATTATAAAGCAAAACTGAAACTTTAAACAAGCCAAAAATAAGGTAACCTTTACCAAGAGGATATAAGGTTTTCCATTTCTGCAGTGTTTCATTAAGAGAATGTATGTGAATTTTGTTAAAGATTTGGACTGTAACATGAAAATTAATATGAGCAGTGCTTTAACGTATCTGATATCACTTTTGTTGTCCAAAGGTTAAAAGTACATTTTAAAACATATGCTTGTGTAAGTAATAAAGGCATGAATCAGGTTTTTGGTGTAATTTGTCTTGTGGATATATTTTAAAATTTCCCTCCTGCCGGTCCAACCCCAGCTCTGCCTTCCAGGAATCAGCCTTTGGTTCATCAGTTATCATTTGCTCTGCTCTGTTTCTGTTTGTTTTATTCTTTCAAACCTACCATACACTTGCTGAAATGTTAAGTCTGCTTAAGCACTTCTAGAGTTATGTATTATTTGTAACCATCATATAAGAGCTTACAAAAGGCATTTAGAAGGCTTTGAGAAGCATGAAATTAAAGAGTTTTCAGAATTGTGAATTAATACAAAATCCTGAAATTTGAAGAATTTTTAATTTGCTTCAGATTTTTAGTGATTGGTTGTTGTCTTTAAGTAGGGCTTTTTTGTTTTTATAAGATTTTGAAATTGATGACTATAATTCTGTAGATTTCTTAAGTTACTGTAGCTTTACTTTAGATGGTTTTAATGAGTTTTTTATCTTATTTTAATTCTCTTTGCTTTGAATCCTAGTCTTTTGCCTCAGGCCTCCTTTTTATCAGTCATTGCTAGTGTTAGTGGTTAGTTACTGCTGCTTGACAAAGCTTTTTAAAAACTGACTAATAAATCCTTCTGTAAATATCTGAATTGATTATCAAATTTTAGATTCATTTTTTGAAGGAGGATATTAATCTGGTGATCAGTTTTCTTAAAGCATACTTTTAAGTCCCAAATTTCCACTTTCGAGGTAGTAAAGTTCAGGAGATACTTAGAGTCCAGAGTGCAGAGCAGTATTTTAATCTGAACAGTAATACGTAGTTGATAGTCTCCCAACTAAAATCATTTGGGTGTCATATTTTCTCTTTTATGATGCAGGGTGTGGCAAAAGTAGGTTTACAGTTGTGAGTATGCAAAATGCAGAGTTTATTCTTGTTTTTTTATTAATGTATTATTTTCAATATGAACAACTGTAAACCTACTTTTGTCCCACCCTGTATGTAATTTAAGAGGAAAGTTATAAGGAAATCATTTGTAGTGTTAACTTTCTGTATTTAAAAGGACTGGCAGTGATCCTTATGTACAGTCCAAAAGATAACTATGTATGTTGTTTGTCACTAGCAGATGTAATAATCTCTTTTATTTTAGTGGGATTGGTTCTGAACAGTTAACCTTCTGTTTGATTCTCTTGAGTGATTATCGTAATACTTTGGGGTCATTTGGCTTCTATATTTAACTTATAGCAGTTTTAGGATTCAAAATAAATTATCATTTCCAAAATCTAATTCTCCCTTCTACTTTTTTGGCGGGGGAGGAGGACGGGTCTGGATTGTGGAGGTGGAAGTGTTGGTTTTTCCATTAATTATTAAGATTTAGTTGAATTGGGGTTAGTAGCAGGTTCATACAGTGATTATGGTCAAGATGAATATTTGGTCACCAGGTGATTATTGAGGTGTCCTCTGGAATGAAGATAATCAGTTCAGATTCCAGGAAGATTAGGTTCTAGATCTAAGCTGCCCGATCTGATGTAACCTATTGCTTGGCTGCTCCTCATCCTTGCTGTATTCTTGAGAAGCTCTTCCCAATGTAGGGAAAAGTTGTGAAAACCTATTGCTTGGCTGAAGGATAGCAGGATGAAGCTCTTTGACTTACACAGTTATTATTTCAAATTGTCCTAATTCCCTCAGATGTGCTTATAGCTGGAGCAATTCTAGGCAGCATCTGAATAATGCTTTTTTTAGCCTTATGGGACTACACAGGATGACCTGAAATTTTTTACAGAGTGAGAATTAGGTGTTCAGTGTCTATGGGGACTTGCCATTTCTGAGTAATTGCCTAATCACTTAGTTGTTTAGTAGTGCTATTTTTAGGAACCAAAGACAGTTAGGTAAGTATTTCAGTTAAATATTTATTAAACATCTCCTTTGTACCAGGCACTGTGGGCAAGCAAAGATATTGGGGAAGTTGCCCCAACCTTCAGGGACTTTATAGTCCTTAGAGAAACTGTAGTGTATTCAATTATAGTACAAGGCAAAATGCACCTTACCCTGGTGCAGGCAAGTGCTAGGGGTGTTTAGAAATGAAAGAAATCTCTTAAGGTGATGAAGGAAAACTTCATGAAGAATGTGGCAGATTTTTTGCTTCATTTTGATGAATATGGAAAAGACATTCCTGTCATGAAAAACAAATGAGCAGTTGTACAAAAGTACAATAATGTCTATTTAAATTGCAGTCCATGATTCATCTAGGGGACATATAGGGGATATGTTTGCAAAAGTAGGCTGTATGATTTTTTAATGCAGGTTAAAAAATGGAGTCTCTTTGTTAGGCAACTTGCAGTTTGCCATACATTTTGATCCTTAGCTCAGGGAAGGAATGTTTCCTTTATTTAAGGATTCCATTGTAGAACTCTACAATAATGACAGCTTGTTTTTTAAAATCACCTTTACAGGGACAATACTGTCATCCACAACAGTGTCTCTTCTAAGTAAGGTCATTTGGCGGCTATACCTTATTCCCTTGTACAAAACCTATTTTTGAAATTGCCTAAAGTCCATGACATTAATTCTTTGTATACCCTTATTGTTGACAAATTTTCATCCTTAAAGGTTGGATTTGGTATTTGGAAACACTCAAAAGTTTTTTCTGTGGCAAATAAAGGTATATATAAAATAATGAGATTGTCTTTTTTTTCCTGTTTTCCAAACTGGCCCTGAAAGCCCAGTAAATGGGGCTTGATTTGTTTTGATGTGCCTCAGAACTTCTCTGTTGAATCTTATTTTCTTTATATCTACCCATCTGCTCCATGGAGTCTGAATAATGGGTAGGTATGAATAAAGAAAGCTATTATTTTGTAGTTTCAAGTTAAAAACTTACTATTACTACTCTCCAAATTATCTGGTACTCTATTTGCCAATATTTTAAAACTATTCCTTACATTTGCCCATTGCTTTTGGGATAATTCCATTGTGAACTATTAGCTTATTTTATTTACTGTCTTTTGTATATGGGAAGTATCCAAGTACAGTTGTCCATACACTGAATTTTTAAAAGATTGAAATATAATTTACAAACCATAAAATTCACTCTTTTAAAGTGTACAATGAAGTGGTTTTAATTTATTCACAAGGTTGTGCAAACATCACTATCTAAATCCAGAATACTTTCATTACCCCAAAAAGAAACCCATACCCGTTAGCAGTCATTTCCCATTCCTCCTATGACCTAGCCCTTCGCAAGCCCAATCTTTGTTTCTATGGTCTTTCATATAAATATAATCATACCGTATGTGGCCTTTTTTGTCTGGCTTCTTAGCTTGTTTTCAAGATTCATCCATGTTGTACCATGTATCAACATTTTATTGCTTTTGATGGCTAAATAATACTGTATTCTATGGACATCCTATACGTTTGTTCGTTCATTAGTTGACAGACATTTGGGTGGTTTCTGCTTTTTGCCTATCATGAATAATGCTACTGTGAACATTAGCAGCATTGTTTGTGTAGACATTTGTTTTCATTTCTCTTGGGTATGTGCCTAGGAGTGGAATTGCTGGGTCATTTAATAACTATGTTTTAACTTTTTGAGGAACTGCCAGACTTTTCCAAAGTGGCGACAGTATTTTATATTTCCACCAACAATATGATTCAGTTTTTCCACCCTCTTGCTATCACTTATTGCCTTCTTCTTTTTTTTTTTTTTTTTTAATTATAGCTATCCAAGTGGATAGGTATGATGTCTCTTTATGGTTTTGACTTGCATTTTCCTAATGGCAGGTGATGTTGAGCATCTTTTCATATGCTTGTTGACCATTTGTGTATCTTGGGAGAAATGTCTATTCAGATCCCTAACTCATTTAAAAAATGAGTTAGTTGTCTTTTCATTGTTGAATTTAGGAGTTTATTCTGGATCTTAGACCCACATCAGTGTATGATTTTCAAATTTTTTGTTTTGTTAATCCTCACCCAAGGATATTTTTTCCATTCTATTGATTTTTAGGGAGGGAGGGAGGTAGGGACGTTGTGAGAGGGAGGCATTGATGGTTGCCTCCCTCACGTGCCAGGGATTGAACCTGAGACCCTTCCTTGCTTGGGCTGATGCTCTAACCATTTAGTCACACTGGCCAGAGTGATTTGCAAATGTTTGTTCTCATCATATCCTCAATTTGAGAAGATAAACTGCAGTATACAGTAAGCCCATCAGTTAAGGTTGTCAATAAGTTTTTCTGATTTTAAGTGAAACAGTGTATAATGTCACCAATTTTACCATAAGTTAATTGATATAAACAAGAGTTATGTTCCTGTGCCATCTCATCAACATTCTGATGAAATAATGTTGAATGAAACATTATTCAAGGACCTGCAGTATCTGGGAAGGGAATAATAGATAGAGTAGTGGTGTAATTGGAATAAACTAGAATTACTCAGGAAAGGCTTCATTAAACATCCTTTTCTATGAATTATTAAAATTGTTAGTTATTTGATGGAGTGGTGTAACAACTTTGCTATCCAAATCTTCTAAATTCCTGCTTTTCTATAGTGAGGGTTCATATATCAAGTTCAGATAATAGCATGGTAAATTACATTATTACAATCTGTTCTATGCCTGAATTTTGCATAGGAAATAAAGGTTTGGATAGAGAAGGATACCTTTACACTACATAGACATTTTGTCTGTATCTATCCTGTTTCTAAGTTTGATAATGAGAGAAATCTATATAATAGCAGTATTTTTGAAATTTCAGATTACTTTTTTCTTTGCATTTTATAAAACCCAGGTACCTGACATTATATTTATGGCAAGTTAGTATGTGATTTTATTTTCTGGTGCTAAACTAAATATGCTGTTTTCAAAAGACTTGAATTTTGCCATTAGTCTTAGTTTCTCTGATTTTTGAATTGGTTAGATTTGGTCTGTCACAAAATGTCAGGTGTAGTGATGTCTTAAGGATGAAATTGAAATCTTATGAGGTAGGTGGCAGTAGTCTGAGAATCCTTTACTTATTGGATTGTCTCTGAGGGGCAAGTTAGAAAAGCTATACAGTGATGGTTGACAATGATTTTTGTCTTATTTTTATTTCTTTGTTCCACATGTTTATGTATATTTATTACAGAGAATTATGGATTCTTTTGGTATATCACTTGATTAATTTTCTCAATTCATTATTACGCAGTCCAAGGAAGTTACATGTGTAAAGTCAGTTTTTGAGGGTTTTTTTTTTTGGTAAAGCCAGTTTTTGTTGAGTGCCTGTATTATAATGAAATTTTTGTAGTCTAGTTTTGTATAACATGTATTTTTTCAAAGGGAGTAGATAAAAGAAAAAAAATATGATGTAACCAGTGATTTAGACTTACATTTCAAATTTTGGTATTGAGAAACTATTAATGAATATGTTTGAGACATTTCATACTACTAAGGAGAAAAAAGAAATTCTCCTCAGCTGTACGTATTTTACAATTGTATGAAAAACTGTTACTATAACTGTACTTTACCACTTGAAGTAAAGGAGTATGTTTTATATCTTATAACTCATTAAAAGTTTGTCCATCACAGTCGTTTTAAAAAGTTTGAAGGGGATCATTTAGAAACCAAATTGTCTGAGGAGATCTTTGGTTAGCATAACTGGGGAATAAATTCTAAAACCTGACATTTAGAAAACAGGAGATGTCAGAAAAATGTATTAATTGTGTCACCATTTTATATCTGCATAGCACATTTTACACTTTCTGGAAAACTTTCACGTACATTATTTTGTCTTTATTTAGAAATGTAGAAAGATAAGGATGGGTATTAACAAAACAATTGGCCAGTTAGGAAACATTGAGTAATAACTCTTGTTAAAGCAGTCAGGAGATTTTCCTTAGCATAGATGCTTCCACTTATCCACAGAAATTATTGTGTGATATTTTAATGTTTGAAACATTTACCTAACTTCTCAGGTAAAAGTAAAACATAACAACTCTTCCAGAAACAAACTTAATTTAACTTGCTCTAATTGCTGTATGAAATTACATAGTAATTTTCTCCCTCTTTTAAAGATGATACACTTTGAGACTTACTTTTGGGGTTAGAAGATTTGAACATCAATATTATTTCCCATGGGAATTATTATTATTGGAAAAACTTGTATGAAGAGCATTTTCATTCTCATTGGTAATACTTGATAGTCTCTGACTATTATGCATTCTCACGATTAACTTATTTTTCACAAAGTCTGAATCATTTTATTATGGTCATTATTAATAAAGTATTGTGTACATTTCTCTTATTAGTTGAATCTTTAGAGGTTTCCAAAGGGTGAAGATACATTCTCCCTCTCCTAAATTTACAAAATAAAGGGGAAGAAAAATTAATTTGAAAAGATCTCTAGGTTTTATCTTGCTTGCTAAAAGAAAATCCCACATGTGAAAATACGAATTTACCACAAAGAAATATATTTCATTTTACAATAGAATTCACATCTGATTTAATATAAGTACATGCTATACTAGTACGTTTAGAATTGTTGGTTTATACAAATTTTAGAGGAAGGAGTTGTTGAATTTGTTAAATTAAGACATGCTTACATTCAGTTTGATGCTGTCTTGTATTCCACATTTTTTTTATTGTTCCCAATGCGTGGATATTTGTCAGCTTTTATGTGAATACTTCCCTTCCTCCCAATATAGGTCATTTGTAGGTATTTTCTCTAGACCCACCCATGGATCTTCTTGTGTTCTCTCTTACCTTTCTTTCCATCTTTTAGATTCATTTTAGAGGTAGAAACGATGCTAGAACTTGTTTTCTTGTCCAATCAATTAAAAGGGAAGGAATTTTAAAAAATCTTTCATTTAGGAAAACTTCAAACATACACAAAAATATAATAGTACAGTGAACACCCAACTTTTTTCAACTAAAGGACATTGTTTCATTTCCACTAGATTATTTTGAAGCAAATCCCAGACATAATATTTAGTATTGAATCTTTTTTACAATCTTTTGTATAGTACTGTGTCACTCTTTCTACCTCCCATCCCTATGTAGTGGTTGATAAATTTAAAGGAATGAGATACCTAAGTATGGAAAAGAGAAGTTTTTGTTTTACTAATATTTATTAAAAGCTACCACATATTCAGCATTTACTATGTGCCAGACAAGAGTCCTTTGATATTAATATCTGTTTTACAAGTGGAGAAACAGATTTGGAAAGATGAAGGATTTCATTTATGGTCACTTAGCTAAAGAGTGGTATACCCGAGACTGAAATTCAAAAGCCTGTGCTCTTTAATCTTAAACATTAAAGCAACACCCTTCTTTTAGACTTTCTATTTGGTTTTGCAAAATTGCCTCCCCCCCTTCTTTGTTTCCAACTACTGATTGCTTATTTGATTTATGTTACATTAAGGAATTATGGTTTCTATGCCCATAATCTTACGTAAATGGTAGCATAATTAGTCTTTAAATTCTCTGGCCTAGAATGCCTTGTCCCCTTCTCTTGAGCAGCATTATGGTCCTGTTTTGTCTTTTTCTTCTTGATTTTTTTTTTTTAGTTTTGTCAGTAGTATTCAGAGCTAAATGGGTTTCTGAGTTGAATGTTTCCACTGGCTTAGTTTTCCTTCATATGTTGCTAGACTGGCCTTCACCATTAGCTGAGATTTGAGCATAGCTTAGAAGAGGAAAGAGCAAAGAATATCCAAGTGATTCTAGACCTTAAGCTTGATGAACCTTCCATGCAGACCAGATTAGTTCACAGGAGACTTTGAAGTTGGTAACAAAAGCTTTATAGTAACAGTGTGTTACTATATATCCTTCCCAGAGACCTCATGTGGGGGTGAAGGGGGCAACCTGCATAAAGTAGATTGAGGTCAGGATTCAGGATTCCTGGATTTTAGCCAAATGTCTTCGCAGTTCTAACCTAACTGTGACTTAGATTTGGTGCAGTTGGCAATAAATATTTTAAAATGTGTGATGGAAAGGGAAGTTGTCGAGTAGTGTATAATTTCTGAGACGGGGAAGAAGCAATTTGGTAAATTTAAAAAATTATACCCTGTTTTGGTAATTTCAGACATCATTGATCTTAGATAAAATGCTAGTTTTTATTAGTAGATACAGAAGGGTGTTGTGACAAAGGTAATAGAAATTTCCATCAAAATAAAATGGGGCCCGGCCAGTGTAGTTCAGTGGCTGAGCATCCACCCATAAACCAGGAGGTCATGGTTTGATTCCTGGTCAGGGGACATGCTGGGATTGCAGGCTTAATCCCCAGTAGGGGGCATGCGGAAGGCAGCCGATCAGTGATTCTCATCATTGATGTTTCTATCTCTCCTTCTCCCTTCGTCTCTCTGAAATCAGTAAAAACATATTTAAAAAAAATAAAATGGGAAACTCCTTACCTAAGAATAAAAAGTGACAGAAACATAAATGTTTGTGATTATGTTGCTGTGTTGAAATGTGGCTTTTTTATTGAATGATTAATGATTTAAATACTTATCATATATGTTAGGTTATGTGAATTTTCATTCCGCTAATAAGGAAGCTGACAGAGTTTAACTTATATAAATGGGCATTGATTAGCTTATCTGATCACAATAAAATGATTAATTATAAAAGGGTATTAAGAAGTTGATAGCCCGGCTGGGCGTGGCTCAGCGGTTAAACGTCGGCCTAGGATCCAGGAGATCACGGTTTGATTTCCGGTCAGGGCACATGCCCGGGTTGCGTGTTCGATCCCGTCAGGGATGTGCAGGAGGCAGCTGATCAGTGACTCTCTTATCATTGATGTTTCTCCCTCTCTCTCCCTTCTTCTCTCTGAAATCAATAAAGATATATTTTAAAAAAATAGTTCATAAATCTTTGGGAATAGTTATTGAAAAAAACCTTTAAGCTGGTCTTTTTTCTATCAATGATTAATATAACTAATACGTCTTTTTAAAATGGTTTAGTTAATATATCACCTATGGTCAGTGGTCAGTATATTAAAATTTTACTTACTGTTTACCTGTTGCAAACCTCACAGTTATCTTTAGCAATAATATTTTTATGATGATATGTTAGATTCTCTATTTGGGTCTGTTTTCTGTATTGGAAAGAGAATACATTAAGATAAAAATAATGAAATAACATGGATTTCTAACAGTTTTTTGAGAGTACTAGAATTTTGCTGTGACTTCTTAAAAGAAAAATGGGTATGATTAAAGTGATAAAGCCTTTTGCCATGTGAGACTTGTACAACCAATTTTTGTGTGTATATACTATATATAGCTTTTCACTGTGGAATATTTATTAAAATAGATTTTGGCATGTTAGAATCAATAGATATATACGGAGAGTCAGAAATCCACATATATCTCCTGAAAGCAATTTCAAGACTCATCGCTTATGGTTACCAATGTACAGTCTTATCTAAAAATAACATTTCTTGCCGGACTGGTGTGGCTCAGTGGTTGAGCATCAACCTATGATCCAGGAGATCGAGGGTTGATTCCCAGTCAGGGCACATGCCTGGGTTTCCATTTTCGGGCTTGATCCCCACTAGGGGGCATGCAGGAGGCAGCCGATCAGTGATTATCTCTCATCATGAATGTTTCTCTCTCTCTCTCCCTTTCCCTTTCTCTGAAATCAATAAAAAGTCATATTTTTTAAAAATTTCATTAAAACAACATTTCCTTTTGCCCCTTTCTCCTTAGGCAAAGAACTTCCATCTAATTTTCTATAACATGTCCAGATCAAAGATTAGTACATTTTATTGGGGAAAGGTAAGGCTAAATTCATAAATGGGGGAAAAGTAGAGAAGAAAAACTAGAACTTTCCACATTAGTGAGAAAATTTTAGGCAGGCCTTATCTGGAGCTGCAAATCTGTGTGGGACTTAATTTTTCTAAAAAAAAAAAGTAGGCCGCATAGGTGACAGTCCAACTTGAGTGAGTTGTTTTGGTCAAGACTGTTAAGCTATTAAGAAAACTGAATTATTCAGAGATTTTGATCTTTTAAAAGCAAGAGAATATAAATTAATGGAGAAGAGTATTCTAATATAGTTACATTGATAATAAATAAATTGACATTATAGGCAAGGACAAGGAAACAGACATGATCATCCAGGGAATTTTTTTCCTTTTGTTTCTTTTCCTGAGGACTTAAACTTTATTTTGGAAAAAAGTGGAAGGGTTTTTCTTGTTAAATGATTTATTGTTTATTTATTTTCTCTCAGACATTACATGATAGAAATTATTTCTCAGAACTATATGAAGATGTTTAGGTAAAAATATCTTTAGTAATCACTGTACCTAAGTAGCCAGTACATATTTTATCTGATGTTCTTTATCAAGTAATCCAGATGAAACCAATTCATTCAATATTGATGAATATGAATCATCAATCAGTATTGATGAATATGAATATATATATATACAGTTACAAGTAGGAAAGAAGGTAAAAAATAAAGACTGTATTAAGAAACAGGAAAGTCTGTTGTGAAATTATTCTGCTGCCAGTGTCTGGTTCCTGTGAGTCAAGAACAGAAGCATAAGCAGTGATAGTAATGATATTGGTTGCTGTTATATTTGAGTGGATTATGAAATAAGCAACACCCTTCAAAACCGGATGCTGGCCCAGCCAGGCATGGCTCAGCAGTCGAACATCGACCTAGGATCCAGGAGATCGCAGTTCGATTCCCGGTCAGGGCACATGCCTGGGTTGCGGGCTCGATCCCCATTCGGGGGCCTGCAGGAGTAAGCCGATCAGTGACGACTCTCTCATCATTGATGTTTTTCTCTCTCTCTCTCCCTTTCCCTTCCTATCTCTGAAATCAATAAAGATATATTTCAAAACAAAGCAAAACAAAAAACCTAATGCTGAAAGGATCCTTGTTTTCAGATGGCAGAGTATAGAATACACAGGATCTTCAGATGTTTGGTCCAATAATGCAGCCTAGGATTCTGCCAAGAATGTTCTTTCAGTAATGAGTAATTTGCTTATGCATGAGACAGCTTTTCATTCATCATCCTTCTCTACTCTATATCTTCATCTTTTCTTTATATTTTTTCTTTTTGTGCATGTAAAATTTATGTGTTTGGAAATACATTAAGAAGCAAAGTGAATTTTTAAAATAAATGTATATATGTATTTTATTCTGGGGAAACAGATGCCTTCAGAAGCTCATGGAAATAGGCATGACTTTGGAAGTAGAACCAATGGTGGTTATAGTTAAGAAAATGAAATTAATGAGAGTTCAGTAATGAAATATATTCAGTGAAGTTTTTTGTTTTGTTTTTTGATCTTCAGCCGAGAGTATTTTTTCCATTGCTTTTCCAAGAGGGAGGGAGGGAGGGAAGGAGGGAGGGAGGGAGACATCAATGTGAGAGAAACACATTGATCAGTTGCCTCTTACACATACAAGGATTGAACCTACAAGCTGGGTATGTGCCCTGACTGGGAATCAAACTAGCAACTTTTCAGTGCATGGGACAATGCTTAACCAAGCCACATAGGCTGGGCCAGAGAAGTTGTAAAAAAGGTTTTAAGTAGACTGAACACAGTGCAATTTAAGTTCCAGAGAGAAAAATCACTGTTCTGTATTATAAAAATATTTAAAAGAATTGTGTTATTATTTAGAAATATATACAAAGAACAAATTTTATGAATCAGCTTCAACAGATACTTTTTCTTGTGACCTATTATTTATTAAGCAAACATGAAGTTCTTTGCCTCTTAAGTCAATTTTTACAACCCTCCTACACAGTATTTACTATTAACACTATTATATAAGAATAAACTAAATTAGTTCTCTATATATACTCCATAGCTGGTGAAATGTCAAGATAAAATTCATACCCAGGTCTGCCTAAATCAGAGCCACATTTTATTGTTGCATTTCCAGAATGGGCCTCAGAATGTGGTAAACTGTTGGAGAACTGATGAAGAGGAACTAAACTTCTGAATTCAGAGTACATTTAGCAGCCTCTTCCATCCTATCAAGATATGATGTTTCCCCAAATATAAACCTTAGAAATTGAGTCTCTAATGAGCTTCCCTGGTAGAGAATACTTCACATGGGTCGTCACAACATTTTCCTGGGGAAATTCAGTATGACCTGGTGACTCCACTGGGAGAGTACTCTTGGGACTTATGCTTGGTTTCCTCTGGACTTTGCCCATGTGCCTTTTTCCTCTGCTTATTTTGCTTTATACCCTTTCACTGTAATAAATCACAGCCATGAATGTAACTTAAAAAGTTTTTTAAAGGGTTCGCTAGTCAGGTTAATATTTGAAAAGCATGCAAATCAGGTCTAAAATTATTTTTGTGCATTATGTGTATTCTCTAGGAGTTCATCAAATGTTCTTCATGTAACCTGGTGTTTTAAAAAAATGGAAATGGAAGAACCAATGCTTAATTTCAAGAAAGGTAGCATCTCAAGTTTTCTTAAAACTCATAGACAAAAGCCAGAAGAGACAAAACTGCTTGTAGTATATAAAAACAAAAATTAATTGCCCATTTATGCATAAGTTTATTTCTGGGCTCTCTGTTCTGTTGATCTGTGTGTCTGTTTTATGCCAGTATCATACTATTTTACTTACTGAAGCTTTGTGATATGGTTTGAAATCAGGAAACATGATGCCCCAATTTTGTTTTTCTTTCACAAGATTGCTTTGGCTATTCACGGTCTTGTATCCGTTCCATAATTTTTTGCTCTATTGTTGTGGAAAATGGTCATTGGAACTTTTTTTTAATCCTCACCCAAGGATATTTTTTTCCATTGCTTTGCAGAGAGTGGAAGGGGGGGAGAGAGAAACATTGACTGGTTGCCTCCCACACGCGCCCCGACCCGGGCTAGGGGTCAGGCCTGCAGCCGAGGTATGTGCCCTTTTCTGTAATTGAACCTGGGACCCTTCACTCCGCAGACTGATGTTCTAATCAGTGAGCAAGACCAGTTAGGGCGCTCATTGGAATTTTGGTAGGGGTTGCATTGAATTGTTAAATAGCTTTGGATGGGCATGGACATTTTAACAATATTAATTCTCCCAATCCATGAGCACAAAATATGTTTATATTTACTTGTGTCTTCAATTTTATTTTTCATTAATGTTTTCAGTTTTAAATATATAGGTTTTTCACCTCCTTGGTTAATTTTCAGGTATTTTGTTCATTTTGATGCAGTTGTAAATGGGATTGTTTCTTAATGTCTCTTTCTGATAGTTCATTATTAGTGTGTAGAAATGCAGCAGAGTTATATTCTGCAACTTTACTGAATTAGTTTATTCTAACAATTTTTTGTTGGACTCTTTAAGGCTCCTTATGTACTATGTTATCTGCAAACAGTGAGAGTTTGACATCTTTCCAGTTTGGAAGCTTTTTCCCCCCTTGCTCAGAGTAGGGTTAATAATTCAGTCATGTGCTGCAAAATGATGTTTCAGTCAATGAAGGGCTAGCATATGTCACGGTGGTTCCATAAGATTAAAATGGAGCTGAAAATTTTCTGTTGCCTGGTGATGTCCTAGCTGTCATAATGTTGTAGTGAAATGTGTTACTTATGTGTTTGTGGTGATGCTGGTGTAAACAAACTGCTTCACTGCCAATTGTATAAAAGAAAAGCACATATAATTATGTACAGTACATAATACCTAATAAACAACTGTTACTGGTTTATGTATTTATTATGCTATACTTTCTATCATTACTTTAGAATGTACTCTTTCTACTTATAAAAAGTTTGCTGTAAAACAGTGTGCTGCGTTTCACCACCACCATCCTCATACATCTTGTGTTTACTTCATTCTTGATTGCATCATTTTCTCTTGTATTTGATTTAATTGCCTGTTCTTTTGTACAGCGTCATGCTGTACAGGCTTTTAGCCTAGAAACAATAGCTATACCATATTGCTTAGGTGGCAGTAGGCTGTACCACCTAGGTTTGTATAAGTACACTATGATATTTGCCCAATGACGAAATCGCCTAGCGACACATTTCTCAGAACATATCCCCATCATTAAGTGGTACATGACTGTACCATGTTAAGTAAACGTAGTGAGTCTTGTTCTTGATCTTAAAGAAAAGCTTTTAGCTTTTCACCTTTGAGTATGTTAGCTGTGCACTTGTCATATGTGGATGGCCTTTATTTTGAGACACATTCCCTCTATACCCACTGTTCAGAGTTTTTTGGTGTGTTTTTGGTTTTTTTGTTTTTTTAATCATAAATGGATGTTGAATTTTGTCAAGTGCTTTTTCTGCATCTATTGAGATGATCATGATTTGTTATCCTTCATTTTGTAACTGTGGTGTATCACATTGATTTGCTGATTTTTGAGCCATTCTTGCATCACTGGAATAAATCCCACTTGTGATCATGATGTCTGATCCTTTTAATGTATTGTTGAAGTCTGTTTGCTAATACAGTTGACACTTGAAGAATATGAGTATGAACTGCACTCATCCACTTATACCCAGATTTTTTTCAACATGTTTTCCTTAATGATTTTTTAAATTACATTTTCATTTCTCTAGCTTAACTTTATTGTAAGAATACAATATATAACAACATAGTACAAAGTATGTGTAAATTGACTATGTTATCAGTAAGGCTTGTGATCAACAAGGGGCTATCAATAAGTTTTGGGGGAGTGAAAAATTATACACGGATTTTCAACTGCATGGGTGGTCAGCATCCCAAGCCCTGTGTTGTTTAAGGGTCAACTGTATTTTGCTGAGGGTTTTTGAATCTGTATTCATCAGGAATATTGGCCTGTAATTTTCTATTGTAGTATTCTGATCTGACTTGGTTTTGGTACCAGGGTGATGCTAGCCTGGTGAAATGAATTTGGAAGAGTTCCTTTCTCTTCTATTTTTTGGAAGTTTGAGAATGATTGGTATTAATTCTTTGAGTGTTTGGTAGAATTTATCAGTGAAGCCATCTGGTCTTAGGCTCTTGTTTGTTGGGAGGTTTTTGATTACTGATTCATTGTCCTTATTAATAATTGGTTTGTCTAGATTTTTTATTTTATCATGATCCAATCCTGGTAGGTTGTATGTTTGTAGGAATTTATCCATTTCTTCCAGGTTGTCCAATTTGTTGGCATATAATTATTGTTCATAGTCTCTTGTGATGATTATTTTTATGGTATTAGTAATGATATCTCTTTTCATTTCTGATTATATTCGAGTCCTCTCTCTTTTTTTCTAGGTGGATCTAACTAAAGGTTTGTCAGTTTTCCTTCTCTTTTCAAAGAACCAGTTCTTCGTTTTATTGAGATTTTCTATTGACTTTTAAGTTTCTATTTCATTTATTTTTGCTCTAATCTTTGATGTATCCTTTCTTCTAATTTAGGGCTTTGTTTGTTCTTTTTCTAGTTCCTTGTGGTGTATAGTTAGGTTGTTTGAGATTTTTCTTGTTTATTCAGTGTAGGCATTTATCACTATAAATTTCCCTCTTAGAACTGCTTTCCCTGTATCCCGTACATTTTGGTATGTTACGTTTCCATTTTCATTTGTCTCAAGGTATTTTTAAATTTCTTTTGTTATTTGACCCATTGGTTGGTCAGTAGAATGCTGTTTAATTTCCACATATTTGTGAGTTTTCCAGTTTTCTTGTAATTTCTAGTTTTATATCATTGTGGTCAGAAAAGATGCTTGTACAATTTCATTCCTCTTAAATTTATTAAGAATTGTTTTGTGGTCTAAGATATCATCTACTTTGGAGAATGTGCCACATGAACTTGAGAAGAATATATATTCTGTTGTTTTTGGATGGATTGTTTACCTGTAATTATCTGTTAAGTCCATCTGGTCTAATGGGTTGTTTAAGACCAGTGTTTTCTTAATGACTTTCTTTCTGGATGATCTGTCCATTGATATAAGTGGGATATTAAAGTTTCCTGTTGTTAACATTACTGTCTCTTTTTCCCTTTAGGTCTGTGAATATTTGCTTTATATATTTAGGTGCTCCTATGTTGGGTGCATAAATACTATAAATGTTATACCTTCTTGTTGGATTGATCTTTTTATCATTATGTAATACCTTTCTTTGTCTCTAATTACAGTCTTTTTTAAAGTCTATTTGTCACATGTAAGTATAGTTACACTAGCTTTCCTTTGGTTTTCATTTGCATGGAAGATCTTTTTTGATTGTTTTATTTTCAGTCTGTGTGTGTCCTTACATCTAACGTGAGTTTCTTATAGACAACATATAGATGGATCTTTTTATTTGTGGCCATTAAGCCATGCTATGTGTTTTGATTGGAGAATTTAGTCCATTTACATTTAAACTAATTACTGATATATATGTGCTTATTGCCATTTTGTTAATTGTTTTCTGTCTGTTTTTGTAGTTCTCCTCTTTCTTTGTGATTCTTTAGTACTTACATTCCTTTCTCTTTCTCTTTTCTGTATTTACTGTAGGTTTTTCTTGGTGGTTACCATGAGGCTAACATATAATATATAGCAGTCTCTTTTAAGTTGATAACAATTTAAGTGTGATCCCATTGTAAAGGCCAACATTATTACTCCCATCGGTTTGTGTTTTTATGTCAGATTTTACATCTTTGTATCTTGTGTATCCTTTAATTTTTGCAGTCACAGATATTTTTACGACTTTTGCCTTTTAACCTTCGTACTAGTTTTATAAGTGATTAATCCACCACCTTTACTGTATACAGTACTTACCTTTCCAGTGAGATTTATTCTTTTGTATGTTTTTGTTTCTAATTAGCATTCTTTTCAGCTTAAAAAGTTCTTTAAAATTTTTTATATGGTTGGTTTTATGGTGATTAACTCCTTTAGCTCTTGCTTGTCTCTTTAATCTCCCCACTTCCAAATGATAACTTTGCTGGGTAGAGTATCCTTTGTTGGAAGTTCTTTGTTTTTTCCCCATCACTTTGAATATATTGCGCCACTCCCTTCTGGCCTGCAAAGTTCCTGCTGAAAAATCTGCTTATAGCCTTATAGGGGTTCACTTGTATGTAACAAGTTGGTTTTCTCTTGCTGCTTTTGATATACTCTCATTGTTTTAACTTGACATTTTAATTATAATGTGCCTTGGTGTTGGTCTCTTTGGGCTTCTGTTATTTGGAATTCTCTGGGCTTCCTAGATCTGGATCTGTTTCCTTCCCCAGGTAGGACGTTTTCGGCCATTATTTCTTCAAATAAGCTTTCTGCCCCCCCCTTCTCTCTCTCTCCTCCTTCCAGGAGCCCTATGATGTGAATGTTAGTCTGTTGCTGTGCCCTAAGTCCCTTAAACTATCTTTGCTTTCTTTTATTCTTATTTCTTTCTGCTGCCCTGAGTTAGTTCTGCTCCCTTTTCTTTGAGATGACTTATCCTTTTTTCTTAAGTTTATTTATTTACTTTTTTTAAAATTACAATTTACATTCAGTATTATTCTGTATTACTTTAAGGTGTTCAAAGTGGTTAGACAATCATATATTTTACTGACTTACCCTTTCTTCTGCTTCATCTAGTATGTTGTTGAACGCTTCTGTTAAATTTTTCAGTTCACTTACTGTATTAAACATGTAATTAAATCTTCATAATAATTGTACTAGGTAGGTATTATTTTATTTTATTTTTTAATCTTCACCTGAGGATATGTTTATTGACTTTAGAGAGAGAGGAAGAGGGAGATAGAGAGGAACACATCAGTGTGAGAGAGAAACATTGATTGGTTGCCTCCCATACATGCCCTGACTGGGAATCAAACCTACAACCTTTTTGGTGTACGGGATAACACTCCAACCAACTGAGCCCACCTAGCTGGGCCCTACATAGGTATTATTTTAATTTATAGATAGAAAAATAACTGTGTGGATTGATGCTACTGCAAATTTATGGTGTCCAACCTCAACTAGAGTCTCAGCAGTAGGAATTCTTTTGTGTATTCTTGGTCAGTTCCTGCAGTTTACCATAATGGCTCTCTTTTAATCCTGTGTACTCCTACTTTTCTCTCAGCTGATGATCTTATCACCTACAGAACAGTGAAAATTGAGGCTATTGAAAGGGAATATTTTCCCACAATTCTTCTTTCATCCCAACGACTACTTGGAAAATTTGAGAAAAATATTTACTTCTAAAACATTGTTTCAAATATTGACCACCTGAACAAAACCACTGAGATATTTGTAAAAATTGAAAATGTGAGGTCTTACCCCAGGTCTGCTGAATTAGAATCTTCTTAGGTGGGGCATGGAAATCTGTATTTTAAACAGTTATCTCAAGTGATTCTTGTATATACTGAAGTTTGAAAACCACATGCATATAGAACAAAATTACTTTAACCAGCATTTAAGGGCCTCTAAGATATCTGATTCTGGCTGACTTCTTCAGTCTCAGCTCTCTGTGTTTCCTGTCCAGTTCTCACTCTGTAATCCCTCAAGTCCTCTACCCACAAAATATAGATCACTCTTTTTCTAGTGTGCAAGCATTATTATACTACTTTATTTACCTTCCCTTTGTTTCTCCAATTCTACCCCTCTTGCTTTGCAAGACCCTTGAAGTCAATGACCATGTCATGATTTTTAAATTTTTTTTGTTTTTATTTTAAGCACTGGCACACAATGGATGTTCAGTAAATATTTGTAGAAAGGTAGAAAACAGTATTTTAAAATATTACAGACTAAACAAGTGACTGAAATTAAGAAACAGTGTTCTATTTATAGTGACTCAAGTTACTTAAGCAAAACCAAAATTAGTATGAATAAGAGGGAGTGTAGGTATTTTGGTCACACTTTGTGGTATCCTTATGGCTTTAACCTAGTAATTTTTAAGGGAGGTTGGTGGAGCAAGTTGCCACTTTGAGAACCACTGTATTAGAGATACTAAGAACTAGTTTTCTATGCACATGAATTGTATGGAGACATAAGTGAAACCTGACCTTTAACAGGTAAAACATTATTTATTTTGTCTTGTTTCACCTCAGAATGTAACCTTTTCATTCAGAATGTGTGTAATAATTTGAGGTTTCTGATTTTGCAGAGACAACTGGGTAAAAGTTGAAGGTGGGTGGCAGGTGAAAGAAGTGTTTAGATTGTATGTGAGTCTAAAAATGTTGGTGCTCTTTCCAGAAACCCAGGGACATTTATTGGCATACTGTGTGTGTAGCACAGTTTGCTTGAAGTAGAAACAAATGAACCATGAGCAATGATAGCCATACTAAAGGGCAAGACTGTCATGAATGTTCTTGATATGGAAATTTCAGTGTGACTTTGTCACCACTCTAGACACTGTGTAGTGATGTTGATCTAGGACTGTCATTGCTTTAGGGATGGTGGTGATGTGGCGGCATGTTACTGGGGAGTAAAAGATTTTATGGATGCTTTGTTTTTAGGTATTGATACTTAGGTTTTTATAACTCTGAAAGTTCCTTGTTCATAGTTTGCTATCAGGAGCTCAGAGATCCATACTTTAACAAGCATGAATGAATTTGTAAGTTTAGATTCTAAAACCCTTAGTTGCAGATGGCTTGCTGGATAGGGAATAGATATGGATACAAACTATTCTTTTTCTACTGGCTCTTCATTTCTCTTTGCCAAGTTTGGGAGAAAAACTGAAACAAAAAAGAGGTCCTGTTTCCAATCATATGGCATGTTGCAATATTCCACCTTTATCAGAACTCTTCAGAAACCCCGTGCAAATCAACTTAAGTCAAAAAGGTTGTTTTGTAGGTTTCTGAACTTGGAAGTTCACAGAGTAAAAAGCTAAAGCTAGGTTCTGACATGACTGTACTTAGAAGTTTGACTGGTGTCATCAGGAATGTCTCCTGTCTTCATATCTAAGCATTACTTTTATCTTTTGGTTTTGTTCTTCGGCAGATATGATGGTAAAGATGATCAGTGGAAGCTCTAGACTTAGAGGATTCTTAAAGTCCACGTGACTCTTCCTTGTAGTAGAACAAGCCAGATTGGGTGTATGGAACAACTCATTGACCAGACTTGGGCCATGCAGCTTATCCCTGAACCAATCACTAAGGCCAGTGGAGTGTGATTCTTTGGCCCAACCAGGGGTTGGTTTTGGAGAGAGGCTATAAGGAAGGGCAGATTGATTCTTGAAAATTGGATGCTGTTACCTAAGAAAGGGAAATGGATGCTGGTTAGGCAAGATCTATAAATATTCCATATATGAATCTAGGTCTACTTTTGAAGAAATTGACTGATTTGGACCATATTATGAGTTGTATTATATCTCTCCAAAAGATATGCTGAAGCTCCAACCCCTGGTATCTTTTGTAAGTAACTTTATTTGGAAATAGGGTCTTTGCAGTTGTAGTAAAGTGAAGATGAGGTCCGTACTGGATTAGGGACTCTAATCCAATAACTGATGTCCCTATAGGAAGAGGGAAATTTGAATACAGACAGGGAAGACAGCTGTGTGAAAACAGAGGCAGAGATTGAGGTTATACTGCCACAAGCCAAAGGATGCCAAGAATTGCTAACAACCACCAGAAGCTACAAAGAGGCAAGGAAGGATTCTTCCTTAGAGCCTTTAGAGGGAGCATGGCCTTGCCAATGCCTTGATTTCTGCCTTCTAGTCTCCAGAACTGTGAGCAAATACATTTCTCTTGTTTTAAGCCACCTAGTTAGTGGTAATATGTTAAAACAATTCTAGGAGGAAACTAATACATATAAAATTTATTTTTTCATTCAGTCCATCCTCTTAAAATCCTGAACGTAAGATTTCCCAATGAATATCTTATACACTTTAAATGGATTTTGTGGGGATTTGGGATGTCTTTGGAATTTATGGGTTTGGCATTTAAAAATACAGGGTGGGGCAAAAGTAGGTTTATAGTTGGGAGTACATGAAACACAGTTTATTCTTGTATTTATTAATTATTGTATTATTTTTCATATGAACAACTGTAAACCTACTTTTGCTCCACCCTGTATATACTACTTGGTTAAAATTTCCCCCTAGCCATAATAATATGGCATGATATTTTATGATTGATTATATTTATTGCATTCTACATTTTAGAGTCTGTAGTAAAAGTTTAGCTGAAACCATGGTCCTTGTTGATGAATAGCCGAACATTATTTCTCAGTGTTTGACTCCCAAATAGCACAGTGCCATATGAGAACCAGTGGTAAAAATAATTAACATGAAACACCCAGAGTAAATATATTCCAATAGCCTGAATATAAAAGAAAGAGTATGTCTAGGGCAACTGGCTATTGAGGTGGAACAATTAGTATTTTGGTGAGACTAACCAAAAACAAGAGTAGTTTGGACAGTATTTCTGAGTTCTTACTCATTTTCTGCAAGCTGAGTTGTTTACTACGTTCAAGGTTTGGTTAAACTTTGAAAAATATAATCTTATGAATATTCTTCCAGTTTCTGTTTATAGGAAGTGGATATTTTCTATAGGTACTATAATTCTTACTCAAAACCTTTGTGGTAGCGGACATTTTATTTTTAAGGAGCTTAAGAATTTATTGGAAAATAGTTTGGGGGATCTATGCAAGCACTTTTAAATATACTCCTTCATATTCACTAAAGTAAATAGGAACAATAAGTAAAGAAAATGTCATATCTTGAATTAGTAATGATAAAAGCAATACAATTAATTGTCATAAATATTTTTGATAGTGCTTTTAAAAAAATTTAGTAATATTTTCTCAGTTCAAAACTCAAAATTAATTTAAAAACTAAAATAAAACTCAACATTATATTTAAGTAAGCAGTGAGAAGTCTTGCTTCCACCCATGCCCTCTCTACTCTAGTTTTCTTTTCTTCCTGTAACTATATTTATTATGTATTTCAGTGTTTCTTTATGAAAATAAAAGCAAATGTTAATATTTTTCTTTTTCTTACATAAAACAATACATATAAATTACTTTGTTCTTTTTTTAAGTATGTTTTTATTGATTTCAGAAAGAGGAAGGGAGTGGGAGAGAGAGACATATCAATGATGAGAGTCATTGATTGGCTGCCTCCTGCAAGCCACCTACCTGGGGATTGAGCCCGCAATTCAGGCATGTGCCCTGACCGAGAATTGAACCGTGACCTCCTGGGATTACCTTATTCTTTATCTTGCATTTTTCACTTAATATATCTTAGCTATCTTTCCATATCAGAATATAGAGATAGCATTCTCATTCTTTTTCACAGCTGCATTGCATTCCATTGTGTGGATGGACTGTAATATATTTAACTAGGTGGTTATTGAACATTTGAGTTTTCACTTTCCACTATCACTAGCTGTGCTGCAGTGAATAATGTTGTACGTAAATTATTTTGTACCTGCGCTGGTATCTGTAGGATACATTCCCAGAAATGTTATTTGTATTTGTAATTTTGTAAGATATTACCAAATTGTCCTCTACATGGGTGATACAATTTTATAGTCCTTCCATCATTGTAGGAGTGTCCATTAGGAGAATGTCTGAATCCCTATAGCCTCACCAATATAGTACTATGTCTGACTACACATTTTTTGCAAGTTTGGTAGGTAAAAAATATTCTCAGTATAGTTTTTATTAGCATCTTCTATATGAGTGAGGTTGAGCCTCTTATTTTTAAGGCTATTCCCTTTTGTATTTGATCTTGAATTGACTTTTTTTTCTTCTTTAAATATATCTTTATTGATTTTAGAGAGAGGAAAGGAGAAGGAGCGAGAGAGATAGAAACATCAATGATGAGAGAGTCATTGATCAGCTGCCTAGCCCGCAACCCGGGCATGTGCCCTGACTGGAAATCGAACCCCGATCGCCTGGATCCTAGGCCGACGCTCAACCGCTGAGCCAGGCCCAGCCCAGCTTGAGTTGACTTTCTGCAGTGACATTTCCAGTGGTGAAAACAATGTTTTAATAGGGGAGGAAAGGCAGGAGATGATTGTTATTAGAAAAAGGACTTCTGGATTCTCTTCCTCCAATTTATGAATTTTCACATATTTAGAATTTATTCTTATAGAATTGATTCTGAAAGTTCAGTTGTTTTGTTATTGTGTGTGTGATTGGCACAGCATAGGCATCCAGGTCTTTGTATCCTCATGCCTTTTCCACCTTTTTGAAGAAAGCATAGATTGTTGTTATGCATTCTCTTTAAGCTATTTCAAAGGATTGTAGAAAATTGTTCAAATTTATCCCAAAGCCCTGGTCTTGTTTTTACCGTAGGAGTTTGCTAAACTAGTCTTTAGTCGCTATAACTTGATTTCTGTAATTGTTTTTACTTTGATTTAGTATGTTCTACAAAATGCTAGACACTTTCTTTCATGGTGCTGTTTTTGTCTCCAACTTGCCTATTGAATCTGTTTTGGGCACTTCATTGTTTGTGTTTCAGTAAGCATTCTGTTTATTGAATGTTGAGAGAACTGTTTTGAGCTTTTTGGTAGTAATGTCACTTTGTTTGCATTCTGAACTAAAACCCCTTAAGCAGTTATATTTATACAGCTATGTAATGCCATTAAATATTGTGTTGGCAGTAATTTGTGAACATTATTTATTTATTAAAATCTGGTATCTTGGAAACTTATAGGAGATGCATATAGTAAAATACTCACCAGAGATTAAAAATAAAAATAAACGTGCCTTGCCTGGAAGGTTTGGCCTAGTGGTTAGAGTGTCAGCCCTCAGACTAAGGGGTCCCAGGTTCCATTCCAGCCAAGGACACATACCTCCGTTGCAGGCTCAATCCCTGGCTCCGATTGGGGAGCATGCAGGGGACAGCCAGTCAATGTGTCTCTCTCATATTGATGTTTCTCTCTCTCTCCCTCTTTCCCCCTCTCCTCCTCCCATTTTCTGAAAAGCAGTGGAAAAAATATCCTCATGTGAGGATTAAAAAAGAAAAAATGTGCTCAGTTAAAGGAACAACAGGTAGAATGAGGGTAGAAACTAATGACTCAGAGGACAGTGCTATATTCTGAGAGCCAAGTTGACAAGGAAGTAGGTACTTAGTGACTCATAAATACTGACCCCAAATGTTCTCTGTCAAATAAAGCTATATTAACTTATAATAGACTTTTCAAGCAAGGAAACATCTTTGCTTTTGGGACAGTCTTTATTTAGATGCTTTGAATTGCATTTTAATTTATTCGTTGAGCTAAATGTTCTGTAGGCATTTAGGTTAGCTACGCAGCATTATGCTACATGCAGAGATACAGTTATGTGCATAGCAGACTGTTCCTGCTTGCATGGCACTTGGAGTCTAATGGGAGAAATAGGGACATTAATCACATTAGGAACCTATAACTACACAATGAAATAAGAACTCTGAAAGGAGACATTGTTCTCTGTGTGTGTAATTGTGTTTGTGGTGGGAGCAGATTGGAGTAATAGAAATTGAGAAGAATTTCTAAAAGAAATTTTCATTTGAGAGGTGCAAGATGAATGGGAGTTATTTAACCAGGAGAAGGCAGAGGAGAAGAGTGGTAAGTGGAGCGGATTTTTCTAGGCAGGGTATCAGAGTATGTTTTCCGAAGACAGAGAGAAAAAGGAAAATTAGACCTTGGTTTCCCTCTTAGGGTTCTGATTAATGCAAATATTTATATTTCCTTTTCACCACTTGGTGGCACTTAAAACATGCTTAACTAGGCCCAGTTTGGGCTGTGGAATATTCTCACACTGTTTTTTTAAAATTAGGGAAACTGATATATGTGAAAATTTGAGGCAAGAGGAGCACTGAATGAGTTTATTATTAAGATGTTATGGGAAGAAAAGACAGTGTACTCAAGCACCTGATATTTCTGTAAATGGACAGCTGTGCAATCATTCCCACTGGGGGAAGCATAAAAGTATTCTTTGGCAGGCACTCTTAGTTCTTACCCTCTTTTCTTCCTAAATTCAAATAGAAGTGTTGTTTTCCTTAAAGATGTCTTTATTGATTTCAAAGAAAGGAAGGGAGAGGGGGAGAGAGAGAAAGAGAGAGGGGGAGAGAAACATCAATGATGAGAGAGTCATTGATCTGCCTCTGGCACGCTCCCTACTGGGGATCGAGCCGGCAACCCGGACATGTGCTTTGATTGGGAATCGAACCTTGATCTCCTGGATCATAGGTCAATGCTCAACCACTAAGCCATGCTGCCCGGGCTGTTTTTTGTTTTTAATCACCTTTTTTATTGTTAATTAAAATTCACTGTTCTTAAGTTTTGACAGCTCTGCACACCCTTGTGACCTCCACCCAAAACAATATATAGAACATTTCCAGCCTCCTAGAAAGTTCATTCGTGCCCTTTTCCAGCCAGTTGCCCACCACCACAATAACTGATTTTTATCACCATACATTAGTTTTGCCTGCATCTGGATTTCATATGAAAGGAGTCATACAGTTTGTACTCTTTGTGTTTGGCTTCTTTTGCTTAAACATGGTGTTTGTGTGTTGTTATATTAATAATAGTTCATTCCTTTTTTTTAAGTGCATTTATTGAGATATAATTCATATAGCAAACAATCCTGGTAAACCAAACAATTCAGTGATTTTTTTTTTACTATATTCAGAGTTTTTCCACCATTACCATTCTGGTTTTAGAATATTTTCATCACCCCGATGGGTATCATACTCAGTTTACAGATGAGAACCCATACTCACTTGCAACCCCTCCTTATTCTGTCCCCCTCTCTTTCCACCCTCCAGCCATAGACAATTACTAATTTACTTTGTATAGATTTGTCTACTCTGGACATAAGTTTATTCTCTTTTTTTTCCTTTTAAGAATTATTTTTAAGTATTAGAAAAGTCACCATTTTGTACCCACAAGTCAATGGGTTATGGATCCAGACTTTATTATTATTGTAGGCTAAAATTATTAGGTTAAAGGTGACAAATGACTTTAAAATGGTAGGATCGACTTAATATCCTGAATTCACTGATCAGTCTTAGTATCACCAAAAAGTAGACATCATGCCTCGTAATTTTATAAAATAGGCAAGACACAGCATTACTGTGATGTGTTCTATCCTTAAAAAAAATTAACCTGAATCTAATCAAAAGTAACAAGGCTGATAGATCATATGTATAGACTATATTGTGAGGACTTTGGCTTTTTGGTTGTGAGTGTAGGTGTTGTGGGTGTGGGATATGTTTCTGATGATCCATTTCCCCTGTAATTTTACTTAATTCTTTGAGGAAAACTCAGCTGCACTTTAGACAGTTAAACCTTTCTTTCTTCTTTTTAAAATAAGACTTTTTTTTTTTTTTTTTTGAGCAAATTAAGGTTCACAGCAGAGTTGAGGGGAAGGTAGGGCTTTTGCTTTTACTAAGAAAATAAGGAGCAAAGTAGGCTTTTGAACAGGAGAATGATGTGATGATCTGGCTTAGTTTTAACAAGCTAACTGCCTGCTATTCGAGAATAGGCTGGGAGTAGGGGGAGCAGGAGTATTAGCACAAATACCAAGTTTGAAGCTATTGCGTTAGTCTAGGTGAGAGGTGAAGTTTCTTGTACTGGGTACTAATAAGTAGAGGAAGGGGGAAGTGGTTTGGACTGTGAATGTATTAGATTGGTAGAAGACTGTGTAGGATTGGTAGATCCAACATAATTTTCTGATGGATTAATATGAGGAGTTAGAGAAAGGAGATGAAAACTCTGGAATTTTTTATTCAAGCAACTCAAAGCACAGAGTTAGTTACTTTTACTCAAGATGGGAGAGACTGTGGGTTGAGCTGGTTTGGAGAATATAAAGAATTCAGTTTTTAATATCTTCCACATAGTAGGCTTTTAATATCTTCCACATAGTACTGCTGAATGTTAAGAACCAAGGATATGAGACAGCTGCCATGACAAGACCTTTCAGTCTCACATTGTTTATTAATTGTGTGAGTTCTCACTTCATCAGCTTGATGTTGTTTTTGTGTCGTTTGTGAGTTTTGTTTTTTCCACTTAAGATACACTATAAGACATGTATATAGTACCTACTTTATGCTAGGTACTGTTCTAGCTAATTTTTCAGATACTAATTTATTTAATTCTCATGAAAACCCTGCGAGGTAAGTATGTTAGTTAGTATCATGCATATTTTACAGATGAGGAACTGCCCAAATTAAGGAACTTTCCCAAGGTCACATAGCTAGAAAAGGTAGAATTAGGACTCATTCCCACAGAGTGGTTCCAGAATTTGTGTTCTATTATGTAATGGTGCTTCCCTTTTTATTATTCCCCATGGATTTATTGTAGTCATAAATGGGGAGAGAGGATTCAAGCAAAGGTCCAGAAGCTTATTTCAAGGCATCTACACAGAGGTTGTAGCTAATGGGTGTTTCTGTAGCTTTAAAAATTATGATTATTTTCATAATATAAAATAAAGTGAGTAAATAAAATAAAGTGAAGCTATGAGGCTGTAGGTGCTGATACAAAAGCCCTAGAAATTATATTTCGAAGTACTTTTCATTTAGGCAAGGCTTTATGAGAGGCCTTCTGGACTGTAATGGTTATCTCAGTTGGAAGATACCTATCAATACTGCATCTTTATGATTCTGTTTACATGTCTTCGATGTTGCAAGAAGTATTGGTTTGGGATTTATGGACTGATGGTATTCAGGGTGCTCCATATAGTCTATTTAACATTGCTTGAGCTGCTTGACTGTTAAAGTTGAAAATCCTTAAGGACGTGGCTGGCCTTTTTGCATTCAGGTGTTGGTTTTGCTCCATTTGGCTTAAATTTTTATTGCCCCAAAAGGCAGTGTAGCTTTTTAGTTCAGAGTCCTCTTCAATAATCTCAGTGACCTTTACAGCTGTCATTTTGAAATGATACACCTTTGCAAAGTGTTTTTATCACTTGTTTTCCCCTGAGGGTATAATTAGATTCTACAAGGTGATTATGAGAGTGGCTGGCCTTCAAGCATTGAGAAAATGTATTTTAAGGGTAACTTTTTTAGGTAATCAGTATTCTTGATGAAGACCACATAAATGTAGAACAACACTATATTTCTGCTTCTCTTTGTTGGCATTTGTGAGCCATCAACACAATTTTCAAAAAAAGCACAGCAGCTCTTACTTTTGCAGATAGATGAGATGTAATGGTTGGTATTCGTTTTACTGAATACAGGTGAACCAATTGAATGGCAGGCAGACCAGTATTTGAGTGACTGTTGTCCCAAATATCATATGTAATAAATACCATTCCAGATATATAGGAGAGAAGTAAATTTATGACATTCAAGGATGCCTTAGGGCATTTGGGCTTAATTCTCTCAGGGAACCTGGTTGAGAAAGGCTGGGCTCTAGTCGGTTTTTGTAGGTCCCAAAAGCTGAAGATACTTTTTTTTGGTAAAAGGTTGTTTAAAAAAAAAAAGGCAGGGGCAGAGGCTGTATATGGCCTGCAATGCCTAAAATATTTACTGTCTGGCCTTTTACAGAAAAGGTTTGTCCAACTCACTTCAGAGGAGAATACCCAAATTTGAATCTCAGATTCTCTTTTTTGTAGCTATTTGACCTCAGTATCTGACTTTGTAAATGGGGTATAGTAATAGTGCCTATCTCAGAATTATTGTGAAGATTACATATAATAATGTCAAGTTTTAGAATATAGCTTAATGAATGTTATTACAGATTTAATATGCAAAATAAATGATAATGATATTTATATATGTTGTTTATGAATATGGTATATAGCAAATATCAAGTCTGCTGTTCTGTTGTGATGCAAAGCAGTGGAATTTCGATTGAGAATACTAGCTAGTATTTGTAGTACCATAATATTTTATAAACTCTTAGAGTGGGACTGTCCTCTTAAAAACAGTCTAGTCTATTACCCATTAAATGTTACTACATTTCAGTGTTTGGTAAATCATTTCTCAAGGTAGTCTATCTCTTTGGATAGCATTAATTTAATTATTTTTGTTTGGTGTGCTGACTTTTGTCTTCCAATAGAGTTTTCTCTTACTGAGTTTTGATGCCCTAGAGAAGCAGTTCTCAAACTTTTGGTCTTTGAGAACTTTTTGAAGAGCTACTATATTAGTAATTTATTTGAAAATAACAGTAAGTCAACCTATAGCATGTTTCATTTATCTTATTTTTTTCAATTAAGTTGACATTCAATATTATATTAGTTTCAGTTGTACAGCATAGTGGCTAGGCATTTTTTATATAATTTATGAAGTCATTCCTCCAGTGAATCTCACACTCACCTGGAACCATACATAGTTATTACAATATTATTGTCTATATTCCCTGTGCTGTGCTTTGTATCTCCATGATGATTTTGTAACTGCCAATTTGTACTTCTTAATCCCTTCACCCTGTTCACCCAGCCTCCCAACCCCCCTCCCATCTGATAATCATCAGTTTGTTCTCTAACCTATTACATATTAAAAAACATTTTAGTGAGAATCATTGTTTTCTAAAACAAAAAAATTAAGTGAGAAAGGAATGTTTTTACATTTTACAAATTTCTTTAATATTTGGGTTAAGAGAAGATAACTGTTTCTTAAAAGGGATCTTAGTCATGAATTTGGGTTGGTTAGGTCCTACTTAAAGTTGTAATATGGAGTATTTTTTAATTTATTTTACATTTTTGTCAAAGGGAATGCCTTGTTCTAGTATTTCTTGATATGATATATTCCCCTTAGTGATTTTAAAGACTTTGTCATATATCATTCTAGTCCTTTATGTTTACTGTTCTTGAATGACACAGAATTTCAAGAGTCAATTCATTACTGTGTAGTAGGGATACTATTCAGTGTATAATACTGTTCCCAAAGATATCCAACAGTTTGGTGGTTCTTTTAGCCATAATAACACACTTTTTAGTAATTGTGGAGTCAGAAGATTATACAATGACGTCTAGTACTTACTGATTACTTAGGGTCATATAGATATTTTTTTTTTCCTTAAATGTATTAATTAGTGCTTATTCACTTGAGTGCACTAACATCTATTTTGTACAGCCTTAAGAGATTTTACTGGATTGTTTATGCAGTCTTGTGCCATCTGTAAACTCTCCACTCTGCATCTCTTTCTGAGCACTTGCAATAATTAGACTAAATGCTGAAATATCCTAGTGCTTACACTTCTCCAGTCAAAAATACCCATTTGTTTCCTATCTTTAAGCCAGTGCTGTAGCCATATAACTTTATATTCTTTCCCTCAGCAAACTGAGAACTAAAAAAATGCAGCAGTATTCTGAAAACATAACTATTAATTCCAACTATAATAGACAAGGCAAGAAAACTGTGACAAAGATAGACTGACTTGATCATTCCAGTTCACAGTGTGGTTCACAAACTCCACTGGTGGTTCCTGAGACCCTTTCAGGAATCTGCAAGGTCAAAGCTATTTTTCATGATGATATTAAGATGTTATTTACCCTTTACACTGTGTTGACATTTGTACTTATGTTGCAAGAAAGTAGTGGCTCAAACTGGTGCACAGACAGCTGGTGCACAAATCAGTGCAGTGGCACCAAACCACTCGAGTACTCATAGTCTCTCACTGCCACACACAGTAAAAGATATCATTTTTACCTAAGAATGCCCTTGATGAGGCAGTAAGAAGTACTGTTTTTACTAAATCTCGACCATTGAGTACATGTCTTGTTAATATCCTATATGATGAAGTGGAAAGTATGCATAAAGTACTCATATGATTGAGTGTGGGCTAAACTAGGTGCTTATTTCATGGAATACCATTTTACTTGGAAAAATGTTTTACAAACTATGGTTATTCAAATTTTATTATGATTATCCAACGACATTTTCTCAAGAATGAATGAAATGAGCCTGCCACATCAAAGGGGGAAAATAACAGTATTTGTTGTCAATGAAAATATTCCAGCTGTGAAGAAAAATTAAAATATTGGAAAACGTATCTACCACTCTGCACATGACAACTTCCCTTCAAAAACCTTCTGATGAGACTGGTGATGATATTAACAAATGTGATTTTTTTTTTTTTTAATGGGATTTACATAACTCAGTCAACTTTACAAATACCTGATGTTACAAATCTGACATTGGTCAAGGATCTTTTCCAAGTGCAAAATAGACCAATGGCTTATTTTGTAGCAAAAATTTTACTTTTAAATTAACATAGAAAAATTGACCATTTTGTATACCATTCTAGGAATTTCGCTACATGTATAAACTTGTGTGCCCAGAATAGTTCTGCCCCCAAAAACTTTAGTCATCCCTCTCTTAGCCTCTGGCAACCTCTCATCTTTTCATCATCATTATAGTTTTGTCTTTTTGAGAATGAATATTAATGAATCATATAGAATGTAATCATTTGAGACTGCCTTCATTCCCATAATGCCTTTGAGAGTCGTCCAAGTTATATCCAACAAATCTATCTATCTATCTATCTATCTATCTATCTATCTATCTATCTATCTATCTATCATCTATCCATCCATCCATCCATCCATCCATCCTCACCCGAAGATATTTTTCCATTGATTTTTAGAGAGAGTGGAAGGGAGGAAGGAAGGGTGGACAGAGAGAGAGAGAGAGAGAGAGAGAAAACATCGATTTTTGCAAAAAAGACACATTATTGGTTGTCTCCTGCACGCACCCTAACCAGGGCGGGGGATCGAGCCTGCAACCCAGGTACGTGCCCTTGATTGGGAATCAAACCTGAGACTCTTTGGTCTGCAGGCCAATGTTTTAACCACTGAGCCAAACTGGCCAGGGCTATCAGTATTTGTTTTTTTAAAAATTAAAGTAAAATGTACTGTTTTAACCATTTTATACTTGATCTTTGTCAAAAGGCCAAGAAGCAATATTTAAACCATTTTAAAGTATGTAATTCAGTAGCTTTTAGAACATTCACAATGTTGTACAATCATTACCACTATCCAGTTTCATGGTATTTCATAACATCTAAGAGATATCCTGTACTCATTACAGGCATACCTTGGAGATGTTGCAGTTTCTGTTCCAGACCACAGCCGTAAAGGGAAAGCAAGCTGTACAAATTTTTGATTTCCCAGTGCCTATAAAAGTTATAAGCTTACTCTGTACTATAGTCTGTCAAGTGTGTAATAGCATTAAGTCTTAAAAAAAACAATGTACATATCTTAATTATTTAATTAAAAATACTTTATTGCTAAAAAATGCTAGTCATCAACTGAGCCTGTTGGAAGAATGATGCTGATAGACTTGCTTGATGCAGGGCTGCAACAAACCTTTAATTGGTAAAAACAAACATACAAACAAAACCCGAAGTATCTGCGAACACAACAAAGCAAAGTACAATAAAGTGAGGTATGTCTCTACATAGTCACTTCCTATTTTCTTTCCTTCATCCACTAATATCCTTTCTGTTTCTTTGAATTTACCTGTTCTGGACATTTCATATAAAGAGTCATACAATATGTCGCCTTTTGTATCTGGCTTCTTTCATTTAGCATAGTATTTTTGAGATTCATCCATGTTGTAGTATACGTCAGTATTTCATTCCTGTATTAGCTCAGGCTAATAATTTTTGGAATTGCCCGGCTGGGCGTGGCTCAGCAGTTGAGCGTCGACCTAGGATCCAGGTGATCGGAGTTCGATTCCCAGTCAGGGCACATGCCCCGGTTGCGGGCTTGATCAATGACTCTCTCATCATTGATGTTTCTATCTCTCTCTCTCCCTCTCCTTTCCTCTCTCTGAAATCAATAAAGATATATTTAAAAAAAAATTTTTTTTTGAATTGGGATGTGTGAATCTTCTAACACTGTTCTTTTCTTCAAAATAAGACTATTTGAGCTCCCTTGAAATTCCATATGAATTTTCGGACCAGTCTATCAATTTTTGCAAAAAAGATCGTTGGAACTTTGATAGGGATTGCATTGAATCCATACACCAATTTGGGAAGTATTACCATCTGAACAATATTAAGTCTTCTGATCTGGGAATGTGGGGTGTCTTTCCATTTATTTAGGTCTTCTTTTAAAATATTATTCTGTAATTATTAGTGTGCAAGTCTTCCACCTCCTTGGTTAAATTTATTCCTATTTTATTTTTGCTGCTATTTTAAGTGGAATTATTTCCTTAATTTCAGGATTTCATTGTTAGTGTATAGAAATACAACTGATTTTTGTATGTTCTTGTATCCTGCAATCTTGCTGAACTTACTAGGTTTAGTAGTTTTTCTGTGGGCTCCCTAGGATTTTTTTTTTAATCCTCACTCAAGGATATTTGAGGATATGTTTTTATTGATTTTTTCAGAGAGAGAGGGAGGAAGAGAGAGAAAAAAACATTGATCGGTTGCCTCCCCTATGCACCCCGACTGGGAATTGAACCTGAAACCTTTTGGTATTTGGGACAATGATCCAACATACTGAGCCATCCCTCCAGGGGGATTTTTTTATGTATAAGATACTGGCATTTGCAAAAAGAGAGATTTACTTCTTCCTTTTCAACTTGGATGCCTTTTCTTTCTTTTTCTCTTACCTAATTGCCCTGGCTAGAACTTCCAGAAAATGTTGAAGAGAAGTGGCAAGAGTAAACACCCTTCTTTTGTTCCTCATCTTAGTAGGAAGCTTTGTGTTTTGCCATTGAGCATGGTAGTTGTTTTTCATAGATGCCCTTTATCAGGTTGTGAAAGCTTTCTATTTCTAAATTGTTGAGTGTTTTTATCATGAAAAGGTGTTAGAATTTGTCATATGCTCTTCTGTCAGGTGAGATGATTATGTTATTTCCCCCCCTTCATTCTGTTAACATGATGATTAATTCTTTTCAATTGAGTGATTTTGTATATTGGACCACCCTTGCATTCCTGGGATAAATCCATGGTGTAGATTCCCCTTAATATGCTACTGAGCCTGTCCGGGCGTGGCTCAGTGGTTGAGCATCGACCTAGGATCCAAGAGATCGAGGTTCAGTTCCCATCTGGGTTGTGGGCTTGGTACCCAGTTAGGGGCGTGCAGGAGGTGGCCTATCAGTGACTCACTCATCATTGATGTTTCTGTCTGTCTCTTTCCTTTTGCCTTCCTCTCTCTGAAATCAGTAAAGATATCTTTAAAAAAAATATATGCTGCTGAATTTGGTTTGCCTAGTATGTTGTTGAAGACTTTTGTATCTATATTAGTGAGGGAGAATGGTATATAGTTTTCTTGTGAATTCTTGGTCTTTGGGATCTGGGTAATTCCACCCTCATTAGTTAGGAAATATTTGTTCCTCTTTATTTTTTGGAAGAGTTTGAGATGCATTTATGTTCTTCTTTAACTGTTTGACAGAATTCATCAGTGAAGCCATATGGCCCTTGGTTTTCTTTGTCTTTTTTTTTATTTTAATTTTTTTTTAAATTGATTTTTAGGGATGGAGGGGGAGAGAGAGGGAGAAACATCAATGTGAGCACACTACATTGGCTGCCTCCTGCACGCCCTGTACTGGGGATTGAGCCCGGAACTCCTGGCACATGCCCTGACCAGGAATTGAACAGGCAATCTTTCAGTGCACAGATTGATGCTCAACCAACTGAGCTTCACTGGCCAGGGCTCTTTGTCAGTTTTTAAAAATTAGTTTTAATCTCTACTTGTTACAGGTCCATCAGATTTTTTTTTTACTTCTTGTTGAGTCAGTTTTGGTAGTTTGTGTCTAGGAATTTCCATGTCATCCGTGTTACTATTGTTGGGATACACTTGTCTATAGTATTCTTTTGTAATCCATTCTATCTCTGTAAAGTCAGTTGTGATGTCTCCACTTTGATTATTGATTTTAGTAAATTGATTCTTTTAAAAAAAATTTTTGGTTAATCTAGCTAATGGTTTATCAATAGTGTTAATCTTTTCAAAGAAGTTTTGGTTTTACTGATTTTATTTTCTACTCTCTTCTTAAAACCTCTACCCTATCTTTATTGTTTCCTTTTTTTAATTGCTTTGTATTTAGTTTCTTTTTCTAGTTTCTTAGGGTAGATGATTAAGTTATTGATTTGTGATACTCTTTATTTAATATAGGTATTTACAGCTATAAATTTCCCTCTGAGTACTGCTTTTGCTTCGTCTTGTACATATGTTTTGGTATATTGTGGGTGTTTGGGGCTTTTTTTACATTCTTCTCAAAGTATTTTCTAATTTCCATTGTGATTATTTTGACTCATTGTTAAGAATGTATTTTTTAATTTCCACATGTTTTTGAATTTTTCAGTTAATTCTAATTTCATTACATTATTGTTGAAGATAGTATAGTTTAAAAAATTTTTTTAATTTATTGAGATTTATGTGATGTAACATGGTCTACCCTGGAAAATGCTACATGTGTACTTGATAAGAATGTATATTCTGCACTTGTTGAGTGGAGTGTTTTACATATGTTTGTTAAATCTAATTGATTATAGTGTTCAAGTCTTCTGTTTCCTTTTTATCTTTTACTTAGTTGTTTCATCTGTTATTGAAAATGGGGTGTTGAAGTCTGCAACTCTTATTTATTGTTGAGCATTTCCTTCTTCAGTTGTCTTTTTTTTTTCTTTTTTTTTTTCTTTTAGATAGGCTTTTAAATATATCTTTATTGATTTCAGAGAGAGGAAAGGAGATGGAGAGAGAGATATAGAAACATCAGTGATGAGAGTCATTGATCGAGCCCGCAACCAGGCATGGGCCCTGACCAGGAATCGAACCCCGATCGCCTGGATCCTAGGTCCACCCTCAACCTCTGAGCCACACCCAGCCGGGCTTCAGTTGTCATTTTGCTTCATATATTTTGGGGGTCTGTTAGGTGTATATATGTTTTTAATTGTTAAATCTTAATAAATTGACTCTTTATCATGTAATGTTCTTCTTTGTCTATTGTAACAAGTTTTATGTTAACACCTGTTTTGGTTAATATTAGTATATCCACTCAATTTCTCTTTCAGTTGCTGTTTTCATGGACTCTTTTTCTTATCTTTCACTTTGAACCTCTTTGTGTCCTTGGATCTAAAGTGAGTCTGTTGTACACAGCATATAGTAGGATAATGTTTCTTTTTTCCATTCTCCTGATCTCTGCCTTTTAATTGGAAAGTTTAATCCATTTAAATTTAATGTAATTACTGATAAGAAAAGATCTTTGCGACGTTGCTATTTGTTTTTCCTCCATCTTTTGTCAAGTTTGTTCTTTAAGTCCTTCATTACTGCCTTTTTTCTTATATAAATATTTTCTAGTGTATCATTTTGACTTTCTTTTTATTTCTCTTACTATACAACTTTTTAGTTATTTTCCTGGAGTATGGGAATATAATTAACATCTTAACTTATAAGAATCTATTTCAAATTAATAACTTAGTTTCAATAGTATACAAAGTACTTTGCTTTTATATGTCTGTCCCCTACTTTATGTTGTGATTGTCACAAATTACATCTTTATGCATTATATGCTCATCAACACAGATTTATAATTGTTGTTGCATGTAGTTGTCTTTTAAGTAAATAGGAAAAGAAGGAGTTACAAACCAAAATACAACCTCCTTCCCTTTTTCCTTTCTCAAACACTTTACAATATAGTGCTTCTATTATGCTTTCAGATATTATTCTAAACAGTTTGCAAGTATTTATTTAATAATCTTAAATTTTTGAGATCAAAATAATTTTATAGCCAAGGAAGATGAAGCATAAAAAACACAAATAACTTGCCCAAAGCCATTGAACTATGAAAAGGCAAAGTCAGAAATTTTAACTGAAGTAGTCTAGCTCCAGAATCAGTTTATGCTCTTAACCACTAGTCTCTTACTTTTCTAGAGTACTAGTGTTTCTTCTCTTTTATTGCAACATTGAGTGTAAAATTCAGTTGGGTACATAAAACATATGCCTTCATGCTTAAAATTCAGAATAGGTGAAGTGAAAGATCTTGGAAGTCAGTTGAGAGGAAACATAACAATCTGAAGGGACTTTTGATCTGTGACTTTGAAGACTAAACAGGATCAAGACTCTTGAGATTTATGAGAAGGACATTTTAGGCAGAAGGAATAGCGTGAGGAGAAGAATCAAGAAGAGCAAAAGCAAGCTATATTCAAGAAACAATAGTTTGAGTTGAGCGTAATTGGAAGAGAGAATGTTGAAAAGGTTCACTTTTGGAAGGATTTAAAAGCCAGACTTCATAGTTTGGATTTTATTCTGCAGGGAGTAGGTAATCATTGAATGTTTTTGAGCAGGAAAAAACTATTAATAATTTACTTTATATGTAAGTGTGTATATAAATCTGAAGGCTAACTCAAGCTTTGGTGTAATTTAAATATTTCTAAGCATGCTGAAGCTTATTCTAATGGGAGCCAGATTGAAGTTTGTTCACTTGCCATATACAGTAGTTCAGATCAACTAGTAATTTTTGCGTGCTTACAGCCAAGTTGTTTGCCAGATGCAAAATAATACCTGATCATATTTTCAGTCTCTTTTTTCCCCTAATTGGTATACATTGGAATGCTCCAGTATTAAGTCCTCTACCCTCCTCTACTTTTTATCTTCTTTCATTAATTGAATATGATCTCTTCTAGTTCTAAGGCTTTATTTTATCTCTATTTGATGATTTCTAGTTTTATATCACTGATCCCAGTGTCTCCTTTTAACTTCAAACTCACCTATCCAATTGGCTTCACTTTGATTTCTAAGAGGCATGTCAACTGAACTAGATCTCTCTCTGCCAGATCCATTTCTCCTCTAGCCGTCTCTGTCTTGGAAAGTTACATTACCATTCACCCATTTCTCAGACCAAAAGCCTAAGTATTACTTTCAGCTCCTTTCCCTCACATTCCACATTTAGAGCATTGCCAAACAAGTTGGTTTTATCTTCAAAATATACTCTATATCCAACCACCACTCTCTACCACTCCAGTTCAAGCCACCATTATCGCTTGCTAAAGCTGTTATAATAGTCTCCTACTAATGCTTTCCTTATAATCAGTTATCCATGCAGCCACCTGGAAATCTTAACCGATTTAAATCTGATCATGTTACCTCCACCACTACCTAAATGTAAACCTAGAGGATTTCTACTAAATTCACAATCCAGTCTCGCCATGATGTTGCCTCTAGATCTCTGACCTCATCTCCTACTTTCCTTCTTAGTTACTTTGCTCAGACCATACCAATTTTCTTGCTGTTTCTCAGATATACCATACTTCATACTATATATTGCTTTAGTGTTTTCCCCTCTGCCTTGCATGTTCCTGTCCTATATGCCTTGTTTCCTCACTTCATTCAGTACCCAAAAATGTTGCCCCCTAAAATCTTTTTCTGACCTCTCTAAAAATTCTCCTTACTCTGTACCTCCCCGGCAAGTCTCAGAGTTTATCAGGGTTTGTTTGTTATCCCCCTACTCTGCTATATTCTTCTTTGATCATTACTACTTCTGCTTATCCTTATCACACATTCATCATCATTATTATTATTTATATCATTTCTCTGACCTGCCATAAAGTTCCAAGATAGGGACTTTTGTCTGTGTTGTTCATAGCTGCATCTCTAGTGCCTGACTCATAGTAAACACTCAGTATCTATAGTCCACCAAGGAAAAGAGTCTCAGAAACAACAGAAATTCCTTTTGCTTCATTAATCTTAAAAAAAGGCAAAAGAAATTGCTGGTCTCCCACGTTGTATTGCATATTTAGTATCTTTGAAAAATATATAATAACAAGGCTATTATGAATTCAGTAATGCTTTAAAAAGAAATAATGTATTTTGTTCACAGCAAAAGTATTGAGTAGTGGCTGTGAAGGCAAGCACATTTTTATTTAATTTACTAACAGTACTCATATGGATTTACTGACCTTGTAATGACTGAGTTCCTCTAAGGAATTGTGGCCCATAGATTGTGAACTCCTGGTGTAATTGACTCATTCCTAATCAACTTTAGATTTGCATTTAAATGGCTTTTTAGCATAATTACTCTACCGAAGACAGTTTGATATCACCAGAAAAATGAACCAAACTGCCCTTGGATTTCCAAAGAACTAAATTCATTTGACCTAGCTATTTACTATTTTTATGTTTTTGGTTACTTAACATCTTAGAACCTCATTTATGGCATTAGGTATGTAGGTATAATTATATGAAATTATTTTGGTAATGTTCCAGCTACTCAATATATATCCCTATTTCTCCTTAATGTATTAATTAATACCACTATTTTTTCGGACTTCATCTTTCTTAAATTATTTCTGTCTTTGCTGTGGTTACAGCTTTGTACACACACAAAAAAGTGTTCTGTCATCTCTGTTCATGGGCCAGCAAAGCAAGCCATTAATTATGTTCTGTTTTTAGTTTATAGATACAGGGAATTTGGTTGAGCTGGAGCAGAAAACCATCCTTTCTCTATCAGATATCGATTACCCTTCTGTTTTATTTACTTTATTTCTATTTCTGCGAGTCTTCAACATGACAGACCCACAAAATGGAGTCATGAAATTTCAAACCACTCAAGTAAATACAAGGATATAGGAATTAAGAAAGTTGTGTTTGTATTCATCCAACAAATATTATCGACTGCAGTTTAAGACACAGGCTGATGTTAAGAAAAAAGATGAATAGGCTTCATTTATTTGTTCAAAATCTAGTGGATAAAATGCCAAAAAAAATTATCGTTTATAAGCAGTGCAACTTCAGCACTGATGGCAATGTTCCTACCTTTGCCTGGGGCTTGTGGGGTGAGATAAGGGATGTCTTAGAAAGAATTAACTAGATTGAGGGTTACAGGAGAACATCTAGGCAGAGGGCATACTGTGCTTAAAAAGCTTGGAAGCATTGATATATATGTAATGATTGATCAATCAGTCTGGCCAGAGCATAGTTTTTGTGACAGAAAATGATGTCTGGGTAGACAGTAGTTTGGGACTAGACAGACTCTCAGTGATCTTGCATATTATCCAGGAATTGGAAGTCTTCAGTATTGTCAGTGGAAAGTCATCAAGGGTTTTGAAACCAAGAAAAAGTGGAGGAAGTTTGGCAGCAGTGTGAAGGATGGATTCTGGTGGAGATAGGGGGATGTTGAAATAGTAAGATGAGTTAAAACATTTTGATTTTCAGCTTCTTAAATATACTAGGTAGCAATAATACTTGCTTTACAGTGTTTATCTGAAGATTTTGTTATAATGAGCATGAAGTACCTGATTAGTTTAACTTCTTAAAACATTTTAATATATAGTTATAAAGTAAAATTTTTATATTTTCTCTTTAAATTTGGTTTAACAAAATCTTTCCAAATAGCTAAGTAAATATTATAAATTTAATCATTTAAACTTATAAATGTGATTATTCCTAAGTTGTATAAATATTCTAATATAGTATGCAAACTTAATAAGTCTTCAGCCTAAAACCACAAGTCTAAATCAGCTATTAAACTCTATATTTTAAATTAGAATACAAGGCTAACTCTCTAATAAGCCAAATTTTCTTAAAACATTACAAATATTTACCAAATATGCATAGATTATTTTGTTAACAGTCCTATTGAGAAATAATTTACATATCTTACAATCTACATATTTACAGAGTTGTGCAACCATCACCAAAATCTAATTTTAGGATATTTCCATCACCTCAAAAAGAAATGTGTCCATTTGTAATCATTCCTCTTTTTACTCTGAGCCCTAGGAAACCTACTAATCTACTTTCTGTCTCTATAGATTTGTCTTTTCTGGATATTTTCTATAAATGGAATCATGTACTATGTGGTCTTTTATTTCTGACCTTTTTCATTTAGCATAATGTTTTCAAGTTCGGTCTTTTATATTGTAATAATATTCCATTATTTGCATATATTACATTTTACTTATCCTAGATTACTTCTTAATATAAAATAATTAAAAGTTAGTTCTCTTTAATCTTTCCTATACTTCATTCTTTGTTAAAAATAAAAGAAGAAATAAATGAACTTAAGCTATCATAACTTAGAAAAAAGAGTAACAGAATTAATCCAAAGAGAATATAAAGATAATGAAACTTAGTGTGAAAATTAATGAACCGGAAAACAAAGATATGATAGAGAAGAAAATTCATAAGTGGATTTTTGTGGGGAAAAATAAAACCTTAGAAAACAAACTGGCAAGATTGATCAAGGGATAAAAACACACAAGTAATATTACCAAAATGAAGACTATAACTGTAGGTAAAGGAGATTTAAAAAATAAGAGATTTAGATAGAGGTCTGGTTCTCGGGTTAGTTTGAGTATCAAAAGATAAGGGATTTATAGCAGCATTATTTACAATAGCCAGGTGGGAAGCAACACAAATGTCCATCAGTGGATGAATGGAGAAACAAAATAGGATGTATGGATCAAAGGAATATTATTCAGCCTTAAAAAGGAAGGATATCCTTTCACATGCTACAGCATGGATAAACCTTGAGGACATTTTGCTAAGTGAAATCCAGTCACCAAATGACAAATACTGTATGATTCTACTTAAGAGGTACTTAGAGCAGTCACTTTCACAGAGATGAGAAGTAGAACTGTGGTTGGCAGGGCTGGGTGTCTGGGGAGAATAGAGAGAATTATTGTCTAATGGGTATAGAGTTTCAATTCTGCAAAATGAAGAAAGTTCTGGAGATGGTACAGTGTATACAGTGTAAATACAGGGTGTCCCTTCAAAAATGTGTACACACTTCAACAGCTGATAGCTGAATTTTGAAAATGAAATGTATTTTAATCAACACTGCCTTTATAATTATGTGTATATTTTTTGGGATACCCTATAGTTTATTTAATGGTGCACTTAAAATGATATGTTTTATATTATGTGTTTTTTACCACAATTAAAAGTAAAAGTACTATCAACCACCATATACCATCGATTTTGAAAATCAAGAAATAAATTGCCTACAAAAAGTTTTGTGATTTTTTTTTTTTTTTTAAACCCTCAGAATTTTGTAAACATAGCTCCATTGGCTTTTGGCATTTTCTTTTACTGATGAAATAACTGGCAGTATAAATCTCTTTTCTTTATTCCAAGTAAAATTAAGTAAAAATTTCCCTCTTTTGGAGCTTTTAAACTTTTATTCTTTTTTTTTTTTTCCCTGAGAGAGGAAAGGAGAGGGAGAGAGATAGAACATCAATGATGAGAGAGTCATTGATCAGCTGCCTCCTGCACACCCCCAACTGGGGATCGAGCCCACAACCCGGGCATGTGCCCTGACCAGGAATCGAACCCTGATCGCCTGGATCCTAGGTCGATGCTCAGCCGCTGAGCCACGCCCGGCCGGGCTTAAACTTTTATTCTTGAAATTGAGTTATTTTACCAGGACAGTTCTATATGTATGTGCTTTCCCCCCAAGAATCCTGCATCGGTACTTCCCAGAGGCCATTAGATAATGAAGACTCAAGACACTATTCAAATTAGGAAGTTTTATTTTACTTTTTCCTTCTCCTCCCACCCATTTCCCCCCCTCAAATATATCTTTGTTGACTTCAGAGAAAGGAAGGGAGAGGGAGAGATAGAAACATCAATGATGAGAAATTCGTCATTGATTGGCTGCCTCCTGCACGCCCCCGCCCAGAATCAAACAGCAATCCCCCGGATCCTAGACTGATGCTCATCCGCTGAGCCACACCCAGCTGGGCCCATCCATTTTTTTAAAATTTAAGTTTCTTTCATTTTTATGTGTTGCCTTTTGCCTTTTCTTGTTCTGGAAATCCTGTTTTACAGATATTGAATGTCCTGGCAACTTCTTCATCTCTAATGGTTTTCTCGTGATTTCTGTGTCCTCATATTCAATATATATTATGAAGACATTTCTTTAAGTTGGTTTTCTAAATCACTAATTGGTTGTATATTTTCCTACTCAGTACCTCTGTTTGGTTGTTTTGGCAGTTTTGTTTTTCTTTTTTTCCCCTCAAACATATTTCTCACTCTCTTTTTCAGAGCAGATTGCTCTTTTAAAAAAAAAAAAAAAAAAAAATGCTATTCCTCCCTGGTAGAGTGTTTCTTCAAGTTCTAGTTCTAGTATTTTTCTTCTTCACTAATTCTGTTTCAGTTTGGGCCATTAGTTATAATTAAATTATTGTTTCTCTTCAGTATATCTGGTCGTTTTTTTCCCCAATCATTTCTTGTGTTGCATTATTCTGAGGGTGATAAGTGGGCCAGCAAATGGGCTCAAAGTGCATTGTCCAGGAACAGATGCTCAGAGAGGGATGAGGAACTCTCAAGGAATGTAGTTGTCCAGTAGTGGGATGGATTATCTGGAGTATTAAATCTCCTTGAGAAGAGAAGCCTGGCTTTTGTTCATTACCTGTAGATGTTCATCCATCCAGATTTCTTTAGTTGTTTGACACACTGAGATAGCTGGAACATTAATGAAGAGTGATTAGTTACCTTATATTACCTTGGGTAGAATATAATAGATTATAAAATCTGGTGCTTTTTAATTACTTTCACTCTGGGGCTCACTTGGAGTTCAGTGTGATTTCGGAAAGTAATACACCCTTGAGTTTTAAGCAGAGAACTTGAGATAGTGCCTTCTTTGTTTATTAGGACATTAGTTGGTGATTGTTACCAGCAGGCACCTTTGAACTGATGTTTTATAAAATAATAATACTCAGTTGAAAATTGAGCTCTTTTATTCCAGGCATCAAGTTTTACAAGATATCCAAGGGACCTTGATATAAAAATTGGTGACTTTCTGATATGCTTCTAGTTTTTCTTAAGTACCTCTTTGTGTCTCAAATTGTTGACCTGGTTATCTCAGAGGAGAGGTTCCTAGGACCCAGGAACCATTTTTTTTATTCCATAACATTTTTCTTCATTTCAAAAGTACAGGCTGTATTGCTTACCTTAGTTAGCTCTGTATTTGATATGTTCCTATCCTGTTACTTTTCATGACCTGCCTTTCCCCCTTTAGATAGAAATGGAAAAGAGATTGTGCTTTAGATTGAAGAGGGAAATTGTGAGAAATTCTAGTCTTCTATCTTTTGTTTTTGAGAGCTTTACGATTAAATCAGAAGCTGAGTATCAGGCGTGTAGAGTCCTACTAAAAGAGACACATTGTGGGAAACAGGAAGTTTCCCATCCTTTCTGGAGCATTAAATCTCCTTGAGAGAATATAGAAACATGAAAAAAAAAAATCGGGTTTAGAAAGCCTATAACAAATTTTATTTTACAGAATACTTACATAGACAGCGCTTTGCACATGACAGAAAACATAAGGCAGCTGACATTTATTTAAAAGGGGAAAATGATATGTGAATTCTGAGCAGGATAAAACAGGAAACCAAAGCTCCATGAGGGCAGGCACCATGTCTGCTTGCCACTGCCTACTCAGTGCTATCCACTGTCCCTGGTTGGAAGGCAGGCTCTCAGTTATTATATGTTGAATAAGCGAATATGTATTTTTTAACAAATTGAAGAGTGACTTAAGATAATTTATTTGGGCAGAGATGAGATGCAGAAGCTTGAGAAAATATTAGGAGGTAGAAATGATAACTGATTACATTAGAACACTAACCTGACTGGAGCTGTGAGAATGAGCAGGAAGGTTCTATGAAATATTGCTGCTCTTTAACAGTAGGTTGGGGTCAAATTATAAGCTGCTTTGATTGCTGAATTTAGGAATTTGGGATTTGGTTTTTAAACTGTTTAATTTTTCTGAACAATGATAGCATTGTTAAAGCAGTGCTTTGGGAATACAGTCTGAAGACACATTGAAGGCTGCAGTGAGGAAGAATCTGGAAACCAGCTGAAACCAGTTGTAATGTTGGATAGTAATTCTTGGAAAGTGGTCATGTCCAGTAAAATTATTAATATTTCTTTATATGTAATATATTACATAAAAGTGCTTTTTAAGCCCTACTGATTGAACATAATGACCTGGCTGTCTTTTTCAGTATTTATTTAATTTTCCATGGCATTTTGTTATTGATCTTCATGGCTTTTCTATGAGATCATGGTATAAATTTTGAATAATTTGTTCTTCCCTTATTTGCCTTTTGTTAATGTCAAGCATGGCACATGAGACAGTCCTTGTTGCTATGCAACTGCTAAATTCAATATTTAATATTAATAAAACTGAGTGGCATTAAATTCAGTTAACAGAGGGTAGAAAATATGGTTTTACAGTGTCAAATCAATAATACTTGTGAAGTTTAATGTATTATTGCAGATATGTGCAAAAGAAGAGTGACTTGTTTACAGTTAGTATTTTGATAAAAATTAGTTATGGTTAAATCTTCACATTTATTACCAGATTTTTTTCTTGTTTCATTTTGGTTTTTTCCTTTCACTGCTTTTTGTTCTGTGATTTGGTTTTTGTTACTGTGTGTGTGTGTTATTGATGGAGTTTTTATTCTGTTTTCTTACTCTTTCAGGTTCCATTATCCTTTGTAATTTTTAAAATTTTATCTTCCAAAGCTTTTTAGTTTATATTTGTTTGTTTCCTAGTATTATTTCTTGCTGTATTTACATTTTCCCTTTCAATTTATGCTTAGCATACAAGTTTGGAATTTGTTATAAGTTCTTACAAACCCAGATGAAAGCATATTAGATTTGCTCTTCAGGATAAGAGCTACCTGTATAATCTCCTTTAGCTATTTGCACTGTGTACTTGATAGTTTAAAGATATTAAAATATTTGTAAAATCAATTCCTTTGGGGGGTGGTGTAGGAGGGCTTTAGAGTTGGAGGTAGCCTGTGGGATTTTTTTTTTTAAGGCTTTTGTTGAGAATATCTAGTTTGCAGAGGTAGACAATATCTAGCAATTCCTTCTCCTTCTCTTACACACCACCACCTCCCCACCCTCAAAACCGCCAGTGCGACCCTTTCTCCTCCCTAGTGTGGGGAAGAAAGTCCATAGTAATTTAGTAGAAAATGTTTAAATTATAGTAGGGAAATAATGAACAGGCATAGATACCGCCCATTTTCTGAATGGGTAGTTTGATCTTGCTAATATTCTTGGAATAACTTTGATGGGAAGAACTAAGGAGAATTGAAAAACAATTGCTCCTTAATAATAAGTGAGAAGTTTAGAATCTAGAAAATAGTGTAGAAAAATCAACTCTAACTACAATGTAGATAACACAAACTCTAGAGATTACTCTATTAAATTATGGCTTAATACTAAGGACAAAGAAATCCCTAAAATTACAATGTTATTCTTATAGCCAGATAAAACACTGTTTCCAGGGACCATCTTATCTGACCCATTGCCTTCCAAACCTTTTATGGTGATTGAATTTCTGGTAAGGAAATGCTACCTATGTATAGCTTCCTCTCCCTCTCCCTCTCCCTCTCCCTCCTTCCCTCCTTCCCTCCCCCATCTCCCCCCCTTTTGGTGCATAGGCTAACACTCAAACCACTTAGCCACACCTGCAAGGGCTCTCATATTTTTGTATGTATAATTAGCGGGTTCTAACTTTAGAAAAGAACCAGTAAGTAGTTAATTGTGGCAATGTGAAATAATCACAAAGGTGTTTTTCTGTTAAAATATTATGTAATGACTTTTTTCTATAGCCATATAGATATTCTCAGTAAGGATTTTCCTTCCTCAAAAAACTATTAGCTTGAAAATCTGTTGTCTTAGTTGATATTTAGAAACATGCTATTTTGATTAATCTGGAATGTTGTGGAAATCTTGAAGCAGTTTGACTCTTATTGGCAAAGGCACCTTTTAAAATGGAGTTTGAATATTTATGTAAAGAGATTATTTGGGATTTGGGAAGGTGATAAGAGAACCCATGAGTTTCCATTCCTTCATTTTTTCTAGCATTGTTTTGTATTGTTCTTGAATGTGTTCTGAATTTGTATTGAATGTTAATCATTGACAAAAATGCAAAGCCTTTTTTTTAGTTTTGTCACTGACAGTCTTGCCTTAGCATCTCTTCAGTAATAATCTGGGGATCCTTGAGAACTGGAGGAAAGCACCATTTTTTCATGTAACAGATTAATATTAAATTACCATAGGGAATTTTATAATAATGGATTTTTTTTCATCCTTTCAGGGTTTGAAAGTATTCTTGAAGGGCTGTTTGGACCTGCATTTTTAAAAGATCTCAGTTTATTTAAAGGTATTCAAAATCTTTTTTTGGTACTTAAAAATCATCCTGGTGACAGTGATACCTTGGTGATTTAAGCCTCTGTCTCCTTTTTATTCACAGTTTATGTGAGTTAAAGCTATATCCATGTAAGCATCTTTTTGTTTAGTTGATAATGCAAATAAATATATGTATGAATAAGATATATTAACTGGTGAAGTTATTAAGATTTTTAACACAAATAGGAACCTGTCTACCACTAAGTAAGGATGTTTTTTGTTGTGAAAATAGTATTTTTGACATTCTCATTTGTTTTCTGAAAAATCCTCATTTGTGACTATTAATTTGTTATTCCTACTATTTTTGCAGACTGTGAACCTGAAAGCATTTCTGATTGGACTTTTGATGAAAATTGTCTATTCTGTTGCTTGAGAAGAGATAAAGTAAAGGTAACCAAGACACTCATGAAACTTGTCTAGTGTGGTATTTCATAGTTTTGGGGTTTTTTCTTTTCAAAATTTGATTACTTTGTTGGAGACTTGTAGGAAAAGAAAGGTTTGAATCTATAAGGATTTGATAGTAACTCATTTGCAATTTAGTATTTCTAGTCTGTTGATTAACCTATTGAGAAATCTATATTCCAATGTGCATTAGCTTTTATTCATATAGTTCCTTAGGCAGAATAATTAACTGGATCTCAAACCATTGTTTATTTTAAATATGAAATGTATGGTAATTCAAGTAATGGGAGTCATTTGGACAAAAGGAACAGCAGTATGGATCTCGATCAAGTAATTTGTGTAGATTTATGATAGACTGGTTTATGCTTTAGTATGAGATGTTTCTTCATAATATTTGAGTATGAATGCTGTTTGTATTCAGTTGTAGAAATTGGCTATACCTTTGGGTTTGTGTTTTTTTATTGCTTTGTGTTAAATAAAAACAAATAGAATTTTGGTTTAGAAACATTTCAGTTGTTGGAAAAATTTATTAATTGTTTTCTGTCTTATGTTTCTTTTTGTGGTACTTCTGTTCCCAGTTTTAAAGTTTTGGAAACATTTTGAATTCCTTCCTCTGCCTTGTACTTGTCTAACTTTTTAAGTCATTGACCAGGTTCCTATCTGTTGTTCCCTCAGACTGAATTTCATTCTTTTTCAAACCTTAAGCATTATTTCTGAACTACTGGAGTAACATGATTGGTCTCTCAGTTTTCTTCAGTCTGTTAAACACTGCTACAGGGTTAAACTCCTTCCCCCTGACCCTCACCCCTCCATAGTGTGGGAATGTTACCCTATACTGAGTCTCCAGTGACTTTCTCATTGTCTTCTGAATTCATTAGCCTAACGCTCAGTGACTCAGTACCCTCCACAGTTCAGTCTATTTCTCTTTCTAATGCTGTCCTACTAGTTTCTATATATTTTTCTTTTAGTTAACCTTGTCTGATCATTTGTATTAAACAACATGCTTTTACTATTTGGACTACAGCATTGCATTCCCATTATTCTCAATAGCTTGAATTCCCTTGCTTTTACTGTTGCTTGAGCCCCTCCTTTCCTATAAATGGCATACCTTTGCTCTTATTGCTGTTTCAACCCTTCATACTTGTTGTAGTAAATATTATCTATATCAATTGTTTGTCATTTAATACTCAGTATTATTTCGTCCATCCTTTTCTGTGTTTGAATCTTGTATTACTGACTACATTGTCAACCTCTGAAGGCTGTGAACCATGTTGTATGCTTCTTTGTACCTTTGCATGTAGCTATTGTATCACCATTTACCTTTGTTGGCAAGTTGCATTAAAAACTGAAAACAAGTTTAAGAACTTCTTACTGTTCTTCTTTTGTAGCATCTTTCCTGCTTACTACATGAAAAAGTTGTATCTAGTCATGGTGGGCTGTTTTCATTGAATTAATGAGGAAAATGTTACAAAATTTAGTGTGGTTTGAAAAAGAGAGACCAGAAAATTAAGCAACCACCAATAAAATTGAAGTTCGTCATTTTAAACTCTGTTCATCATTTAAAACTCTGTTGTTCCCTAGCCAGTTTGACTCAGTGGTTAGAGTGTCAGCCTGAAGACCGAAGGGTCTCGTGTTTGATTCTGGTCAAGGGCACATAACCTCGGTTGCAGGCTTGATCCCCAGCCCTGGTTCGGGTGCGTGCAGGAGGCAGTCAATCTCTCTCTCTCCATTTCTCTCTCTCTTCCACTCTCTCTGAAAAAGCAATGGAAAAAATTCCTTGGGTGAGGATTAAAAATAGTGATAATAAAATAATAATAAAAAACTCTGTTGTGTGTGTGTTTGTGTTGGCATGTTGTGACCATTTATTAAGTCATTTAATAAGTGTTTTGGTAGAATAGAAGGAGCAACTATTAGTTACCTTTTTTTCAGGGTAGTATTAGGCAGAAAGCCCTTCTATGTTCGGTAGTTGAGTACAGTACATTCTTGTAATGTGATTGAGTTTTCCATTGCTATATGAGGGCAAAATATTGTATGAATATTTTTAGATGAAAATACATAAATAGCAAGGCATGGAATCAGGTAGCATTTAAAACAACTCTTCTTACTGTTTATAGTTCTACAATTTTTAGTTGGTTTTCTAATTAGAAAGAATATTTCTATTTTACAGCACATTTAGTTCTGAGAAAGCTGTTTTTCTCCATTAGACACTTCACTACCTATACTTCGTGTTTATTTTTTTCAGAGCCAGCCATAACATTTATAATGGAAAATAGGAAAAGAAAGAGCCTAAAAAATGTAAATTGTCAAGTATATATCTTCAGTTGTGTTAATTTAAAGTGATTGTGCTAGAACTCTTTGCAGGCACTTGGAGCATCTCATCAGAGAAGGACTGGAGTCCGCTGTGTTGAGGCTTGCACTTTAAGGCTGGCTTAGGATTCTAAAAACAGAAGGAAATATCTGGAGAGTATGGTAACAGCCAATAGGTGGCAGCAGAGCGTGATTTTGGGATCTCGTTTGAGGTTGGCATGATGAGAAAATCTAGATAATGTTTGGAAAAGCTGTTAGAAATAGTTGTCTGATATTTGGGAAAGAGGGGGGAAGTTATTCATTTTTTTAGTTATTTGGATTTTTAGTGGATACCAAAGCTGTTAAAATGGATAAAAATAAATATACTAGGTTTATTTTTTAAAATATGGAGGTGAAAAATACAAAGTAACTTCTTAGAACCAGGGATTCACCTAGAGATTAGTAACAATTGATGATCTGTACTTCAGGATCCTACAGTAGTTAGAAAATACAGTTGATCCTTGAACCACATGGGTTTGAATTACATGAGTCTACTTATACGTGTATTTTTTTCAGCAAGTACCTATAGTGTTTTTGATCTGTGGTTGGGTGTCTACTGACTATATGCCTTGATCTACACCATTTTATATAGAGGACTTAAACATCTGTGGATTTTGATACTCATTGTAGGGGCCAGGGAGGTTCCAAAAACCAGTCCCTTGCAGATACCAAAGGACACCTTAAGTTTTGGGGGAGCTGAAAGTTATACATGGCAGATCTTTTACTCTGCCAGTGGGTTGATACCCCTAACCCCCTGTGTTGTTCAAGGGTCAAATGTATAACTTGTAAGGGAAAGGTAACATTTTTTTGAGCATCTACTATGTGCCTCTTACTTGCATTTGTTCCCATTTGATTCTCACAACAACCCTATAAAGTTGGTTAAAGGCATCCCAGTGTTATAAAGAAAGAAATAGGAAGGGTCAGAGAGACTTAAGTTATGGGCAAAGTCATATAGCTGGGATTTGATCCATGTTTTTAGAATACATGCATTTTGATAACAAAGCTAGGAACAGGAATATGGAAAGTGGAGAGCAAGTATTAAGTAGAACTTGGAATTACTCAGTTTGAAAGAAGGAGAGAATAAGCGTGTAAATGGACATGAGTTTATTTGAAATGGACATTCATCTGTGCTAGGAATCTCTTAGTAAGTGAATACTTGACTGACTGCCTGCCTGCCTGACTGCTTGCTTGCTTCTTTCCTTCCTTTTCTGTTTGTTGAGCATGTAGTAGTCACTCATTAAAATATTTACTAAATGAGGAAAAAAAATATCAGGAGGCTTAATATACTGGAGAATTATAATATTAATAGCTAACTGTTTTGAGTGCTTACATGTTTACTAATGGGCCTTTATACTTTTCCTAGCTTTTTACAAAATAATTTTAGACTTACAGAACAGTTGTAAAACTAATTTCTGTATACCCTTTACTTAGATTCCCCAAATGTTAATATCTTATGTAAACAGAGTACAATTATAAAAATAAGGAAATGAACATTGATGCAATACTATTACCTAATCTGCAAACCTTTTGATATTCACCAATATCCCAGCAAATGTCATTTTTCTGATCCAGGACCTAATCTAGCTCGCACTTTGTATTTAGTGGTCATGTCTCCTTAATCTCCTTTAGTTTGGAATGGTTCTGTTTTTCTTTGCCTTTCATAATGTTGGCACTTTTGAGGAATACTGGCAAAATGATTTGTAGAATGCCCCTCAATTTAGGTTTGTCTGATGATTTCTCATTATTAAATTCAAGTTATGCATTTTGGGCAAGAAATCCACAGAATTGATGTTGTGTCATCCTTAGTGCACCACATTAGGAAGCATATGGTTGATGTTTACTTTGATCACTTAGTTAAGATGGTGTCTTGCCAGTTTTTCCTGGTGTAAGGTTTCTGTTTTTCCCATTCTACTTAATAGGTATCTTGTGGAGAGGTACTTTGAGATTTTGTAAATATCTTTTTGTCATCTTACTAGGTTCTCATCCATCATACAGTAATTTTAGCATCCATTGATGAATCTTGCTTGAAAAACTTACTGCTGTGGTAATGATGATTAATGATGATTTTTTATTTCTATTATTTCTTCTGTCTTTATTAGTTGCAATTCTATTATAAGGAAGAACTTTCTCTTCTCCATTTATGTATTTATTTGTTTACCTACCAGTATAGACTCATGGACGCTTATTTCATTCTATGGACTATAATTCATTACAATTATTGTTTATTTTTTTAGTTGAAATTGTCCTAGATTTGGCTGTTGAGAGACCTTTCAGGTTGGCTCCTTATCTTTTTTTTTGATTACTGATTTCAGAGAGAGGGAGAGAGACACACAAACATCACTCTGTTGATTGTGTTCTTTTATGCACAGAAGCTTTTAAAAAAAATTTCCAGTTTTATCAATTTTTTAATCCTCACCCGAGGACATGCTTACTGATTTTTAATTTTTTAATTTTTCATTGATATTATTTTTAGAGAGAGGAATGGAGAAGGAGAGAGAGAGAAAGAGAAATATCCATGTGAGAGGGTAACATCAATTGGCTGCCTCTTTCACGCCCCCTACTAAGGATCTAGCTGCAACCTAGGCATGTGCCCTGATTAGGAATCGAACTGGCAACTTTTCAGTATATGGGACAACGCCCAACCGAGTCACACCGGCCAGGGTGCTTATTGATGTTCTTAGAGAGAGGAGAAGGGGGAGAGAGAGAGAGAGATGGACAGACAGACAGACAGAAACAAACACACACTGGCCAAGGCCAGTTTATTTTTAATTTTGTTGCATGTTCTTTTGGTGTCAAATCCACTGTAATTCTCCCCCCCCGCCACCCCTTGTGTTTTCTTCTAAGGGTTTTATAGTTTTAGGTCTTTCATCCATTTTGAGTTGATTTTTATATATGGTATAAGTAAAAATCTAACTTCATGCTTATGCATATTGATATTCAGTTTTCCCAGCACCATTTGTTGAAAAGAATGTCTTCCCCCTCATTGATGGCCTTGGCACCCTTGTCAAAAATCATTTGACCATTTATGTGGGGATTTATTTCTGGGCTCTCTATTTTTTATTCTATGTGTCTGTCTTTATGCAGGTATCATATTGTTTTGATTACTGTAGTTTTATAATTAGGAAGTGTGGTATCTCCAACTTTGTTTACTTTTTCAATATTGTTTTAGCTCTTTGAGGTCCCTTGAAATTCCATATGAATTTTAGCATGGATTATTTTTTTTAATATCTGCAAAAAAGTGCCATTGGGATTTTGATAGGGGTTACATTAGTATTGAACATCTTAACAAAATTAAGTCTTTGCTTGTTTGTTCCTTATATTTTTTCTTTAAAAAAATTTCTTCAGTTCCTTATTTCTAAAGTTAAAATCAGTAACTATGTATTTCACTGTTAGTAGTATGTCAAAAGTGGCAGCCACTGTGGTTGAAATACTTTGAGTGATTAAAAAGAAATTTTAGCCACAGATGCTATTTTCAAAAAATTTACACTCTAGTGGAGGAGGTAAGAAATACATACATATATAAGTAAATATAATAAGGGTTATAAAACCAGTGCTGTCAGAGCAGTAAAAAGTGCTGTAGGAGTTTAGAAAAAGGCAAGATTACCCTAAGCCAGGCTCTATAATACTGTTGCCTCAAACATGCAGTTGGATATCCTTGTGTTTATAATGGTCTTGGGCATCTATGGACATCCACAGTAATTATGGGGAGCAGATAGAAATTCAGGAAGTCTTCTGATTGAGATTGGGCTGTGAATGAGAATTGAGATAGTACAAACTTTTAATTTCCAACCTCTGGAAGGATGTAAGAAACCATTGCTTTTGGGTATGGGGGTGACTTGTATTTGTCTTTTAATGTTTTATAATAACTTGTACATGTATAATGGAAGAAAAACTATAACAGCAAATGCTGATGATAGATACTGGCAAATTAAGTATAATGGTAGTAGGAGTCACTTGCCACTTAAACTCTAGGCTTTATTTCCATGAACAGTAATAGCAGTTAGATATACTGATGAGTCAGATATACTGATGAGTCATTCGTGGTCGATTTGTTGTGCATTTTTAATACCATATTTAATTCTTGATGTGTATTCAGGCTTCAACCTTTGTTATTTTCTTATTCTTGAACTTGATGGCTTGCTTAACAAATTAAAGGTAACAACATACAGTAAAAATTGCGTTGAGGACAATTCATATTTTGTTAATGTAAAAAGCAGTAATTTACATGGAGCAAAAAGGTTTCTTTTTACATAAGCGACCTTAAAGAGTGTGAGCCATTAAATGGTGGAGCCATTTTTCCTAAGATTTGCTGGCATTTAAAATAAAAAGATGTAGGAGAGTGGCATTTAAATCAATGAGTTGCACCTTGTCTGTTCTTGTTAGTTCATTGCTTAAAATGTCAGTAAACCATGGGTAGCAGACTTGGCTGTAGCTGTAGGCCTATGATCTACTCAGGTAGGCCTTTCTAACAGAATTATTATAAACCCTGTATGCACACACATGCTTCTGATTCCCAGATTTTCTATGCCATATAGTATGAATTTTTAAATACCATTTAAATCCAGGCACAGAGTGGGCATGGTCTTGAATTTTGACAGGAATGGCTCTAAAATATCACCCCTTAAGTTTTGTGTCATTCTTCTGAAATCTAGGCCATTTTACCTTTCCTAAGTGAAACTTGTCATTACTTCCTCCATTTCCTTTCCTAAGGTGTTATCTCTCAAAAAGAAAATAAATCAACTATGCAAGCATCCTCCCCCATCCCTTTCCTCCACAACACCCAACTCATAAGTTGACAAATATTAGAGTTACAAAAGAAACTTTTTAACGTTTAACTTTTTTTAACTGTTTATTGCCCTGAGGACTAACTTCCATGCCAACACAATTTTGTTACTTTATTCAATAATGTCCTTGCTATTTCAGGAACCACTAGAATTACTTTTGTTATAGATCTTGGAGAAATTTAATAATTATCTTTCTCAGGGGTCAGCAAACCACGGTCTGTCCCCAAGTCTAGCTCACAGCATGTTTTCATAATACCTGCAAGATAAAAACTTTTTTTTTTTTTTTTTTAAAGAAAAGGAGAGATGCAACAGAGACTGTATGTGGTCTAGAAAGCCTAAAATATTTACTGTCCTACCCTTGACAGAAATGTCTTACTCTTTTTTGGCTATCTTCATCAGGTCATTGAGATAATAAGAGAAGCCTGAAAGTTAACTTCCATATCCTACTTATTATTCTCTTTCCTCCTCTTCATCTTTCTCAAACTGTATCAGAGCAACCCATAACACAAGCAAATATAATTTAATGGCAAGACAGCTGGGATTGTGGAGGAGACAATGAAGAGAGACAACAGAGATCTGACTTGTGGGAGAAAAGTGTAGGGTGCAACATTTATCCACCATACTTTTTTTTTTAGCTTTTTACATTGAGATAATTTCACATTTATAGAAAAGTTATAAGAATAGTACAAAAACTTTATGTACCCTTCACCTAGATTCACCAGTTGTTAACTGTTTGCCAAATTTGCCTTATTATTCATACTCTCTCATAGATATTACATGTAGCACACACATTTTCCTGAACCAAATGACAATAAGTTATACACATCATATTCTTAAGTATTTTCATGTCTATTTCCCTATGTCTTAAGAATAAGGATATCCACTTCCTTAACTACACAGTACAGTTACCAAAAATCAGGAAAGTTAACTTTGATATATTATTATCTACGAATCTCATTCAAATTTTACCAGTTGTCCCAAAGACCTTGTAGTTTTTTACCTCTTCCTTTAATTCAAAATCCAATTAAAGGTCATTCATTGAATTTTATTTTCACTACTTTTTAGTCTCCTTTAATCTAAAATGATTTCTTAGCCATTTGTTTGTTTGTTTATAATAACATTGACATTTTAGAAGAGTACAGGCCCTTTGTTTTATAGAATGCCTCTCAGTTTAAGTTTTGTGATGTTTCTTTGTGATTAAATTCAAGTTACGATCTTTTAGCAGAATATTAAATAAGGTGTATTCTTGTCAGTGCACCACATCGTGAAGCACACAGTGTCAGTTCAGTAGGTGACATTAACTATTGAGCAACAGTCAACCTCCTTATCTTGATTTATGTCTAAGGCTATAGCAAGAATTGTGAAATGCCATAAATGTCTGGTCTCTGACAGTTTATCTATTCATAATACTATGCAAAGAAGTTCTTGGCAAGTAAAAGATACTGGGGTTTTTTTAGCCTAAAAATATGCTTGCTTGAAGAAAAAGATGCCACATGAGGCTTTCAAAAAAATAAGTGTCACATTTCTTTGTAGCTGTGAAATGTAAGTAATAGATCATTTCTTTGATTTCATGTGGTTAATTGAAGAGTCAAAATTCAGTGTTACATTCAGTATCTAGTATCTTTAATACCCTGAGCCCTATTTTTTAATGATTTCTTTATTGAGGTATATTTATGTATATACAATAAAATTTATCTATTTAAGAGTACAGATTAATGGATTTTGATAAATGTATAATTTATAACTACCACAGCAGTCAAGGTGTGGGACAGTTCCTTCACCCTAAAAAGTTTTCATGTGCCCCTTTGTAGTCAGTTGATTAGTCCATTTCCCAGACCCCCAGACCCAAGCAATCACTGTAGTTTTACCTTTTCTAGAATTTTGTATGTTAGGATCATACAGTATATAGTCTTTTATATTTCACCTCTGTCACTAGCATAATTTTTGATATTCATTCTTGTATTTCTTTATAATCTTTTGTTTTTATTGCTGAGTAGGTCTCTATAGCATGGTGATGCCACTATTTGTTTACTCATTCATTTTTTTATAGAGTTTTGAATTTTTCCAGGTGTCGACTATTAGACTTATTTACATAAAAGTCTTTGAGCATATATTTTCATTTCTCTGGGATATATACCTAGAGTCGGAATTACTAGATAGTATTATAAATTGTATATTTAACCTAAGATACTACCATGATGTTCACCAAAGTGACTGAACCATTTTGTGGTCCATCAGCAATGTCAGCGTTTTGATGCTGGGTCCGGCTGGCATGGCTCAAAGGTTGATCATCGAGCTGTGTTCTAGGAGATCGATTCCCAGTCAGAACACATGCCCAGATTGCAGGCTCAATCCCCAGCAGGGGACGTGCAGGAGGCAGCCGATCAATGACTCTCTCCTCATTGATGTTTCTACCTCTCTCTCTTCTTCTCCCCTTCCTCTCTCTGAAGTCAATAAGAACACATAAAAGAAACTTTAAAAAAACAACATTCAATGCTAGTCTTTTTAACATTAGGCAGTCTGGTGGATCTGTAGTGTTATCTCATTAATTTTCATTTTCCTGATGAGTAAAGATGTTGAGCATCCTTCTATATACATATCCTATGTGAAACATTTGTTTAAATCTTTTGCCCATTTTTAAAAACATATTAAGCTGTAATAGTTTTCATGTAATCTGCACAAAACTCTTTGTCAATATTTTCTCTTAAAATTTCTGTTTTCTATGTCCTATTTAAGAAATCTTTGCCTAATTCAATGTCAAACACACAAGAAAATCTCATGTTTTCTTCTAGTTTAGTAGTGTTAATTCATATTTTGATACCTGATTCATTTCTAGTTAATTTTTTTATACGGTGTGAGTTAAGTGTTGAGATTTATTATAATCCATAAGATATTCCAGCTGTTTCTAGCACCATTTGTTGAAAAGACCTTCCTTTCCCACCATTGAATTATCTTTGTTAAGTTAGTTGACTGTATACATGTGGGTGTATTTCTGGACTCTGTTCTGTGTCACTGTATATGTCTATTCTTATTTGGTACCACAGTGTCTTGATTATTTTATCTTTATATCTGGAAATCAAGTAGTATGAGTCCTCCAACTTTGTTTTTCAAACTTGTTTTGCTAATCTAGCTCTTTGACTTTTCTGTATAAATTTTTAAATCAACTTACCAGTTCTTCAAAAAGACTTTTAGAATTTTAATTAGGATTGCTTGAATCAATAGATCAATTTAGAGAGAATGGCTACATTAACAATATTGAGTCTTCCAATTCCTGATGATGGTTTAATCTCATCTTTATTTGTTGCCTTTAAGTTCTCTCAGCAGTGTTTTGTAATGTCATTTCCCTTCAGCTTGAATAATTTCCTTTAGGATTTCTAGTACTACAGAGGTAAATATTTTAAGTTGTAGAGAAAAGTATAAACTCTTTATTTGAAAACATCTTTTGGATATTTGCTCTATTGTTCATCCTAAAATGGTTGTAAAGGATGATAAAAGAGTATATTATATGAAGTTTATAGGTAGAGATAACGAAAAGCTTAGTAAAGAATTTGAGGTCTTTTTAAAACCATTTAGTATTATATCTCCTCTGCTTTGGGTGATGGATCATCAGACCACAAAGTGTTGGAGACTTCTGCACTTCTGTTTACTTCTGTCTCTTTCTGCTACCCTCACAGTTCCCTTGAAAGAAATTACCTTAAAAGGATATTGGAAAATTACACAAACTGGTGAGGCTTAGCAAGTGAATACAGCAAGTGAAGATAGATGACCTACTCTTTCCCTTGAAAACTGTGTACAAAATGAAGTTTTACACACGCACACAGTTTCTTTATGCCAGCGCTAGCTGTTAGAAAATAAAGAAAACATGCTTTTTACCATGAAAAATATGTAAAATAAATATATGGGAACTACATGACAACAGAATTTTAATTGATATTCATTAAAGCCCACTTGGATAAATATAAAGCAGTTCCTACAAGAGAAGACAATATTTTTAAGGATGTTACTTATTCCTGAATTACTTTGTAAGTATAACTCTAGATAAAAAACACACTGTCTTCTTTGGGGAGCTGGTGGTGGTAGGAACAGAATTGACTAAGTGATTTGAAGTATAACCTGAAAGAATAAAGCTAGAATTAAAATGGCCAGGACATTTTGGAAAATTTAATAAGTGGGGATTTGCCTTCCCAAGTACTAAGACTTATTGTAAATATAAAATAATTTTTAAAGTGTGATACTGATGATGTGCTTTTCAGTTCTGTATTAAGGAAAGAGCTTTTTAAAAAACATAATGACTATTCTCTATCCCGGAGCTGCAGAATCAAGGCTCTGGGAGTATGTTTCAGGTGTATATGTTTTTAATCTCATAGTAGATTCTCATATGACAGAAATCACCTCTAGCTATGAATCAGCCAGTCTAGGTGGACCAATTCCTGAATCCCAAAGAAAACAACTTCTCAGAGATTTCAATTCAAATCTCCAACTTCAATCCTGTTTAGTTTTGGATAATAAGTGAAAAGAACAACAATTGTTTTTTATTATGTCATGTCATTGTTATTTTTTGCCATACCATATATAATGATTAATTCTGGAATTTAGATGTAGAGGACAAGAACTGACATTGAATTGTTTTCTTTAACTTCCTGTCTCCTAGTGATTGTTTTAGCTCTATAGCTCTTTGTCATATGAACTGTTTTTTTCTTCTTGGTTCATTGAATTTTGGTCCATGTATGTATAGTGAGGGAGAGTGAGCTATACTTTGTTTATTCGCTATAAATTTTTAACATGGTGAACAGTTGCAGTTGAAAAATGTATATGATTTTGTGTTATTTTTTTCTCTTTGGTTATTCTGGATAAAAAAGCTAAATAATCATTTAACTGGTGAAAATTATTGTAAAACAGCCATTTAAACTCTGGAAATAGCAATCTTAAGAGCATATTAGCAAATGGAAAATCACTTATTTTTTTTTTTAAATCTAAATCTCAGAACAGCATCTGTGGGATTTGAACCATGATTCACTCCCACCCACCTATCTGAGCTCAGCTTGTGGGAAGCTCCTCTAAGCAGGAGGGGCCGACTGGAGGCATTTTTCATACCTTCTAGCTTCTTGTTGCAAATGCTTTCTTTTCGGGCTTTTTTCCAGCACTCAGCCTTTACTCAGAGAGTTTTTTCTGGAAGCAGCAGGCTGAGAATACTGGGTCCCAGTTGCTGTGGGTCATGCCTTATTCACAAGGCAAAAGTTCCATGCTAGGAGGGTCAAGTCATCCAGCAGCCCCACTTATAGAGCACAGATCTCACTCAGATAAGTGAGACACTGTGCCAGCCCCCAGTTTGTGCAGTGGTGCAAAGGTTCTTCTGAAGGGAGAGGCAGGCCTTGAGAACAGAAAACTCTGTAGCTTTCCCAGGAGAACTGACTTTATTTGGAATAGAGCTGGCAAAAAGTTGTTGAAAATGATGAAAATCTTTGTGGTGAACAATTAAGAGGATACTGGTAGTCCCACAATGCTAGACAACAAGTGATGTAGTAAACACATTAAACGTTTAACAGAATCAGAAAAAAAGACAGCAAAGAAGAACCCTCCTGGGTTGGGAGCAAGCCTCAAAAGACTGGCAACACCCTGTCCTTGCAAAGAGGCCCTACTTTTATTGGATCAGACTGTGGTTCAGTGTATGCCCCAGAGTGTGACAAAAACAGTAGAACATTGAGTAGAAGCTAATAGCTGGGTATGTGATACCACTGCAGGTAGAGCAGCCAGAAGCTTAAGAGAAGACTGGAGGAAGAATTTGCCAGAGTCTAACTAAACCCTGTCATTTCTGGTGGACAGAGACTGCATCCTCAAAGGCTGCACACTGCTGGACAAGTAGACTTGAATGAACTAGAGATAAAAAAGGGACATTTTCTAATGGTAAAAGGATCAGTTTATCAGGAAGACATAATTAAATCCTCAACAACAGAGCCCCAAAATGCATGAAGCAAAATGTGACAGAATTGAAGGGGGAAATAGATAATTCAACAATAATAGTTGGGCACATCAACACCCCACTTTCAATAATGGATAGAGCATCTAAGCAGAAGATCAACAGAGATGGAAGACTTGAGCCCCGCCGGGCGTGACTCAGAGGTTGAGCATTGATCTAGGATCCAGGAGGTCACAGTTTGATTCCCGGTCAGGGCACATACGGGGTTGCAGGATCGATCCCAGTCGGGGGCGTGCAGGAGGCAGCCAATCAATGACTCTCTCATCATTGATGTTTCTATCTCTCTCTCCTTTCTTCTCTCTGAAATCAATAAAGATATATTTATTTTTTTAAAAAGGAAGATTTGAACAACATTGTGAATCAACTAGACGTAAGAAACATCTCTAGAACACTTTATCCAGCAAGAGCAAGATTGCTGAATAAAGCATTCTTTAAAAATTAGTTTTCTGTAAACTAGCAGTAAACAATCTGAACATGAAATTAAAACAGTTCAGTTTACAGTAGCATCAAAAAAATTAAATACTTAAGAATAAATTTAACAGCTGTAACATACACTGTAAATTATAAAACACTGTTGAAAGAAAGAAGATCTAAGTACAATAAATGGGAAAACATCTCGTATTTATGGATTGGAAGACTTATTACAACAATGGCATTACACCCCAAAATGATCTGCAGAGTCTATGCATTCCCATCAATGCACCCACCCCCCAGCTGGCCTCTTTCATATGAAAACTCAATGGGCACCAGCTAGCCAAAAACAGTCATAAAAGAACAAATTGGGAGGACTCACACTTTGCAATTTCAGAACTTACTATAAAGCAACAGTGATCAACAGTGTTACTGGCATAAGGCTTAGATAGATAGAAAGATCAATGAAATAGAATTGGATGTCCAGAAGTAAAATTACAGCCAGCGACTTTTCACAAAGAAAGTTGGACACTTTCTTATACCCTACACAAAAATGTACTGAATGGATCATAGACCTAAAAGACAGTCCTAAAACTAGAAAACTTTTAGAAGAAAACAGAAGTAAATCTTCATGGCCTTGATTTAGCCACCTATTTTTCAGATATAATACCAAAAGCACAAATGATAAGAGAATATAGATAAATTGTAACTCATTAAAATTAAAAACTTTTGTATTGCCAACAGTAGCATCCGTGAAACAATAGAAAGCTCACAGGTGGGAGAAAATATTTTCAGATCATATATCTGATAATAGAGTTGTATCCAGAATCAGTCAAGAATAAAATTCAACAATAAAAAGGTAAATAGCCCAGTTAAAAACTGGGCAAAGCATATGAATAAGCATTTCTCCAAAGAAGGTATATTTTAATGGCCAATAAGCACATGAAAAGATGCTCATTTCCCTTAGTCATTAGGGGAATGCAAATCTAAACCATGAGATACAACTTCTCATGTGCTAGGATGGTGTAATAAAAAAGGTAACAAGTGTGTGGATCAATGGAACTCTTATTATTGCTGTAGGGGATAGAAAATGGAGCAGCTGCCTTGGATAATGGTTTTGGCACTTCTTCAAAATGGTAAACATAGTTAACATATGATCTAGAAGTATATATCCAAGAGAAATGAAAATTTACATCTACACAAAAACTTACACACAAATATTAAAAGTAGTTTTATTCATATCATAGTAGCCAAAAAGTAGAAATAACCCCAATGTTTATCAGCTGGTAAATGGATAAAATGTTGTCTATTCATACAACAGTATATTACTTGGGAATAAAAAGGAAGGAAGTATTACATGCTACCACTTGGATGACCTTTAAAACATACTCTAGGAGAAAGAAATCAGTTACCAAAAAACCCCAAATAGTATATGATTTCATTTATATGAAATGTCCAGAATAGGTAAGTATAATAGAGACAAAAAGTTGTATAGTGGTTGCATAGGGCTGGGGCAAGTGGGAGAATGTGAAGTGACTGTTCATGGGTTCACGGTATTTGGGAGTGGGGAATACAAAAATGTTCTAAAATTAGATTGTGGCAGTGGTTCCCACACTGTTGAATATACTAAAAAACATATATTGAATTTTATACTTTAAAAATGGGTGAATTTTATGTCATGTATTATATCTCAATAAAACTGTTTAAAAACAAAACAAATAGATGTGACCATAATTGCTAGGCACCAACTAAAAGTAATCTGTTTATTTCAGAATCCAGGTTGATAAAATTGTTAATTGTTTGATTCAGAGATTCAGGAAGAACATGTACCACCTGCCTTACTGAATGAATTCAGTTAGTAGTTCTGTGTTGATTTAGATTAGAAAGTAGCTTGAGTGCTACATAAAACATAGTTTAAGTATAGATATTTTGTTCAAAGTCTGACTGAATTGACTGAATGTAGAACTAGGGAGTTAAGTCTAAGTACAGTTTATGTCATGTAATGGCTGTATTTTAAAAATCGCTACACAATGAAGTGGCATCAACAGTTGATTTTATTGGACTATTTAATTAATACAGACATACCTTGTTTTATTGTACTTTGCTTTATTGTGGTTTATGGATGTTGCGTTTTTCACAAATGGAAGGCAAAGCCACCCACCAACAGAAAGATTATGAGTTACTTTATTGTGGTGGTGTGGAACCAAGGCTGCAGTATATTCAAGGTATGGCTGTACCTTTTAGATGTTAAATATATATCAAAACCAAATTATTTGTGATTCATTTTTAAGTCACTTTCTTAATAATTTTTTTGATCTAAGAGAGAGAATGCTGGGAAATGCAACTATAATAAAGATTTTTGTAATGATGTATAACACAAGATATTTTGTTTAAAAAGTTTAAACAATGTGGCAAACTTAGCTTGTCTTTTATGGAAATATTAAGGGAACACTGTTTAAGTTTGAGTATGCAACAGGGTTCTACATATTAAACTATTTGTTTACAATATATAATTGATGCTAAATGTCTTTGCAAAATATATATTTTGGTTGTGCTGTTGACAGTTGGGTGATGGGGAAATCATAGCTGGTTGCAAATATCACTGGATGTATTTAAAATCTTTTGAGGAAACCATTTGTGAATTACAACATGCCTTCAGTGTCTTGTTTGACATTATGCCAAGGTATTTCCCCATTTTCTTATTTAGAGCACTTCAAAATTTTCCATTATATAACTAAACACATGTGTTGATACATTGCAGTAATTTGATAAATTACATGCACTGGGACTTAAGGACACTTAGAAGATAAAAACTTTGCTTTTCTTTATACTCTTTTTTTTTCTGTTATCATAGTTTCCTCTTTATTTGTTAGCTACAAGAGTAGAAATGCAAAGCATTGTTAACCTAGTCCAGTACTCCTGCATTCTGAGAGCAGGTTCTGACAGTCTCCGGGATGAGTTTAGTGCAGCATTTTGAAACTTTTGATCAGGCCCCACATTTTTATATTGCAAACATATTCAAGCATATATATGATATTGAAATGTTTCCCCTTAAGATACTGAAATGTTTCACCTTAAAATGTGATGCACTCTATTTTTCAGGTTTTTTTTCCTAGTGCTAGTTTGACCTGTTAATTCTAGGGACAGAATTGTGAATTCAAATATAATCTTTTTGAGTTTTTCCTCCTAATGGCCCTTTACAAATGTTTATTTAGTATCTGCCGAAAAAAGATCTTGTACTAGGAAGGTAAATGTGATTCAGAAATGAGGCTTGGGGTTTAAGGTATCTTTTTTTTTTTTACTGAGTTGTCTGTGAACTATTGTTATAGTTTACTAAAACCAATATACTTGAATGCTCAAGGAGATTTTCCCTTTAATAATTGTAGATTAATTAGAGTTTACTTGTAAGTTTTAAACAAAACTCATAAAAAATGGATGAAAACCACACAAAGTAAATATTTTTATATTCACTTTGCTGTTATACTTTTGTGGAGATAAATTTTATCCTGATTTGAAGTTTTAAAATATTTTAATTGTATTAAGTTGATTTGTCTTATCTGTCGTTAATGTTTGTGTTTTTCACATCTATGCTTTTGATATTGAATGGGGAAAGATACTTGTGCAACTATTTCACCAAATATTTTTGCAGGGACACTTAGTCGGTCTGGATGAACCAGCTTCGGGAGCTGGGCGGGAAGCTCTGCTTAAACAAGAGCAAGCAAAAATCATTCGATTCGAGAGACAAGCAGAAGAGTTCCTCAATGCAGTCTTTTATAGAAAAGGTTGGTTCCAGTAAAGAATGGCATTTAGCATCTGCTTGTCTTGTATTAACCTTCTTAATTTCAATGTAATTTTTAAAAAGAATTACTTTAAAAATATTTTTTTATTGATAATACACTTTATAATTCTCTGTTTCTTTATGTTTCTTTGATCAAGTTAAATTTGAAATAGGGTAAGACAGCCCCACTCCGTCCTTTTACTCTGAAGTGATGGTGCCATGTAAGTTTTAGTTAAATAATTTTTAAAATTGTTATGAAAGTCTGAAAATTGTAAGGTTTCAGTAGTTCTATATATTGTTAGTCAGATTTTCTTACATAAACAGTTACTGTTTTTATCACTGATAACCATAAAACTGTAAAATTTTAGTAATTTCTCACTGAAATATCATTTGCAGAGAAAATGTAAAGTTATATCTTAAAATTAGATTTGCAAGCAGTTTTTTCTCCTTGACATAGTACAGTTTTGCTAAATTTTTTAAATTATTAAAATTAGAGAAATAAATTTGTTATTATAAAGTAAAGCATTCCCCTATACATTTGAGGTGGCATTTAATAGCTTCACCTCTTGTATTTTTCAGTTTACCTTTTTTAATTTTTTTTTTAAATATATCTTTATTGATTTCAGAGAGAGGAAAGGAAAGGGAGAGAAAGAGATAGAAATAGAAACATCAATGATGAGAGAGTCATTGATCGAGCCTGCAACCTGGGCATGTGCCCTGACTGGGAATCGAACCCCTATCGCCTGGATCCCAGGTTGATGCTCAACCACTGAGCCACACCCGGCCAGGCAGTTTACCTTTTGTAGGCTTGTTTTACATTTCTCTATCCTCAAAGCATAACTGCTACCAGCCAAGACCTTCAGGAAGTTTCCATTCATGATCCGTTTCAGTCAAGAGTCTTTACCTTCAAGATATTCTTTCTAAATAGATTTTTAATCTTCAGCAGACTCAGTGATTCCATTTTCTTTAATATTTCTTCAGTGTTCTAGTTTATACCTCTCATTCCTCTGGGAATTCCCTTCTTCCCTCTGAAACTTGAAAGCTGATGTTTGCCTGTACACTAGCTAAAAGTCTGAAAAGTGCTGATTCTAATGGGTTGGTTACAGTTGGAGACCAGATGGGCTTCTGCATAAAGTAATCAATATTTTCAAAAGGGCGTATGAGGTGAAATGTAATAGAAAATTAAGGAATGAAAAAAGAAAAAGGAATGCACTAGATTATTTTCAGTGGCATTTAAAAAAATTTCTGTCTGTTCCCTAGATAAAATTAAATCTTTAATACTTCCTCTTCTCTTTTAATAATACCTTCTTGCACTTTCTGACCTAACGCTCCCAACTGAGGCTCTTGCACTCATCTCATTGTCTCAATAAAGAACCCTGAATTCCAAAAGTATGTTCAACATAGTAATATTCTTAGTTCATTTTATGAACGTTTGATTGTTATATTAAAGTAATTCACATTTAAAGTATAAATGATGCCCTGGCCACTGTGACTCAGTGGTGTGAGCAATGGCCTGTGCCCCAAAGAGTAGTGGATTTGATTCTTGGTCAAGGGCATGTACCTGGGTTGCAGGTTCAATCCCCGGCCCTAGTCAGGGCACATGTGGGAGGCAACCAATCAGTGTGAGACACATCAGTGTTTCTCTCCCTCCCTCCCTCTCTCTCTGTCTCCTTCTCTCTCTATCTCTTCTCCCCCCTTCCTCCCTCCCTTCCACTGTCTCTAAAAATTAATGGAAAAAAATATCCTGTAGTGAGGATTAACAATAAAGGGAAAGAAGGGAGGGAGGGAGGAAAAGAGGAAGGAGGAAGAAAAGAAGACTATTTTGTCAGTTTATTAACTAAATAAAATATCTTGACAGTTCTCTGCTATGTACTGAATCATGCGTCTAATGCCACAGCAAACGTCATTATCTGAAAAGAGGAACTTCTCTCCCTAATGTACATGGAGGAACCACTTTTCATCCACTCTTTACTTGGAGTTAACTTACTTTTCTTCTAGTCCCATTTCATTGTCATATAGGGATGACTTAACGTTGAAGTTCATGTAATTTTATTTAGAAATTAAACTTTTGGGAACATAACCTTTAGGGGAGGAATTGTTACCTTAGGATCAGTCTTAGAATAAACTTCAAGAGATGAGAATTCCTTGAATTTGTATGTAAAGTTAAATTTGTGTATTTGTATACTGGCATATGATGCTCAGAAAAAGAACTATTGCTTTGCAATTGGAAGTTCCTTCCGCCTTGCTTTATGCATTAATACTGTTATTTTGAGATATTTTGTTAATCCTCTTGGAAATGTCTCAAAGATGAGCATTAATAGTCTTCAAATTAATATCTAAAATGTTTATTATCCAGAGATATGACAGGCAATTTAGTCTGAAGAGAGTATTTTGTTTTTACTAAATAATTCAGATATTTGGATTTAGTCCTTTGTTTCCAAGTATTGCAGATTATATGTTATAAATAATTATGAAAAGGTTATATCACTAGATAGAAACATTAATGCAATAAAAGTATGCTTTTGAAGCATGGACTTTATAATAAATTCCAATTTAAGGACAGTATATCCTTTACAATTGTCATGATCATATTTCTTTTCAGCTTTTTTGTCACTTGTGTTAAGGAAATATTACACTTTTCTAAAAGTTAGATTTCCACTTTTGAAACATACAGGTGGCTGTGAGGCAGCATTTACATGTGTTTCTGCAGTTTTAATTTTGATCAGATTTGCTGTTTTTTATTTGACTCAATTGTGCATGTTCCCTGAGGCATGGCTAGGTTTATAGAAGTTGTGTTTTAAGTAAGTGAAAAGTCTTCTGGAAACTTTCAAAAGACATAGAAATTCAAATGGCAGAGACGTCATCAAATCGTAACATGAATTGTGGTTTATGACTGTTATTCAACAAAAAGGCAAAATACGATGCAGCCATTTAAAGTTCAAATCTGTGGTGTTTATCCTAAAACCTTTACCTCTCAAGAATCTCTAATTATATTTATTAATTAGTTAAACACAGAGACTTCTCATAAATTACTTCATTTTGCTTCCTATTTGGAAACTTTTTTGTGTGTTACATATTCTCCAACTTTTCAGGGGGAAAGAGATACACTGATACATTAAAACCTGGAATTACATATAGTCTTTATTTGGAGGATCGTAACATGCTATGTAAAAAAAGAAGAAAAAAAAAAAAAAGGATCTTAAGTGGGAAGTTAAATGAGTATTAATAAGAAAACCCATTCGATAAATTTTAAAAGCAATGTATGGCTAAAATGTTTATTAAAACATTTAAAGAAACATTGTTAGTGATTGTGTTAACTTTTACCTAATTGAGTACCTTTATTCCTATACCCTCTAGCACACTCAAAATCTCTATTTATAGAAAGGAAACTTAGAGTGGAAAATACTTCTCAGAACAGAAATGTTATGGGTAGAACAAACCTTGTTAAACTCCAGAGAATTAAATAAATATTCTGACTTTATAATCATCTTCTTTGTATTGAATATTGTCCTTCAGGAAAAAAATTGTTTGTTTTTAGGAATTCTGTGAGTTCTTGAGGAGTGTGTGTGTGTTGTGACGTTACTAGATTTCAGTAATGTGTCCGTTTTTTCTAAATTTGTAAATCAATCTAAGTTCCTTATAGCTCTAAAATATTATGGGTAAAGTAATTTACCTTTTATAGTTAATCTTGAAAAGATCAAGGAAACTAGAGAACCATCTTCTAAAGCCTCAGAAGTATGATGGGGAACTAAAGATCACAGGGGAGAGTTTTAATCAAGGGCCTACCACTAACCATCTATAAGATTTGAAGAAGCCGTTTACTTTTTAGATCACATTCCCTTCATTTGTTAAAAAAACAACTATTGAATGGTAATTGATTTGATTGATCCATTTATTACTTAACTAATATGAATGCATATGTACTTTACAGCAGGCATGCATATTAGGTGCTGACTATACATGGTAAACAATCTTTGTGGAAGCTCAGACTCCCTGATGATGTGATAACGATAGAGTTGTAATGATAATATATTTATACAAAACATTTTCCTTTTTGTTTTACCCCATTTGACTTTCAAGATCTTATTCCAGTGCTGAAAATTCTGAGAGGTTTTTTTTTATTAACATTGATTACAAATTGATAACTTAGGTGTTTATTTTTTTGCTTCCCAAGCTGTTATGTTATAGTGGTTGGCTGAGTATATTTAAAGAACTCATGGAAAATATATGGTCTTAGGGTTTTGAGGTTTGGCATTTAAACTTCTAGCCCAAAGGTTCTAAAGTTGTGGTCCCTCCACCAGCAGTATCGAGAAACCTGTTAGAAATGCCTTAACCTCACCCTAGAACTGCTCAATTAGGACCCAGCAATCTGTTTCTACAAGCCCTCAAAGTGATTGTGATGAATACTAAAGTGTGAGAATTATTGCTGTCACTTGTCATGGGTCTTAATATTAAGTATCTCATTTTACAATCTTGGTATGCCTTCAGTCTTTAACAGAAAGTAAATGCTCATTGAGTAATCTATTCTTCAGCAAACTGAGAACAACAGATATGATCTATAGGTGGTAAATAGGGGAGTAATTATTTTATAAAAGAAGTGTTTGGGGATTTCTGTATCAGGTAAGTGATTCTTGCCCAAAAGGTATACTATTTGTTGTCCCTTTATTTGATTTTATAATTCTAGGGGGATGTTTAGCACTAATTTTATGAAAATTTTATTTTTTAAAATCTGCAGCTCATAAGTTTAGAGATTAAAAATATAACTATGAGGAAATTCTATTAGGGTATTTCATTTTAAGAAAAAAATAAAATGAAATTTTGTTTGCTTGAAAGCTGTCTTTTTTTTTTTTAGTACATTGTCCCACTTTAAAAGTAAATAAATCTTTGTTTACAGACAGTCCCTGGGTCTCCGACCCCAATATTCCCCTAGTGGCCCGTGAGATCATGCAGCGAATGATCCAACAATTTGCTGCTGAATATACCTCAAAAAATAGCTCTACTCAGGACCCCAGCCAGCCCAATAGCACAAAGAACCAAAGCCTGCCGAAAGCATCTCCAGTCACCACCTCTCCCACGGCTGCAACTACTCAGAACCCTGTGCTCAGCAAACTTCTCATGGCTGACCAAGACTCACCTCTGGACCTTACTGTCAGAAAGTCTCAGTCAGAACCTAGCGAACAAGGTATGGTTTGATGTCAAGGTCTCCTCTTTCCAATCAGAATATTTTAATTTGGGGAGAAAAATATTATTGGCAAGTAGGGCACCAGTAGCAATAATAGAATAAAAACTAATGTGATTCTTAAATAATTGCTGACTATGCAGTGATAGAGAAGTTCAGACAAAGTGGCTTCCTTACCCATCAGGAATCCACGGTCATGACCTATGTACCACCCAGGAAAGTTAGGTGGTTACAATTGTTACTAATCTTTAAGTTACTTATATTTATATAAGCATATTATACTTTCCAAAACATTGTCATATCCATTGTTTTTAAAACCCCTATGAAAAATTAAGTTTTTTCCCTTACCCATCAATGTTCTAGGATTAGTACCTATCTGAGCACTAAACTTGTTAGGTAGAAGTTGTTATACTCTGCAAATGAGATCATAAGGCAAAACTGTATTCTCAGTTTTAAAAAAGAAGCTCTTAGGGTTAGAAATAATGAGAAAACAGTAGACACATTTCAGGTTGTTAGGTATATTAATTATTTTATAAATACACAAAAGCATTCATTCATACATGCACTGTATTGTGAACTAACCCACAAGTATATCCTAATTAAGTTGTAGGTTATCAGTTTTGCTTAGCAAATATTTCTTTAGTTTTTGAAAAGTTTATTTTCTTAAATAGATTAAGTATTTCTGTTGCTTTGTGATCTCATTTTACCTTTAATTTCACAAAGATGAAGTGAGCATTTCAACTCTCCCATTGCTTAAACAACTAAAAATTTTAAATTGGTAATGTCTGTACTGATGAGATTTTTGTCATAGAAATCTCATAAGAGTGTGCAGAAAGGTTATCAGATGTGTAGATTTATTGGTGAGAAATACACATTTGTTTTGCAGAGTAAATAAGTTTAATTCTTATAAAAACCTGTTTTAAAAGACTTTCTTTTGCTTATTGTAAATAATTTATGAAGGATTTGCACTTAATGGATTGGCTTTAGTTGCTTTTTAAAGAATTTTTAAAATAATTTATCTTTGCGTTTTTTTCTGTTTTTGTGTAGTGAATAGCAATCAGAATGTCTATGTTCTAAGAGATTTCCCAGCACAAGACCTCATAGTTGTTCTGTGTTCACATTGATCAGTGTACCTTTGATTACCATATTTGCAAAGCTGTTTTTTTCTATTTTATTGAGGATTTTTTTCTTTACCAAAATTGGTAGCTTTCATTAAAATTGGTTTGCTCAAAATATTGCACTAGAAGCTTCAGGTTTACAGTGGGAGAATGACAGCATAGAGGTTGTATTTAAAGTATTAATAATGGAGATTAACATACAAAGGTACCACTTAGTCTAACTTAACTTCTTATAGCTAGTGTTATGCTTAATAGGTGTGTTGTTTTGACAGCATGCACTTATGAAGAAAAGTTTGAACTAGATGATAGGATTATAGTATACAGACTTCATTTTAAAATTATATTTCTTAAGTGAATTTTAGTGTTTTCAACTTACATTATACTTTTAGTGGTAGACTTAAAATATGGTGCCCATTTGATTACACAGACTTAGAGGTCTTTAAATAATGTCTTTGGTTGGAAATACTTTAATTAGTGTATTTGCTTCTTAGATATCTAATTGAGTTAGATGTGTAATAGAATACTGGCTCTATAAAATCACAATTATATATTTAGACATATTAGTGACAGAAAGGACAACATTTACTCTGTATGAGTGTGGGCTTTTTTGGTTTATAAACTCAATTGCAAATTTATTTCTTAATACCCTGAAATAGGGAAATACAGTGTCTTCAGACACAAGTTCTAAGTGGGTTTAATATTGGGGTGGTTTTTAACATAACTAGATAGCAAAGCCTCTCTGCTGGCCAACTGGAAAATCAGAGGCGCATTGAGTATTATCTGCTCTGTTAATTTTGGACAGAATGGCAGCTTTAAAAGTTGTTCGTACTGTGAGTTTTCTTTTCTAGACATGTCTATGAGGAGAATAAAAATCTTTGTGGGAAAAGAACGTTGTCTAATTTTATGCTCTAGTAACATGAATTTGGGATTTGGTCTAGCTTCTAAGACATTAAAACTCTAGGGTCCAGTCATTATTAAGACTCTTATTCTTCTTTCTTTCCTTAAACTTTGCCCATCAATTTATAATAGATTATTAACAACAACAAAAAAGAAAGCTCTTTGCCTTTATAAATATCAGCAACTGAATTTTGAATCTCTGCAAATATTTTCCAAAAGATTGACAACAAATGTACAGTTTTTTACATATGTATTCAAAGCGTAATTAAGGTACATGCACATTATAAACAGTTAACAACTGATTGATCTTATAGACTTTCTCATATAGTGTATATGTATAATTTTGCCATATAAACTTGTATTTTAAAATGACTTTTGTATTACTTAAAGTTTCCTAAATCCAATTTTTATGTACTCTTAAGTGCTTTGATAAGGTGGTAAATTTAGAAAATGAAGTCTAATAGTTCTATTGCTGAATCTCATACTATGTGAACTGCTAATTCTCGTATCTCACTGTGTTTTAACATGTTAGTAGGCCTACTGCTTTTTCATTTTTGGCCTGTTCAGATCACATTTGCTGCTAGTTTTTAATATCCTCAGGTGTTTCTTTGTGTCTCTACAGACGGTGTACTTGACCTATCCACTAAGAAAAGTCCATGTGCTGGCAGCACTTCCTTGACCCATTCTCCAGGCTGCTCCGGTACTCAAGGGAACGGGTAAGGGAAAATATATGTAGCCTTCCACAGCTTTATAGGGAACAGTTTATCAAAGATTGATGCCAATTTCTTTTTTATGTTTTAAAAATTAATCCTTTAGAGTAATATTCTTCTAGGTAGACCTTTAGTAAAATTACTTTTAGTCCATCAACCAGGTAAAATCACAGTCTGTGAAATCTAGAATTGACTGGTATAGATCAATTGTGCCAGTTTACCACAAATAGTAAATAATCAGAAACACGGCAGGAATGTCTTTGGACTTTTTGTTGTTGAGTATTTGGGAGTGTGAACCCCAACCTAAATAATTTCAGAGTTCAGATGTAAAGGCAGTACTGTATTATGTGTGCTGAAGTTATTGAATAAAAATTGGGCTCCAGTATTTTACTTGGTATCTGTAATGTAGTGTGTGGGTGTGTGTCAGCTGTTTGGGGTTTTTTGTTTGTTTTTGGTTGGTTTGTTGATTTGAACTGCAATTTTAACTCTTTGTGGCAGTTCAGAAAGTCTAATTGTATTTTTTGTTTTTAAGTAGACAAGACTGGTTGTGAATGTTGAGAAATAACTATCTTATGCTGCCAAGACATTATTATGTGCACAGTTTTGATAACTCTTCAGATTAAAGTGAATTTTCTGACCTCCTAATTTTACAGTGTTAAGAATGTCTAATTCTCCCTCTGTGTGTATGTATTAACCACTTAGGGAAAAGTCAGGTATTAATAAAGATATTTAGATGTTGTATTGGGAAGGCATTTTTATAAAACTGTTGTGACCAAAAAATAACTTCATCTAGATATGAAAAATAACTTCAATAAGTTAAATTAGTTAATATTTAGGTTTAACTTTTAGAATATTAAACATGGGGAGTTGTTTAGACGGTAAAGGAATAAAGTAGACACTAAACGGACTAACTGTTCCAATTACATTGAATTTTCTTCAAATTGAAGGATTTTTATGGGGACTTCTAAAATACACCTTTTATTTTCTCTAAAATTCCATCATTTTCCTTCTTCTTTCCTCCTTTATTGAATCTAAAAATAACTTATTAATTTAATTCATTTTGCATAGTTTACTAATCTTTTCCCTTAAGCCCTTCTTTTCACTGTAGTTTGTATGTACTGGATAGAAGTTATCCTGGTCCCAAATCATTGGATTCCATTTATATATAAAAAAACTTGAGTTGTATAATTCAGGACACATGTAGAAGCCTAAGTGCGGTTTGCATAAATGAATCCCTTGCTTATGATTTACTTTAAACTTAGCCATCAGGTTCATGTATATGGTTGAAGTTGCTGTGTTTATCCTTGTAAATGGAAAGTTTTCTACATGGTATTGTTTTCTGGAAGACAAAAGCACCGACAGTACTGCCATCTTTTAGTTGAATATTCATTGTTATCCTTATTATGTTATTTACTGATAACAGCACAGAGTCCCGGTAGACTTTTGAAGAACATAGCTGGTTTATCATTATTTCTGCAAAGTTCCACTTTTGTGCCTACTTAATATAATTCCATTTGGGCATGCTTTATCAGTTGCCACTTTTATCATTGATAATCTTTCTCTGTTGTGAAAATGAAAACCTTATGAATTAACTTTGTGTAAGTAGTTGACTTTTTAAACATTATTCAAAAGCTATTTACTTAAAATTTCAAAATTGATGTTTGGTATTTTAAGGGAAGTTTTTTTAAAGAAGACTACAAAATTGCTTATATACCTGTGACAATTATTACTTTGACTAGAACTTAAGGAACAAAATTTGGGGGAAAATAAAGTACAGTTTCCTTAAAGCTTGGATTATTTCAAATGGAGAATCAGTGGTACTCATGTATCTGCAACTAATAGTGTTTTAAAATGAAGAAGTGTGGTAAGTTATAATGCAATGGGTATTTTGGTTTGTTTTGGTTTGGGGTATTTTTCCCTCGTGGGGCTAGTAGCCATATATTTTTTTCCAAGCAAAATAAATGTTATTTGGAGTTGTTTGATTTTTGATAATGAACGCCAACTTGTTTGTGGGATAGATGAGCAATTATCTATGGGTTCCACCAATGTAAATGGTTCCAGTTTTATGACTGGTTGTCATGAATGTTGGATATGTTGCATTAAAATAAATAATTTGGCTTACTCTTTTATTACTGTACTTGTTTAGTGGTAACGTCACATTGGTAACACAATTCTGTGTAGATCTATGGAGACTTGATGATTACTTTGTCATTAATAATTAAGGTGCTATTTTCAGACAGTTGCGCGAAACTTTTTCTCCGAAAATTTGTGAACCCAACCAGAGACCAGCTGACAGGTTTAATTTTTCTTTGCCCAAAAAGCTCCTGTTTTTTTTTTCTTTTTTCCTTTTTCTTTTTTTGTGAACACATTTTAAAACTAACTGCTGAGACCATTTTTTTTTTAATTTTAGAGAAAAATAAATAAATAACACAAAGTGATGTTACCCAAGCAAGGCCTTCTAATAAAGGAGTGGTCCCCTCACCCATCCCTCCCTACCTGTGCAAGTCCTGCTCACATCAGTTTCCTTCCATCCAATTAGGCGACCTGGGAGACCCAGCCAGTACCGCCCAGACGGACTTCGGAGTGGTGATGGGGTACCTCCAAGAAGCTTACAGGATGGAACCAGGGAAGGTTTTGGACACTCTACATCACTCAAAGTTCCATTGGCTCGATCCCTGCAGATTAGTGAAGAACTACTGAGCAGAAACCAATTGTCCACAGCTGCCAGCCTTGGGCCATCTGGATTACAGAATCATGGACAGCACTTAATATTATCCAGGGAAGCCTCTTGGGCAAAACCACATTATGAGTTCAACCTCAGTCGTATGAAGTTCAGGGGAAATGGTGCACTCAGCAACATCAGTGACCTTCCTTTTCTTGCAGAGAACTCTGCCTTTCCAAAAATGGCACTTCAAGCAAAACAAGATGGAAAAAAGGATGTGAGCCATTCATCTCCTGTTGATTTAAAGATACCACAAGTTCGAGGAATGGATCTTTCTTGGGAATCTCGTACTGGTGATCAGTATAGCTATAGCTCTTTGGTAATGGGTTCACAAACGGAGAGCGCGCTTAGTAAAAAATTGAGGGCTATTCTTCCAAAACAAAATAGAAAAAGCATGTTAGATGCTGGACCCGATTCTTGGGGCTCAGATGCTGAGCAGTCTACCTCTGGACAGCCATATCCCACATCGGATCAAGAAGGAGACCCTGGCTCCAAGCAGCCTCGGAAGAAAAGAGGGCGTTACAGACAGTACAACAGTGAGATACTGGAGGAAGCAATCTCAGTGGTTATGAGTGGAAAAATGAGTGTTTCCAAAGCTCAGAGTATTTATGGGATTCCCCACAGTACACTGGAGTACAAAGTAAAAGAGAGGCTGGGCACTTTGAAAAACCCTCCAAAGAAAAAGATGAAATTAATGAGGTCGGAGGGGCCAGATGTTTCTGTAAAAATTGAATTAGATCCCCAGGGAGAGGCAGCACAAAGTGCAAATGAATCAAAAAACGAGTAGGAATACTGTAGAGTGCCAATTACTGTACAAACTGGGTGAGCACTACTGCTGTCATTGCTTGCACCTAACTTCATTTACTGTGACACCTGTCTCTCTGCAGATTTTGCATTGACTTGTGTGTACAGAGGTGAAAGGTGCGTTCTGAATGTTGCATATTTAAAATTTTTCATGTGCAGTATGGCTCGGGATATTGTTTGGCCTTTTGCATGTTTCTCTACAAGAGAATTGAGTTACCTCACAGAGAACAGATACATGGAAGTGGACTCCTTGCCTGTCGAGCCTGCATGCTTTTCTTTCTTTCTTTTAAGTTATATTTGCCTTTATTTAAAAAAGAAAAAGACAAAAAGCCCCCTTTTAGAAACCACCTCTGTATATGGGGAGCTTTATCACTGCAAATTGGAAAGCCATCTTATAAAATTATTCATTTTTTCTTCTACGATTCAGCTAATTGAAGGATTAAACTAAAGAAAAATCTCTTAACATGAACCTTTGAATTTAAGAAATTTGTTTATTCAATGATACATAATTATTTGGGTCAATTTTACATTTTATGATTTTCTCACTGTTAGAGTTACTTAATAAATTAGCAATCTGTTTAGTGCTCACCCAGAGGGGAAGGAGGTGGAAAATGTGCACACACTACCTTCAGAAATGCTTCAGTTAATTACTTTGTAACACTACCTTTGCTGTAATTTCATTTGGGATATTCTAAGGGTAGAATTTGGTCTCACCAACAAGTGAGGATATAGCCTTATCTCATGGAGGACGAGCTCCGTTCTTACTCAGGAGCAGTCAGGGTACATTACATAAAACAATAGAGGATGCCTCATTTTAGCAAACTCAGTTTCTTTGTTTTCTTAAATCCTTTTATGGATTTGATCCTGTGCTAACTAACGACTGAATGTCATTGCAACAACTAGTTTAAAATAATCAAGATCTGTTTATTGGGGAATGGGAGAAATAGGAAAAGAAATGTGTATAAGTAATTATAATATTGTAAAAGTGGTATCTAGAAATTACAGCCTCAGTAGTCTGCCCCAGTATCCACATGAATGAAGGATACATGTTTGTGGTAAGAGAAAAAACACAACCCCAAGGTAACCTAATATGATTTAGGTTGCATTTCAATTCTAATAATAATTCAATCAGAAATTAAGCTCATTAGAGTTATTTTTTAATAATCCAGATACTAGTACAAGGAGGGGGGGGGGTGTTTTAGTTTTTATTTAATTCATTGCTTTACATCTTTTTTTGGCATCCTACATAATATCCCCTTCATAACTTATTCTGATATTTTCTTATTTTTATGGTGGTTCAGCGCACAGTTCAGGACCTTTCAGATCATGTTTATACAAGCACTCCTTGAAGAACATCTAAGGTTTTTGTTTTTTTTTTGAGATGGGCTTTTAAAATTACACTAATTAAGTTGGGAACATTTATTTTCCACAATTGTTTGCAAGAATGATAAATAAAGCCCATGAAATTTAATTTTGCACTGTGGCAAAATTAAAATTACTGTTTGTGCAAAACAAAATCATACCACATTCACCCTGTATTCTAATCTGATGAGAAGGTGGTCAGGCTCTTCTAAACATTTAACTAAAAATAAAAAATTCATTGGAGTTTTTGTATAAAATGAAGTCAAACTTGGAGCATTAAAATTGAGGCTGATGATTTCAGGTGGATACTCACAGTTTGAGGAGAAGTAGGTCCAGATATTCCCAAGGCATAAATTCTTGCCTGGAAACATCAGAGCAGTTAACTAGGTTAAGAATAGTTTTCCCTCAGCAACCTATGTTTTCAAAGGTTAGGCACACCATTGCTGTTATTAAAATACATGCACTGCTCATTCTTGACATAGCCTGGGCTTGGGTTCCTCTTTCGGTTTGGTTATTTTGTGTAGCAGTTTTTAATCGGTGGATGACTAAGCCTGTTTCCTCTTAGCTTTCTGGTCTTCTCAACAGAAAAGGCAGTTTGGGTTCAGAGCAGTATATGACTCTGCAGTATTTTCTAGCCTAGCTAGAAGTTGCAATAAAAGTACTCTGAAACGTATGGTTTTCACCTGCAGTTGAAGGAAGTTGTTGAAAGTTTGCTGAAAGCAAAGGGCTAAGCTTATGAAGGAAAGCCTCCTTTGTTCCACACTCAATTTGTCACACGCAATTAATTGTAGACCTGGTACCTTTTCGCATGATGTTTGGGGTATTCAGTAGTCCAAGATTACTGCAAAAAAGTACTTTGAGCAATTAATTTGTGCTTGCTTTTATCCTCAGAAAGTCATCACTAAAGGCCCATTTAAAAATTTGGCCCTAAAAGTTCAACTTTTGTAGTTTTACTGTTCAGAGAGGTTTAATCCTGTGTGGTAGTCTATAAAGTGATGTATGAGTTGAGTTATGTAAATTTTGTCATTGTAGTGTACATGGAGTGATCATTTTACTAACATAAATATTTTCTATGTGTGTTTCAGTGGATGACAATCGAGCAGCAGAAGAATGGTGTGCCTACCCTTTAATGCTGCAGTTTAAATAAGAGAACTTGTATTATGTCGTTTCAGATTGTAGGCTGAGAGTTGTAAATAGTGAAAATTTGAGTACTTCTATTATTTGTTTTGGTTAGAAAGTGAATTTTAAAAATGAACCAAACTCTAAACTTTCTCAGATTAAAAGTCCTGAGACCTGAAGATTGTAATATTCATGTCTGTGAAGCTTTTAAACATTACACTTGAGATCAGTCATGACTCGATATTCAGGTAAATTTTCTTTTCCAAGAAGCTTTTGAATAAGTGTATTTCCTCCAAAGGTCGGTCGGTCTCTTTTTCTCTTTTGTAGATTATTTTAAAGCACTAATTGCATTACATTGGTAACTGCAATATAAAATAGCCATTATTGTTTTGTGAAGCATGGTTGAAATTAGATAGTGGTCCCTTTTAAATTTCATGAGCCTCTCAAAAAAAAAAAACTTTAAAAAAATACAGAAAGCTGCTGAAAATTCAAAAGATATATATTTTACCTTATTGTAGGTTTTGTAAAGTTAGTTTGTAATATTCAGGTGCACTTTTAATGTTAAATTTTGTGTTCAGAGTTCCATTATACCATGTATTTCTCGGAGGTGGCTCATCATATGGCTGGCTTTCGGTCTTGGTGCCGCAGTGATCCCTTAATGTTTGAGTTCTCTCTCGATTTGCCACTATTCAGTATTGGCACTTTCAGTGTAGATATTCTAGTTTGGGGACGTCCTCATGAATGTGTCATAGAGATTGGTCTGTTCGCATGCTTAATTTCTGCTAATCAGAGTTTTGCATGGTCCAAACAACAGTTGACCATTTTTATGGTATGGGAAAGTATAGTTCACAACTGTCTTTGTCACAAAAGCCTTTTCTTCTCAAGTTTTCCGGTAGGCAGATGATATTACTCAGATATGATAGTATTCAGACTAATGTTAGGAGATAATGTATTTAGGTTCAGTTCTTGCATTTTTTATGAGAGAGCATTGACATTATAGAGTAGATAAGCTATTATGCTTTAAAATCAAAAACACTAATTCTGTGGAAGGTTATCTTGTTGGTATTTTTATCATTAGCTTTCTCATTTCTGAGACAGTCATCAAAGTTGACAGTAAAGTAAGATAGTACTTTGTTTAGTAGGCTTATAAGTGACTCTGAACTGTTTGTGTTGAGCTATATACTTATTTCTGTTCCTCAAATACCATGAAGGACAAGGTCTCTCTTTCAGGAAGAATAATTTATATTTGTGTATAATACTTTTTAATATTAAGTTTGTTGTTATTCTGAAGTTTAGATGTTGCTTGATAAACCTTTACTGCAGCAGATCATGAATATGAGTAAGGCTTTGTGTGATAATAGGGGTCCTTATGTGAAGTTAATTACTGTTCAGTTCTGGTGAGCAAGCTTAACAAGTGTGAAGTGTGTAATTAGCTTTATTTGGTACACTTTTACTTTGCAATATTGAAGTGCTTTTAGAACTCTGGTTATCTTATATAAACCATTACCTCAACCAATTGGCATTTCCATTCTCCAACATTTTACCTGAGCTATAAGATGAGCTATATGGGATCAGATAGTAAAACAATAAGGCACAATGAGAAGTTTAGTTCCCAATTTTCTGGAGAGAACTCTAAATTAGATGAAAAATTACTACCTGCAAAGGCCCATATCATACATAACTACCTTCTCTCATTAGGCAGTAGTACCTAGCAGCCTTGGAGCTGCTAGTGAGCTGTGTTTTCTCCCTGCCCCAAGTAAGCACATGGTGCAAGGCCTGGTTCTAAGCCTTTGTGATTCTCTTACATTTCATTGACCTATGATAGTGAAGCTTGGATTCAGTTATTTTTATAAAACAAATTAATGAGTCAGCCTAGTGTCAGAACCTGAAATTATTTTTCGTTGTCGCAAATAGATGACAGCTTTTCTTTAACAGGTATTATCCCTGTAGATTTAATTTTAAAACCACATATTTTTGCTTTTGTAATTATTCTTTCTTTAAATTCCAGAGGTGGCTTTCATATGAACCACGCTTTTCTACATATTCAGGTTGCTGTCATTGGTAATGGAATATGGCAATAGACTGAATTGTTCTACTTAATCTTTTATAGGAAACATTGAAAGTTATAGGTTAAGTTTTGACCTTCATGAAGATAGAAGAGATGATTTTCCTTGTTACTATTCCATTATAATTAGGTCTTCATTAATACTACGGTCAGGCCAATGTTATTAAAAACGTAATGGCTTCAGCCAAACAACCCATTTAGGAGACTATTAAGCTATATGGGGATTTTTTTTATTTTATGTAATTGCTTTGACACTCTACTGAAAAGGAAAAAATTATAATTGTGGTACATGGAATGCAGACCTCCAAAGTTGTCTTATGATTTTTTGTTTGCTTGCTTGTTTGGGTTCATTCTTCCCCTGAGACTAGAGTAGGATTTGTGAACATGGTGACTGAAGAGAAAATAGAGGAAATTCTTTGCATATCCTCTCTTACTCCCAAATAAACTCTCAGTTGCCTTTTAAAGTAGCAGATATTAGCCCTGTAGCTGTATACCCTCAGTATTCTGGAGTTTGGGGGAAAGGGTAGAAAGAAAGTAGGATGGGAAAGTATGTAGACTTGAGAAAAGGCTAAAGATTCTGTCCTACAATACTAAAAATGAGTCGCAGGATAGATAATGTGGTAAAGTTGGGCCATGTTCATTTGATAGTCAGAAAAATCTTCTAGATTGTTTGAAAATGAGAATCAAGGCTAATGTTGATTTGACAAAACCTAAGTTAATTCTGCAAGTATTTGGGGGGTAATTTTAAGGTTTCCAGTTCATTTAGATCTGTATCAATAAAAGCTGAAAAGCAAGCACTTTTAGTTAATCATAGATTTATTGGATATAGCAAATATTATAATTATAATATTTAATCTTTATTGTTTGAATATGGAAATGAACTCTTTACCCTATCTTGAACTGTCATTGAACAGGCTCAAGATGATCTTTTCAACACTGGAAATGACCCTACACACATACCAAAAAAATATAAAGCAGTAAGACGTATTTGAAGACCCATACCTCTTAGACTTGAGACTTGTCTTGGGAAAGAATTTATGAGCTTATAACCAGTATTAGTACAGTCTTGGGTTCCTTGTTCTGCATAATTGCACCCTTTCTCAGGTATGTCCTGAAAACATAAATTTTAAAATAATCTCTTTAGAGATTAGATTCTCAGTGGATAGTGTGTAAGGGGACTAGGGGAGGGGCAGGGAGGGGGGTTGGACACAGGACACTGACACAGTAGAGCAGGGATTTTTAACATTCGCTAGCCAAATAGAATTTCAATCTAGAATATTTTTACCCCCTCCATATGAGTGAAACAACATCTGTTAACTTGGTGAATACCCGGTGCTACACTCCTAAAAATCTTTTCTTTCATCCAGGTGACATTTTTTTTCCTGCTTGGTGGAAGGGTATATATAAACTTCACTGTCACTAGGAAAGCACTTGTTTGAAATATTTAAAGTACTAGAAAAGGGATAATTTAGCACTTTTTCAGTTACAACACTAAAGTCTTAATTTATCTTCAGTCTTAGATACTGTTTTAGGGTGATTACTTAAAAATATAAAACATACTACATAATATGGGGTCAAATCACATTTATATAAATCTTGTCTTATTAAAAAAAAAAAGTAACATTTTGTACCTTTCAAGCAATTCCAAGTGATTGCCTCATTTTCCCTATTTTATGAAGCATTTCAGGCTTAAGAATTTGAGAGGAGGTGTGGGGAAAATTCCCCAAAGTGAAAAATTGTGTCAGACCATTTTAGAAAAATAAATCACTAGGAAACTGGGTAGGGATTCTCTCTCCCTTTAAGTCTTCAGGGAATGAGCAGTATTTAGAATCTTTGGCTGAAATTCAAGCCTTTTTACTGTGTAAATTTTTAATATTAATTCACTGACATGCTTTTTACATCAGAGGACTGAAAATGGATCTTAATGTTTTTAAGTTGTGGAAGGGTATATTTCTAAAATGGGGGTGGGGGATGATTAACTAGGTTAGTATACCAGCATTAGTAAGTTTAAGGAATTTTAGTATGTAATAGCAAAGTGTTTGATTAAAAGTCTAATCCTATATTGCTAGTCGAAATTAGTTACATTCAGATCTAGGAAAGATATAGTCATTGGATATTGATATGCTGTGCTGTCAGAAAACCAGACTAAGATAGAAACCTTTATCTGACTCCCACGATGTTGCTTGTTCTAATGGGATGTATACGTTACAGCAGCTTACTGCTGCTTTGCTAAGAAATGTATAAACTATCCATTTGGAGTGTTTGCATATAATTCTTTATAACCTCCACTTTAAACTGTCAGACATTGGTATTTTATCAGTCCACACTGTTGATTAAAACTAATGTTCTTAGGAATCCAGCTTGTACACACTGTTTAAAAACCCTCAGGGACAGTTTACACACTATTCTCACTCAATTCAGGTACTTTGATGCTATTCTTAAACCTAACAGTGACTTGTATTTTTCTGTTTTACTTTTATTTTGACGTGCTGGTAGCACATCCTTGATGAATGTCAACTTAAAAACTCAGTTCAGGTATCCAGGTATAACTCAGCCAAACATTTTAAAGCTGCATATAACTCTCCAGCACACGGTGCCTCACACTCTTATAGTGGCATTCTATATATTCAGTTATTACTACTGAGCAGATAATATGGGGGTTCCTGTTAACAGTGTATTTAAAAAAACAATGTGCATAAATGTATAGCGAGCACATGGAACACACACATAGTTAAACTATATATTTCTAAATGCCACTAAATAGCCAGCACAATTAAACAACATTCCTTGCTGCTTCTGAAACAATTGCAGATGCAGTTCCTTCTTGATGTGGCTCTTGGTTCTTCACCATACTACTACTAAATTCAAGCACTGGTCCTTGGGTGTCTGACCTCTACATTCTAGTTTATGCAATGTCTTTAGAGAATTCTGTGCACTGGCCACTGTGATGGAACCATTGGGCCAGGAGTGCTCTGAGTTTATTAGTAGTGATTCTGCCAAAGTTGGTGTTGTAACATGAGTATGTAAATGTCAAAAAGTTAGCAGAGGTCTGAGTCTGCATATCAGCAGACAATTTTGTAAAAGTATTTTGTAGCCTTGAAGTCCTCAGTGACAAGTTTCTGTGATGTGAAGTTCTAATTCCAGTGTTTTAGCCCTTTGCATCTTTAATGTTAACACTTGTCTACTAGAGGTTTTTATTCATCAATATTTCTTTTGTTTTCTGCAGTACTATCTGTGGTTAACAAAATAGGTTATTCCTCTGCTTTGATATTTGATATCTTACATCTAAAAGAAATTCTCCATGTATAAAACCTATAGCCTTTTGAAGATAAGGAAAATGGCATCTTTCAGATTTCTAGAAGTTTAAGTGTCATGCAACAAAACAGGAACCCCCTTTACTCTTATGGACCTCATTTCAATATACTGTTTACAGTTTGACGGAATTGTATAATTTAATATTTCTCTTGTACTGTAGTTTATATTTATTTACAGATTTTTTTGTACTGTGTGATTTGAACTTTTTGTTCCTTGCTATGATCAATGTTTATGTAGTAGAGCACTTATGATCACAAATTAAGTTTTTTTGGTTTGATTGCACTACATTAAATTTTTTAATGCAGTTCTGATTTTTGACTGGACTAAAAATAAGCTGTGTCTTAATGTATGTGATGAGTACTTAAAACTTTAATCCATGTGGTCCCCTTTTTTTTGCATTGTATGTCAAAAGCTCTAGTTCTTTCGTGCATGTGTAAGATTTAATGGTTCCATTGTATTATTTGACCATGACATTTTGGAGAAACATTCCCAGCTGTAATGTTGTGTATGGTAGTTCTCACTGGATGCTAGACTTTTCAAAACCACTATTCTTCTAATAAATTTGTTGTGAAAACTGTTTTAAAAGCTTGTTATCTGCTTCTTAAGATTTTAATGCTATTTAAAAATCCACGAAAGGGGTAAAATTTCAGAGTGTACCGTAAATGCACATGGTAATCGAAGTTGGTAATTTTTATGATAAATTCTTTCCAAATGAAATATCTTAGATAACTAGAAGTTGCTGCTTCAAAACCATGCTTCAGTATTTGGATGCAATACTGCCTTGTAACTTTTGGACTTTATTAATTTGAAACTCCCCTGCCTCAGTTTTCTTCATTGGATTATTCACTTTAAAAATATTTTCAGCTAAACAAGATACATTGATATTCATAATACCTGTTTGCTGGACTTAGTTTTTCATAATTTTTTTAGAGTAAAACTTTGTATTGAGATTGCTTGCTAATAACTTGCTATTTTTTGTTTGCTCTTTTCTTGAGACATAAGTATGAAAATAACAGTAAATGAAGGCTATCATAGTATTTCTGGTTCTTGGAAAGTTGCTAGTACAGTATTTTCCTTTTACCATGACAGAGAACAGCATAAAAGTAGGTTTACAGTTGTGAGTACGGGAAACACACTTTTCTTGTACTATTATTTATTAATTATTGTATTTTCCATACAAACAACTATAAACCTACTTTTGCCCCACCCTGTATGTTGCTCAACATTTATATTGTGGTTTTTAGAAACTAGGTATGTAAAGTTTCATATTATAAATTGATTCCTGTTTTGGATAGGGGAATAGCTGGATTATAATGATAAAGATAAGAAATGATATCAATATATTTTAGAAAGCTGCTTTTTCAAGCTCATAATATGCATGTAATTAAAAGTGATTTCTGATCATTTCCAATGACATTTTATATTTTAAAAAAATAATGCTTTTGATAGTTGGTCTAGATTAGTTAATTTTTTTTTCTAATTTCTTTGGCTATCTAGCTATTTCTGTCTTTTGGTCTGATGTTTATAAAATTGGGAAATTACTGTTACGCCACCTGTTTGTAGAACATTTTTTCTGGAAAACTATTATTTCTTAGTAAATTTCAAAGCTATAACTACTTATTTCTTGTCATTATCTATTTTAAACTGGTAGCTTGATCAGTATAGTAGATATATAATCTAGCATCTCATAAATGAATTCATTTTAGTGCTCCTTTCCTCAAGTTGACATTTAGCTCTTCAATTGTTATGACCTTATTTTTAAGGAGTTACTTCTACCCTGGCCAGGTGGCTCCTCAGTTGGTTGGAACGTTGTCCCTTACACCAAAAGTTGCAAATTCGATTCCCATTCAGGGCACATAGAGGAGGTAAATGATTGATGTTTCTCTCTTACATCAATGTTTCTATCTCTAAAAAAATCAATAAAAAAATATCCTCTGATGAGGATTTTTTTAAAAAACCAACTTTATAAAAAGGAGTTCTTTCAACCCAGAATTTTCTTCTCTGATTCTCCTGATATTCTCAGATTATTTCAGGCACCCTGATATGTTAAGGTGTAGGAATCAGAGAAATTGCATACGGGAAATGGAGTGGAAAAAATTGGAAAATGGCATTGCTTTCTGCCATATTCTGAGTTGTGGAATTTTTTTTCCCCAAGGACTGAATTTTTCTCACCAGACATTTGTATTCAAATGTAAAACCATATACCCAAGTCATGTGATGTTAGATTTTGTAGCTGAAATAAGTGGAAAAATCCTTTCTTTAATAGGACATATTTATTTAACATAGTAGATAACCTTTTTGTATTGAGTGTCCACTTTATCATTATTTGCTTCCAAATGGTAAGCGTTTAAACACAGAATTTTATCATATTCAGGTTTAAGTTGTTGGACTTTCTGTTGTTTTGAGGGGAAGTGGTAGTGAGTAGCAAACTGCACTTACAACTAAAGTAGACGGCTTGTTTTCAGAAGTTTGGAAAGGAAGTGTTCTCAAGACATTATTTTAAAAGGTTGATCAGTATGTAATTAATAGTTTAAGCCATGATTTGGTTGGAGTTACTTGGAAGTTAAGAACTTGGAAAATAAGCAAAAATATATAAAAATTCATAAGTATTTAAATTTTGAATCTGGAGCTTTTTATAGGCCTGTAAGAATACTATAGTTTGTTGACTAGTAGTTTTAAAATGTTAATTGTACTCTTTTTGCCAGCTTTATTTGATCAGCAATATAGGATGATAGGGATTATTTGGTACTTGAAATTTCTTCCAACTTGGTATGTACTAGAAGGATCACTTACTTAAGTGTGGGAGTGTGAGGATTTGTGCATGCATAGTGTTTAGTTATCAGAGCTTTAGTTTTACAGTGAAAGAATTTGAGGGATCTTCTGCCTATTTAATGTGATTTTTGAAACACTCTTATCTAATGGGAGCTCTGCACATTTCAAACAGATAATTCAGATCCTAGCTAGCACAGTTTAAGGCATTCATTTCAGTTTCTATTAAGTTGACCTGAGACAGTTTCCATGGAAAACCTGGCACTGTAACTAGCTAGACAGAGATGGATTAAGAAAGTAACCAGAATAGCAGATTCTTATGAGGTCCTGGGAATTGGTGAGTGTGTGTAGGCCAGTTTTTCAAACTGGATCAACTAGTTGCAACCTATTAGTTGTAAGATCAGTTTAGTGGGTCCTAACCATTTTTTAAAAAAGAGATCAGAGTACGTAGTGTATAATAAGGATAAATATGATTTCATTGAAAGTTGTGTGTCATCATATACAAACAAACTTGGATATATGTGTGGGGTCACTTTGTAAAAAGTATTTCTTGTTCTGGGTTGCAGTCAAAATCAGATGACTTTTGAAAGCCATATGTAAACCATACCTTTCATCCCAGTTTTTCTGGTACCTTGGAGAACATAGTAGCAACCTCTTGTGTGCTTACAGTTAGGACTGTCGGACCTTCAAAATTCCCTTTTCCTTTCCCTGCCTCATTGATTTGAACTCATTTTCATTGAAAGTTTATTCTTTTCTGTTGATGTTCAGAATGTTTCCTTTGCCCTTTTCAGTTGAAACGTGTCTTGGGAAAATTATTTTCACTACGTAGTAATTTATTGGGTTAGTTTATTCATTACTTATAGTTGAGCTGAGCCTCAAGTTTTAGGCAGTGAAGATAACCAGGTTTAAAAGGACAAAGTCCTGGACCTAGAGATGGTTCACAGTCCAGTGGAGGAGACAGCCAATCAGCCATTATGGTGCAGCTATTGAATAAAAGAAACAAACCGTGAGAGCAGAGTAAGAAACACCTAGCAGCCCCCAGGGAAAAGGTGCTAAGGAGGACAGAGTGTGAGCAGTAGGAAGTTGACAAGTTTTATGCAAGATAAAAAAAGTGAGAAGATCAGATTTTAATCTGAAGTCTAAAAAGAGGGAAAACTAGTGACAGGGAGCTTAGAATATAGTATTCTCCAAGGGAAGTTGAATTAGTGTAGTTCAACTGGGAGCAAGAGAGGTCACGAACTAGGGGTAATAATGAGGTAGAATAAATACCTGAATTGAGTACATATGTATGTAAGAATGTGAGTGTGTATGTGTGTACATTTAAATTTTGTCTTCCAATATTCCTGAGTAAAACTTGAATATGCAGATGATTCTGCTTGGTTCACCCCACTCCAGTGCATCTTGAGTGTTTCCAGGGAGAGGTGGGTAGTATTGTTATAAAGGACTGTTAATTTCGAGAGCACCCCAGAGAGAATGGTAGATATAAAAGTACTTTGTTTATCCCTACATTTTAAATTTTAAAGTACATACATAAACATATATACATATATATGTATATATACACACGTACATACACCTCCTCTAACATTCATGAGGTGAGCAAGTGAGAAATAACATTAAATTTGTATAAGGTATCTAAGGAATCCTTTTTTAATGCTTTACATTTTACGAAGTGGTGATCTAGGTCCTTTAATTATAGTTATTTCTTATGAATGCCGTCAGCTGTCTATTTTAAGTGATTTACTATATGACAACACCAGTAGAAATTGCCACTTTTAAGGATCATGCCACAGATTAGTATGTTTTCAAGAATGGAGATTAAGAGCCTTAAGAAGATCCCATAAAATCCCAGAAAACTCAGGATACTATCAAATATCTGCTTATTTAGATGAATAATCTGCTAGCTTCCCTGTTTATTTCACCCAGAAAGAAACTAGGAATATTTGACTACTAAATGTCTTTTTGTTGATTTATGTCAGTTCTCTATGCCTCCTTTAGATGTCCCTCTATATACATGCTTTCCTGCAAGGTGGAGGTATGGGTTTTTGTTTGAGTTTATTTTTATTGTTACCATCATCATCATCATTACAAAAGAAGTGCATTCCCATTGCAATGGGAATCTTTTCTGGATGCTGACTTCTCTCAGCCCCACTCCAGGGAAACTGCGGTCCTTGGCCTCTATTGGGCCTTGACAAATGTTTCTTTCCCTCCATGCCCTTTAAAAGAGCATCGTGATACTGTGTGTCTTCTTTCAGTGAGTGAGCACCTCTGTATTCTGCTCAAGCAGTAGTATTATTTTAGTCCATCATGGTCCTCGTCATTTAAATTGGGAATTAAAGGGAAATTTCCCCCAAAGAACAACATAGATTTTTTTTTTTAATTCCCTTCCTAACAAACACACATACATACACCATACATATTCCATAGACCTTGGAATATTCCTGTATCCCGGTATGGAAGATACGCAGATGTGAAATAGCCAAGGGTAGATGCATTTCCCAGCGTTAGGGCAAAGAGTTGTCAGCAGACTTACTCAGACCCTTGATTATAGTTACATTTTTGGTGCTTATTTAAAAGAACCAGAAGTAAGGAATTAGGGAATATAATTTCAGATTACTGTTTGGCAAAAAACAAAAATACAAAAACAAAAAAGACAACGCTTATTGCCTTGAAGGGGAGCTGAAAATGCATTTTTATGTTTTCTTGTATTTAAAGAGAAGAATTAAGCCAAATTAATTTACAGCTCTTGACTATTTGGCCTACTCTGTCTAATGTGTTCTCTGGCTTTCTCTCGCCTTCTGTTCTCTTGCACCTACTTTTTCCTGCTACTAAGGTTAGTTCCCATTCAAACATCATTCACTGTCTCTAATGATCTTTTTTAATCAAGAAGAATATATCTTGGTTATCAGTGATGTTGAACTTGCCATCAAGCAGTTTTATTGGTAGAGAACAGATATTGAGTACCTGAATCCCAAATGATAGACTCTTCAAATTGTCATTTCAGCTATCTGCCACATCTCTATTTGATCTCTGTTTTATCCTAAAATAGCATAAGCGTTGACCATCCACCATTTATATTAACCACAGGAATGCTTTCCTTGGGGAATTTGAGTATTGCAGTATTGACAAAGGAGGCGAGTTCTGTGTCTAACCTCTGGTCTAGAAAAACATCATTGAGTAAATCATTAAAGATAAGATTGTGAAATAACATCATTCTTAAACTATGCCTTTCAAAGTTTTTATGAATATTATCTTATCCTTTACCACACCCTTAAGAATTAGACATTTAGGGTCATGAAGGCCATTACTCACCATAAGAAACTCAAAACTAGTCCAGGTAGTTGAAAATCAAGTTTCCCTCTTTCCACAGCCCTTTCTCCCAAATACCAGTGTCTAAAATCTTACTGCTCTTCAGTGGTGGTGGTGGAGTATTTCTGCCTGATAAATAATCCACTTAACTATTACAGAGAGTCTCATTGTTGAGAGGAAGAAACGTGAAATCAAACAAGCAACTTCAAAATCTGTGATGAACTATTGTTCTTAAAAAGATCTATATAGTCAGATGTGAGGGACATACCATAGTACTGACTATAATCCCTGAACTAAAACATAGGGTTTCCCCTTTGGTCAAGTTCAGCAAATGGTCTGTGGGACAGAAACTCGCCCCTCTCTGGTTTCCCTTCTTATTGCTGGAGAGGGTTGAAAATCAGGGTAAATGATATATTCAGGCTCTATTAAAGGCCTAAGGCTATTGGAAAAATCGAATAACTAGAAGGAAAGGTAAAGACTAGCTATTTAAAACTCAGGCAAAACTGGCTAGCACCGTCTTTTTAATATTAAAAAAATTAGAATTAAATTTCAGGAAGTTGGTTAATTTTTAAAATTAAATATTCAAATAATATGACATTAAAATTCATCTAAACTTAGGTCGTATTGAGAAAATTTGTAGAGAAAAATCAAACAAGGTAGGAAGCTGGATAATTTAGAGGCACAGTCAAAGTGATTTTATTACTGTAGTTATAAAGTTAGCTATTATGACAGGGCCATTGAATTACACCTGGACAAAGGTTAGTGTTAATGTCAGGGTTCTCAGGCCCAAGTGAAACTGCTGGTGGACTCATGCCTGTGTGTCCAGGTGCTTACCAGACAACTCAGATTCAGAATCTTCTGAACACTTCAACTCAGTGTATACAGCAAGAACAGAACTCATCAGACACAAACACACCCCAGCAATCACCAGCTGCCAGCTTCATTGCCTGTGTCCCTATCTCACTAAATGGTGCTGCCCAGGAAGAAAACGCGGAGGCGTCCTTAATGCTCCCTTTCCCTCCCCTCTTTTTTGCTAAGAGAAAACAGGAAAACCTGAAATGTGGTTCCTACACACATGCAAATAGCTTCACCATCTGCTTAGAAAGCTAAGACAAAGATGAGACAAACAGCGTGTAAAGTTCACCATCCCCTATACCTGTTATAATATTCCTGTAATAATCTTTTTTCTTGGTTTTTTCACAATCAGTGGTCAGTTTCAAGTTAGAGGTAGGCATTTTCTAAGACATGCCTATCGAATCCGTAGTCTAGTGTAGGCCCGTTCAAGTATCGTAGCACTGCTGAGGAAAAGTGCTCTCTTGCTAGTTGTGAACATAAAAATACAGTATAATCTTCTCGTAGAACAGTTTTAACAACAGATTTCACTAGTAGTTTCTTGATTTTATTTTTTTCTGTATTTAGACATGTTTCAGCAACTTTACTCACCACTTGGTCTTAAAATCTCCCTGAGTCAGGAACAGAGAACTGAATTTGGGCACCTGCTTTTTGTACTTTATTTTTTATGTATATTATCTAATATTTCACAGCAGTCCTTTGAAATACTGATACTCAGCTCCAGTTTACCGATGAGGAAACCGGGGTTCAGAAAAGGTTAAATAATTTGCCTCAGATCCTGTAGATAGTAAATATCAGAGCAAGAAACAGAACATAGCTTTTTCAGATTTCACAATCTGTGCTCTTTCTGCTAACACCCAGCTGCTTCAGAGGCCAGAGGAGGGTGGGGAGGTCGGAGGCTGACTAGGGTAAGCCTTCCTCTAAGGCACCTTATGGCTGGGAGATAACGTCACAGATTGAAGGAAAGAAGAGTTAGCTGGGAGATACTATCAAACAGCATCTATTCCATTTATTAAGTTGCCCTCATGGCTCTGCCGTGTTACGTAAAGAGTCAGATAATAGGCTCCTGAGGAAATGCAATCCAGAGAGAGAGATTGAGAGATTTGTATAAAACTCCAGAACACTGGGGCACTTGAGCTCCACAGGCTTAGTAAGACCCAACATCCAGAAACACTAAGCTGCCCTTGCATACTCTTGACTGTGTAGCCAGGAATTGCCTTTAGCCTGTTTTGAATCTTGTGTCATCCTTTCCTGCTGTCCCCACTGTCCAGGTTAAACCCTAAAAGTTGTCTTGGATGACTTATAGAAGTGGTTGAAAGAGGTTCTCTAATGTAGAATGACTTCCTGTGGATTATTATAAAATGTTTATTGGAGGTCTAAGAGAATGCCACGGGTGGGGTATGACTGAAGACATAATACAACCTTGCACTGACAAAGCCTTACAACTTACAATGTCATTTCATGTCTGTTTCCTTACTCAGAGGCTAGGAATCAGAAATTGTTTGTCATTCCATTTTTCAGTGTGTTTGCATTGTGAAATCATTGATCTCTGTTCCTCCATGCCCCAGGAAGGGGATAGGAGGATTCCTGCATTATTTGCAAAATTAAAAAGTCTAGCTATTGGTCATGCTGAGAAACCATATTAAAACTATAATTTCTCTAAGTATTTCTACACCAAGATTTATAATATAATGTGTCTGAATTTTTGTCAGTGTTGTGGACTAATAAACCAATAATTAACAGGAATACCTAGGCCTAAACAAAAGTATATGTTGACCAACTGGAGTTAATAATGTGGCCAAAATTTAATTTTTTGGAAAAAAATTAATTTCAGTATTTCTTCTTTAAGAAGATAAAAATTATTTGTGAATCATCACTAAAAAATGTGTGAAGGATGTTGTCACTAAAAATGGAGAATAGAACAGCCTTATATTTTTATTAGGTAAATATTCATGTATTGAATCAAAGTATATGGGCATTTAGAAGCAGTTTTGGCCAGAGTGTTCTCTTTCTTTACAACATGAGTAACATCTGGTGAATTTCATAATGTAAAAATGGTTCTTTGGAAAATGACCATGCTAATTCCTGCTTTCTCTTTGTCTGTCTAGTGAGAACTCAACAGAGGCAATAGCAGTAGATTCTAACAATCAGTCGAAGTCCCCCCTGGAGAAGTTCATGGTCAAACTGTGCACTCATCATCAGAAGCAGTTTATTCGTGTTCTGAACGATCTGTACACTGAATCTCAGCCAGGCACCGAGGACCCACGACCTTCTGACTCTGGAGCAATGGATGCATCTACTTGCAATGCTGACTGTGCCCAGCCAGGCACCAGACACAAGGAAAACGATGCTCTGTGTCTCGATATGAAGTCTTCTCCTGTAGATGTGATAGACTCATCAGGATCTCACAGTCCTCTTCACTTGGTAGAAAAGGCCCTGAAGGAGCCTCCTCCTGAGACAAACTCTGTAGATGGAAGAGAGAATGCCTTGACTGTTGTGCAGAAAGATTCCTCTGAACTTCCAACCACTAAACCGAATTCTGGGAGTTCAATGGATAGTTCCACTCTGGGATACCTCAGTGCATCTTCCTCGTTCAACTTCCATCACATCTCTAAGAGCTTAGAGGGGCAAACCACTGGACAGGAGCAAGACACAAATGTGAAAGTATGTGAGGACGGTAAAGACCACGCGCAGAGTTCAGCTTTAGTAGAAAGTCTAATTGCAGGAAAAGCGGCAACTGAGAATAGTGGGGAGAACAGCAGCTGTATTTCTCAAAGACATTCATTCAGAGCTTTATCAGAAGAGGCTTGGGACTCAGGGTTTATGGGGAATTCATCTAGAACTGCTGACAAAGAGAATACTTTACAGTGTGGCTCAAAAACGCCGTTGCGCCAAGATTTAGAGGCAAGTGAACAAGATTCAAGGCCAAAGCAAGAAAACCACCTTCACTCGCTAGGCAGAAATAAGGTGGGTTACCATTTGCATGCCAGCGACAAGGGCCAGTTTGAGCATTCCAAAGATGGTTGGTTAGCCCCCAGCCCCATGCCCACTGTGCACAAAGCATCGAATGGACACTCGCGAACCAAGATGTTATCAGCCTCCATCAAGACAGCTCGCAAGAGCAAAAGGGCATCAGGGCTGAGGATAAATGATTATGATAACCAGTGTGATGTTGTTTATATCAGTCAGCCAATAACAGAATGCCACTTTGAGAATCAAAGATCAATGTTTTCTTCTCGGAAAACGGCCAGGAAAAGTACTCGAGGGTACTTCTTCAATGGTGATTGTTGTGAGCTGCCGACTGTTCGCACGCTGGCCAGAAACTTACACTCCCAAGAAAAACCAAGCTGCTCAGCACTGGCGTCAGAGGCAGTGGTCTCTCCCAAGCAGACCCTCATCATTTCCACACCAAGACCTACAGTGGATGTGCAGCTTCCCAGAGAGGACACCGCTGAGGAGCCCAGCGAAGAAATAACCTCCCCCAAGGAAGGAGACAGATATGCTTCATCTGAAAAGGAATCTCAAGAGTCTGAGATCTGCCCCGAGGTGAAAAAAACCAATCCAAGCAGCATCCCGAGGTCAGAGGAGATGCCAGACGCCAGCCTGGTGTGGCCTCCCCCTGCTCACCTTCCTGAAGACGACATGCCCGAAGGCAGCTCCCCGGCCTCAGCTCCCACAGCAAGTGGGGTAGCTTCCCCTGAACCAGACCAACACCCAGCTGAACTGCCTGGTGCAAAGGGGATGAGTGAGCCCGAAGACTATCCCCTGGTTCCCTCTACTGAGAGCATTTCTGAGGGAGGCGGTGAAGGTGTTTCTAGGCCTTGTTCTTCTCCTGAAACAGTCAGTAGGACAGAAGATCCTCTGTCCTCAGGAAATCAAAGTCCCCCCATGAGCTTAGAGCCTCCCATGAGCTTGGAGCCTCTGGCGAGCTTGGGAAAGGCTGTGGATGAACAAAGCATCAGTACTGAGGCCAAGACTGAGGACACTCAGGAGCTGGATACTGACCCTATCTTGAAGGAAAGCAGCACTTTGACTAAGGAAAACCCCACTGAAGAAAGTGAGGCAGCAGGTGGTACAGGGAAATTAGAGGAAGAAGGCAGTGATAGAAAACAACCTTCAGAAAAAGATATGTGTGAACAAAGCATTGACTCACCCGAGGAGAATTCAGACAAGAAGAAAAAAGGTAAAAAATTCCCTGAGGCCTCGGATAGGTGCCTAAGAAGTCAACTTTCAGATTCTTCCTCTGCCGATAAGGGCCTAAGAAATCAAAGTTCAGATTCCCCCTCTGTTTGCCCTGAGGTCAAGGTTCCTAAAAATCCTGGTGCAAAACGTTCTAAAAAAGAAGAGTACCCTGGTGGGACAACACCCGAGGGCGTTCTGACTGAGAGTCTCCATCCAAAAGCTCTGGAGGACACTGAAAACCCAAATGCCAATGAAAATCCCTCTGAGAAGGATGCTGAGCAGGAGGGTGAAGGAGGCGGGATCGTCACCAGGCAGACTTTTAAAAACATGCTGGCAAAAGAGGTCCCAGGAGAAGAAGGAGATAGTTTCCCCAGGAATGATCCCGTAACCACAGTTGGCCAGCCCCTGCCTGGAGAGAGACTGGAAATCTATGTCCAGTCTAAGTTAGGTGAGATAAATGATCACGACCCGTTAGAATGTGTCCCGTGTCCTTTCCCAGAGCAATCAGAAGAGAAGCCAGGACCTGTTCCTGCACAGGCTGTAGAGGAGGTTGCAGATGAGGTGGCCAGTGCAAGCCCCCAGCATGAAGATGATGATTGCGACGAGCCATCCAGTGTGCCCAGGTTGTCAAGTAGTGGAAGTGGTGATGCCATCAGACCCCCAAAATGGGTACCAAGGCTCACGAGACTGACCTCTTCGACCTACAACCTAAGACATTCACATTCTCTGGACTCATTGGATACTACAAAAGTGACTTTAGAAAAAGAAGCAGCACAAGAAAACCCAGCACCAGAGGACGATGAAGCTTCGGAGAGTGGAGATCCCGTAGGTGAGGATGACGGGGAAGCCGTGGTTGATGACCAGCCCAGGTTTATGGAGTGGTGTGCCGAGGAGGAAAACCAAGAGCTTATCGCCAACTTCAATGCCCAGTATATGAAAGTTCAGAAGGGCTGGATCCAGCTGGAGAAAGAAGGCCAGCCAGCACCAAGAGCAAGGAACAAGTCGGATAAGCTGAAGGAGATTTGGAAAAGCAAGAAAAGGTCACGGAAATGTAAGGGTTCATTGGAGGCTCAGAAGTTTTCTCCTGTTCAGATGCTGTTTATGACAAACTTTAAATTATCTAATATTTGTAAATGGTTCTTAGAGACCACTGAAACCCGGTCTCTGGTCATCGTGAAGAAGCTCAACACTCGTCTTCCAGGAGACATCCCCCCCGTCAAGCATCCTCTTCAGAAGTACTCACCTTCCAGCCTGTACCCCAGTTCACTGCAGGCTGAACGCTTGAAAAAACACTTGAAGAAATTTCCTGGAGCTACTCCTGCTAAGAACAACTGGAAAACGCAGAAGCTCTGGGCTAAATTTCGAGAGAATCCTGACCAAGTGGAGCCAGAGAATGGCAGTGACATCAGCCCGGGCCCCAGTTCTGAAGACAGCAAAGAGGAAGTCAAGGAAGGTAGAAACAGCCATCCTCCCACAAGTTCACCTACTCCAGCCAGTACGCGGATCCTTAGAAAGTATTCCAATATGCGAGGGAAGCTCAGAGCCCAGCAGCGCTTCATCAAGAACGAGAAAAAGGAAAGCCCTTTGGGTCTGTTCATGGAAGGTAAACAGAGTTGTAAAAGTGTATGCATCAACCCTCTGATGTCCCCCAGGCATGCCCTGCAGGTGGATGCCAATGGCTTTCCCATTAAGCCCAAGATTACCGATGGAGCCAAGGGAAGGAAGGGGAAGCAGATGTCTGAAATCTTGCCAAAAGCTGAAGTTCAGAATAAACGCAAGAGGACTGAAGGCAGCAGCGCTCAGGACAGGAAGGACAGGGGACCAGTGATGAAAGCCAGCAGAGAAAAGCATATTGATGGAGCCACCAAAACCTCTGCTGCCAAGAAGCCAGCTGCAAGGGACAGAGTCAGCCAACTGCCCAGAAAGATATCTTTGAAAGAGAATAAAGTGAAGATCCCTAAAAAGCCCTCTGGGAAGAGCTGCCCTCCTTCCAAGAAAGAAAAAGAGAATACGAACAAAAGACCGACCCAGTCTGCCACCTCGGAGACAGTGGCGAAACCTGCAAAGCAAAGGGGTGCAAGTGAGTCCTCTTCAAGGCCGCAGAAAGCTGCGAGCAGGAAGCAGAGCAGTGGAAAGTCTCGGGCCAGACCCTTGACGAAAACCCCAGAGCACAGTGCAGCCCAGAGAAAGAGAAAGCTTAAGGCAAAGCTGGACTCTTCCCACAGCAAAAGGCGGCGGCTGGATACAAAGTGATCCGAAGGGTGGTAGCCAGGAGTAAAACTGTTATATAGAATTAACCCTTTATTTTGCATTAACGAAATCTGCTTTTATAAGCTTATCAAGCCTTTCAAATCTGCAGTTAATGGAGAACACCGCAATTTTAAGATGTCAGAAAATGCATCTCGGAGAAGGGAACTTGCAGAGTCTTTCTCTGAGGCTGAGTAAGGGAAGTTATATATTATATTCTGGTTGTTCCTTGGGTTTTAAACTTGGAACCAAGCAGTTTTAGTTTTAAAAGTACAGTGCCTTATTTATCCTTTTTGTGTTTAAAATTTACAGAAGCTAAAAAGCTGATCTATGTGAGAAAGGCTTGTATTTTATACTTGATGCACAAGCACTTGTACTGTAGCCGAGAAGACCACCATCATGCACATAAAGTAGCTTTCCAGCCGCTCCCTGCAGTCTGTACATGAGCAGATGCTCCTCTCTGCAAACCCCAGCAGCGACCTTCCCTCTCTGCCTGGTTTGTCTGTTTAAATGATATTTGAAAGCTAAACCAAATCACTTTTATGGTATGTGGAGAATGCAGAGCGCATTTATAATTGTTGTAAAAGATGAATATTTCTGTTAACCCTTTTTAAAAAATCATATTCACTGTTGGTCACTCCTCCTACCTTTGATCTTTTGTCATTTGGAAAAAATAGATTTTAAACTATGTGCCCATAAGACAAAAGGTGTGTTACTGGGTGTTAATTTTGGTTTATAACCTCTAAAGATTATTTGCATTACTTATTCTTACCATCCTTTTTGTTTTGGGCCTTGTAAGCTTGCTAGCACTCTAACAAGGTACCCCCCCCCCCCCCCCCGTAGCTGTAATTTGCCAATTAGGATGAGAGTGACTATTCTAATTTTCTTTTTTACCCTGAGTACTTCCATATTCAAAGAAAACCAAAATGCTATTTCCAGTAATAGAAAAGTTTAAGAGTGTGTGTGTGCATGTGTGTTCGGGTGCATTTGCCTCTGGCTATTGGCCACAAATGTCTCCTAACCCCAGTTCCACAGTAAAATTCTCTCTTCCCCATCCACTGTGCTAGGGGGTTCATGAGCTGGGTAATCATCACAGGCCATATGGTTAAATGTGGCCTAGGGTTTCTATGAGCATCCCGCAAACCACTTTGGCATCAGACTCAGAAAGGTCAAAAGAGCATAGTTCTGTAAAGGGCACAGCAGACTTGGAGTTGGAGGAAGCAGCTCCAGTATCCCATAGTGGGCCCACACGCCCTGCGCCTGGAGCTGATGTTCATGTGGATGTACGTGTTTAGACTGAGGTCCATTCTGATTGGTTAGCACCATTCTCGTAGTTCATGCTTGTAGTATCACTCTTGCCTCTGCCATGTCAGGCTCAAAAGCAAGAGCTGCAGTATTTGTAACTGATAATGTTTGCCTTTCCTGGGTGAAGCCTGAGACAGGTGCATGGCTTTACCTTGGTGCCTATAACATTGCTCCATTATAACACAGTGTGTTCTCAACATTTCCATTGGGCCACTCTACAAAAAAGGCTTGGTTGTTAGAGCCTCAACTAGCTTCCCTAACATGCTCTGTCACCAAAATAGGCTTGTATGGACAGCTGCTACTCTGTCCTTTCTATTAAAAATTGTTCCATTCAGATTTTTTCAGACCAGTTTAGATAAACCCAGATGGATGTTTTTCATGCTTTAGTTCATTTAGATCATGATAAAGCAGGCCTTCTACCCAATCTGTAAAAGGCTTGCTGTATATATACAATGGAAACTTTTGATGATTGGATAGGACTGGAGAAAAGCATTTGATTCATGGGAAATTGAGAATTGTGTTGAATTTCAGAGATAGTGAAGCATACTATCTTCAGTGAAGCCTTGACTTTTGTTTTTTCCTAATGTCTCCTCTGTTCCACAACTCTTTTTTTTCTTTTTAATATCTTTGACTATGGCCATTGAAGAGCTACCTATGTTAATGAAACTGCTGAGTGTGTATGTTGGCAACCTTTTCTCAGCATTAAGTTGCACAAAAGCATTAATATGTTTTGAGTAGATACACTTAATCTTTAAAAAGTGATTTTAAAGTTTAAAAATATCTTTATGTAGAGTTGTCACTGGATATTGTTTTTGTGGTGACTTATAGCTGAGGTTTGCCGATGTCAGGTGTGTGGATAGCCCTGTACATGCGTTCAAGGTGCCCCCTTAGCTGCACATGGATGACCTTGGAAGGGTGCTTGCATTAGGTTAGAGAGGTGTGAGACAGTAAGTGAACTTTTCCAGTTCCAGGTTTATAATTCATTCCATTACTTTTCTAAGTTCCTTTTCTTTTATAAGAGCTTACTTCAAAATAATAGCCTTCTCTCCCATTCTAAAAAACATTTGAGAAAAGTTACCAGTGTGTATGTATTTATTTATACACCTAACAATGCAATGGATCATCTTTAAAATCAACTTACACTTTATAGTAGTGACTACATTTAAATAGACTGGGATAATGCATAATTATAAGATTAAAAGTTTAGAATTATTTTTGTATTTGTTGGATCTTGTTTTTGCTGATTCAGTTAATTTTGCTAATAGAAGGAAAAAAGACAAAAACTCTAGGGCTGACTTGGAAGGCCCCTTTACACTTACAGCCAATGCTGTCCCCAACACCTCCAAGCCCAGGCTTGATACTGACTCAAGTCTCCCCTTGTTTTCCCTCTCTCACAAATACCTCCTTCTCATAGCCATCTTCACTGTATGGCTTGCCACCAGATGCAAAGGCAGTGTGTCCCACATTCTGGATTCCAAATCAGACAGAAATTCTGCTCCTGGGCCTGTGCTCAGTGAAGTGATTGTCCCAATGTTGGAGCTGAAGTGGATGACCAGAAACCACTGATATTATCTCTTAGCCTTTGGAGGAGCTGGGAGATGCCTGAGAAGCATTCACTGAAGCTCTACCATAGCTCCCCAGAGCTGAGCCTCTTCTGAAGACCCATTTTCTATTCTGTGAGGCTCCCTAGGTTTGGCAGGACACCATGGAGACTACTGTCTCAGTCGGGTCCAGAGCCTCACCCCTGGCACTTCCTCAGACACGTAGCAGGAAGACCATGAATCTTCGTTCTGCTCTTGAGGTTTCCTCCATAGGAATGTTATTAGCATCTGTTAATCTGCAATTGCTGGTCCCTTCGATCCCTTAGGCCAGTTCTCTTGTGTCTGTATTTCATTAAAGACTTCTACATGAGCCTTACCTAAAAAATAATCTTAGACTCTGGCTTTCGTGCCTCGTTGTTGCTGTGGTAGTATGGATAGAGAGGTGTAGTTAGCCATCCCTTCACATATGTGGTACTTTTAATGGAATTCTCTACACATCACATACTGGGCAGGTGAATTTCTCACTGTTCAGACAGGTCATCAGTAAAACACTTCCAGACAGTTACTTTGAATTGAAGTTTAGTCTCTCTCTGGCCTTGTGATGAATTCTGTGGTGAGGGCAGGACCTGTCACTCTCATTTATGGGCAGCATTCCTATTGATTAGTGGACCTAAGAGCCAAGTAGAAAAGGACAACATGCTGTGTGATACAAGCTGGAGAGGCTCTAGTGTCACCATCAATAAGTCTGGTGTCTTGCCATTGCACCTGGGACAGGACTGGCATTCCCCAAGATGCTGGCCCAGGGAGCCAAACCCATTCCTTTGGGTTTTAGGGCTCTCTTTTGGCTTAGAAATGATCTATCAAGAGTATGCAGACTGAGCTGGTCACTCTTTTGTAAATAAAAGTTTATTGGAACAAAGCTACTCCCATTTGTATATGGATTGTCTGTGGCTGCTTTCCAGCAGAGTTGAGTAGCTGCAACAGAGACCATGTGGCCTGCAACGTCTAAAATATCTACTGTCTGGACATTTAAGAAAAAGTTTGCTGACCTTGCTTGAGAAAGAATCCTTTTGCAGGAACAAACCTTCCCTGATGTACCTTCTCCTTCCTTCTGCCTCTTTTCCTCTCTGTCCCCTTTTTCTTCTCCTTATCTTACCTCAATTTTGTTCTTCCCTTTACATTATTTTTTCTTGCTTCAAAAGGGACAGGTTACGTCACTGCTTTAGCACATTGAATACCATCTCCCGAGATGAGCCACCTTTAGCCTAGAGAGTCAGAACCCAGGAGCAAGTAGGCATTCAGAGTTCTAAAATTGATTTCACTATTTTTATCCTAGACCTGATACCAGCTTCACTTCTTGTTTATTTTTACAGTAAGCCAAGATTTTCTTCCTTTCAAAATTAGGGAAACAAAGTCCAATCACAAACCCAAAGCATTGTTGATTATGAAATATTTTGGGCCAGCTTCTGGGAAATAAAACTATTGGCACTGATATTTTTTTTCAATCCCATACTCTTCTTTCAAAATAATTCTATTAAAGGCAAGCCAACAAATAAAAAATAGAGGCCTGAAGTGCTTTAGAAAAGACTAATAGAAAATTGGAACATAGTCTGAGTGTGACTGAGAAGTTGTGGTAATCTTTAGATCAGATCCAGTCAACTTCCAAGGTGTTAGTCTTCCCACACCCCCAAAACTCAAGGATAAGTTTCTGTGCTGTTTTTTAAAATGAAATGTCATGTCGGTGAAAAATTTTTGTCAGTATCCTCAAAAGTGTGTGACTGTTTTCATTGTTTTGAAACAGATCATCATATTGAATTCTTTTTTTCTTTTTTTTAAATTTTTTTTAAAACATTATCTTTATTGATTTCAGAGAGAGGAAAGGAGAGGGAGAGAGAGAGAGAAACATCAATGCTGAGAGAGTCACTGATCAGCTTCCTCCTACACGCCCCCGACTGGAGATCGAGCCCGCAGCCTGGGCGTGTGCCCTGACCGGGAATCGAACCCTGATCGCCTGGATCCTAGGTCGACGCTCAACCGCTGAGCCACGCCCAGCCGGGCCATATTGAATTCTTAGCTATAAATTTTTGTCTTATGGTTTGATTCCCACTGAAATACTAGCTATTTTTTCTATAAGTATGAAATCCCATTTATGTACATCACATTGGCAGGGCAGCCCTCACATCCCAGCAGTAAGTACACTTCCCTGTGCTTGCTTCCAAATTGTCTTCAGGGGAAAAAATAAAATAAGATTATTGTATTTAAAACAAGCAAAATTATGGGAAGCTTTTGAGGCAGCCATCAATATAATTCATCCCTTGAAACATCGAAACACACTGCTATATTCTACAGTAGATGGATTGGAAGACTTTGAAGGTCTGACCTCTTTAAAGATAACACATCATGCTCAGGTTGAAACCCAGAATTCTGATGCTCCTGGTTCAGGGCTATCGGGCTGTGCTGGGGACCGGGGGAACCACGTTGGGCACTTGGCAGAGGGTACTGTTGCTCATGCTTTTGCCCTTGGAATTGAGCCGAAGCTGGTCCATTCCTTCCTTTTCTGTCTGATCTTCCTTTTCTCAGAGCTAGTGGTTGATGCTCTGTACTTCGGAGCCATCCTTTGCTCCACCCTTCAGGGGAGCGTTGAGCAATCATGCTCACCTGGTGAGCACAGTGACACCCAGACTTTCTCTCCTCCCTGGGGCCATTCCATTTAACACAAGGTACTCAGGAGGCAAGCCACATGAAAGTATAGATTTCCCATTAAAAAAACAAAACAAAAGAACCAGGTGCCCATGGTTTCATAATATTCCAGAGATTGAAGGAATGCATTTTACTTTTTCTTCAAAGGTTTATTTAAAAAAATAATAATAGAGGCCATATGTGGCCCTGACAGCCTAAAATATATTTACTACATGGCCCTATACAGAAAAGGTTTACTGACCTTTGCAATATGTCACTCAAGATCAAATTGTGTGGACAGTTAGGTACAGACTTATTTTTTTTCATGTAGTCCAGCATTGCAACTTTTCTTTCCTTTTGGATTTTAGGGTATTTTGTGAGTTCACCTTAGTACATGGCTGCTGTTTCATATTATCTCTGAGTAATATTTGTGCATTAAAGAACAAGAAGCCCTGGCCGGTGTGGCTTGGTTGGGTGTCATCCTGTGCACCAAAAGGTTACCAGTTCAATTCCTGGTCAAGACACAGGCCTGGATTGTGGGCTCGACCCCTAGTAGGGGGCGTGCAGGAGGCAGCCAATGGATGTTCTGCTCTCACATCAGTGTTCCTCCCTCCCTCTCTCTAAAAATCAATAAAAATATATTTTTAAAAGAACAAGAAAATACCCCCCTCTTTTGTATATTCATTGAATTGTGGACATACAATCTTACCGACTAGGATAAGTAGTCAAAGTGCAGTCTTAAACTGAAAGCACCGCAGTCTTTGTCATGTTTATGAGTCAGGGTGAACTTGACTCTGGAGAAACATTCCTCTGTGGCCTCAACACAAAGGGAATTACTAATGACCTTAAAGCCTGGAATAGTGCCTCTCCCAGCAAGCACAAGTGTGTTAGTTTCACCCCCGGAGCCCCTCTTCTTCAGTGTGCTGTACACTTGCACATTTCTCTCTCCCTTAGCTTGGGTCATTGTGAACATAAATGCCTGATCTTTGCCTGTTGGAACCTTGAACCCAGACCACCCATCCTCAGCTCTTAAAAACACCAGCATGTTCATGGCACCTTGTTGGCAGACCAGCAGCTTTACCTAAGTTCAGGTCTCTGGCCTGGCCAGCAAAGCTGACCCAGTCAGGCCTGACTCACCTCATTTTGAGGATCCGCCTCTGGCACCTTTGTCTCTTCCCTCGCCTGCTGCCACCAGCCCCCTTCCAGGAGACAGCTTCTCTGGAGTCTCCCACCTCCGGGCGCTTCACTGAACACATATATGTCATATCAGAAGCAGTTTCCCTTTCGTAACTGTTCATTTTCTTCTAACAACCATTGGGGTCCAGATGCTATTAAAATTATCAACTTTTTCACCCCCATTGTTTTCTGTCATCTACACCTCATGTAACTAAAGCTGTAGTTTTGGGGAGTTTGTGGAAGAGATGCTATACAGACAAGATTTGCATAATTTTGTATATTTATACCACGGGTAGAGATTAGTTTTAGAGCCACTATAGGTTAAGGTTAATCGTTTCAACAGTGGTTTCTGCATTCTTAATACTAGTTCTAGGAGACTGTGGCAGTGTTTCAAATGCATCTATAATACATATTTATACACGCCACTGTGGAATTTATTTCACTGTGTAAATAGTGATATTTTCCTGTTCAAATGCTTCTATAGAAAGTATTTATTTTAACAAAAAAAAATTGTCAAAAGGGCTGTCCAAAAAAGTGTTCTTTCTAGCCACCCATCCTCCCAGCTACCCGTGCTCAGCCATTGAACCCCCAAACAACACGGCGAAAGCAGAGGGTGGGGCCTTAAAACCCTCGCTGTTTGGGGGCGGATGCAACATGGGTTGGGAACCCTGAGTGCATCCCCCACTGTCAGCCCATCCCAGAGCAAAGTGGGTCTCCCGTCATCAGTCTGGCTGTGCCAGGTGGCATCAGGGCTCGCCTCAGACAGCCCGCTTTTTGCATACACAGCTGGTACGTTGGCCTGTGCACTTCAGCAGCCTGTGCAGGGAAATGAGCCTTAGTTGTAACCCCAAGGAAATCCAAGCCCATGCCTGTGGGGTATGGAGAAACCACTGGTTGCCTAAAGAAAGCATTAAGTTGTATTTCAGTCTTTCTCGTGTTTGTGAAAGACACTTATTCCCACTCCCATTAACCATGGGAGATGAGCGTGTTTTCTTCCACACCCTGACAGCACTCCCCCCGCCCCCCACCTCAGCAAGCATCTGTGCAGAAGTGGGCCAGCCCCACCTGTAACCAGCGGTTACAGAGCGAGACCATCGGTTCTAAGCTGTGCGCAGCCTTCTCAGGAATCCTGGTCTGCAATTCAGAGCACCCCTAGACGGAATGGAACTGATGCTTTCTGATCGCGTTCCTCTTCTCTGTGCCCCCTTCCTGGCCACTTCTCTCTGAGTCATGAGTCTCACTCTTTCGGGCTGGCTGGACTGAGGACTGCAGCTCGGGACTGAACCACAGGGGATTTCACCATCCATTTGAATCCTACCTTGCGTATATACTTACAGCTTCCCTTTGTCTTTTCCAAACAAATGAGGAGGACACTTGAACAGTAATGCTGGAGAATGTGTTTTTTTCCTATGATACTATTTGTAAGCAAATCTGATTTTAAGATGAAATGTGAATGGGTAACTAGGTGCCAGGGAATTTAGCACTGAACTAGACAGTCAAACTTTTTTATCCTTTGCAGGAAGAAATAAATTTTGCTTGCATTTAAATGTTCACAAGAAGTAATGTTGTAAATAGTTTTAAAAAAATATTTATTATATGTGCTGTATACAGATTCCTGTTCAGAGTGACGTCGGTTTGCATTGTAGTATTGTAGAAGAATATATTTTGAGCAGTGGACTTCCTTTCATAACACAGTTCACACATGGAGAAAGAACAAAAACCAGCAGGTTGAGAGCTGTTTGGGGCATTTGATCTGTAATGTTACATCAAATCCAAGCTTTAATTGCCCCCTCTTCTCATCTGGTTATGTTATATATTATATATATGTATGTGTGTGTATGATAAACTGGTCAGTGGTCAGTCCCAGATCTGCAGAGCAGATTTCCAGGTGTTCTTTCTGATGTGTTGCCTCTAAGCAATAAGATCCTAGGTAATAACATTTATTCTGGCTCCATGTGGGCCCTTGTCTCAGAGGATAGGGTGGGGGTAGAACAGCTCTTGCTAAGACCTCTTGCCTTTGCCTGAGAGGTTGCTGTACTTGAATTTTTGCTTCTGTTTGTCTGCACGCTCCTTCCAGTCATAGAACTCTAGCAGTGGATGAGAAATCTGCCAGCACCAGACACATCAAAATTGGGCATAGAGTTTGAAAAAGTATCAGTTTTCCATAGATTTGTAAGAGCTTCCAGCATCTAGTGAGGCAAAGCTCGTTTGGCCATAGAGTAAATGTAAGAACTTTTTACATTCGAAATGTAAATGGCCAGTTTGAAGTCCTTCGACTATATCTGACCTGCGTTGAAAAGCTAGCCCGTTTTCCAGAATCCTCCTCTGTGCCTGGGTTTGAAATGTCTGGAGCTCCTTCATGGCTGGGGTTAAATCTTTTCAGTGAGTGCAGAGGGCAGCCACTCCTCCAGGTCTCCCAGCGTGTCCAGTTCAACAGTTGTCTAAGCTGTTTAGCAGCCTCTCCTTGTGACCGTCCTAAACTTTACGAAAAATACCCCACACCCAAATAACCATAACTAGAATAATGTAGTTTTTTAGGCTTTTGGAATATGTCTTTTGTATTTATGATGGTGTTTGAAATTTTTCACTAGTGTTTTTTTAGATTGAAATGGATGCATTAGGATAAAACTTTCCATTGCTGGGCCCAAAAGCAAGCAAGAGGAAAGAAACTGACCTATGTTGTATCATTGGGAAGGTGACTACTTCTTGTGGTGGGAGGGCAGGGAGGGGGCATTGTAGATTATGTGGGAGTAAAATAGAATGCTGGCCTGAGGCGCCCCAAGTCTTATTACTTTGTAATAAATAATCCCCTTATTAGCCTCACTTAATCTCAATAGAAGCCTGCTGTTTACCCTCAGGGAACAAGTAGTTTTCAAAATGGAGCTCCTCCAAGGTCATTGGCTGGTGCCTGTGTGCAGGCATTGGTCGTCTTTGTGAATTCATGGCATTATTTTCCCATATGCATTATGATATTAAGAAATTCAACCCCAACCTATATGAAAAGCACAGCCCAGGGTCCTACTTTAGGCCAGAGTCGATGCCTTTGAGGGGCCCAGGGGTCGTAGGAGGCCCATGCAATTTAACTGAAGCTCAGGTGCCGTGGTGGGTTCTTACTCTTTTTAGGATCCTTCAGATGAATTTAGAGCAAGGGCTGCTGATCCAGCTGTGGATCCAGGGAGCTCTAGGATGAATCTCTACCGTTCCTTTAAAGGTCTTTCTGGTTCCTCTCAGTGTTGTCATTGCCAAGGTCAATCTCGTAGTTCACATGTGCTCTATTTTGCCGTCTTGTGAGTCTTAGCCAGTGATCCAGATGCCCAAGGAGAGAGTCTCTGGAGGGCCCCGCCCCTTCCCGGTACTGAGCGTGTGCTCCTGACCTGTGTATACATGGTCTTTCCAAAAGCAGTGAAGTGAGAAATTCTGCAAATGGTTATCAGATGATCAGTGTGTATCTCTTGGGCCTGGATTTCCACTATGTTAGTGAGTGTAGGAAAATACTGTGTTGTTAATGGATGAAAATTCAATGTATGCTGTGAATTTGTTGGTTTGAAACATTGAAAATTTTTCATTAGACAATGTTTACATACCTCACCTGAAGAACCTTTGAGAGTGTATATATGAAATTTTAAAATATATTAAGTTGCTTTAAAACAATATGTATAGCTATAAAAGTTGGAGTTATTTTAACTTTGAATATGTACCAAGTTCGCCTAAGTATTGAAATCTTGTGGACTTTTTGTGCTTCTGTGTTTTACTTTCCTGTTAGGCCACGTAGGAATCTGTGTTCTTGTTACTGGTGAAGGGGCCCTCACTGAAATCCAAGCTTGGGAGGATTTCCTTTGTTGTTTCAGATTTTCTTGTTTGGTTTTGAGGGATGGGGTGTGGAGCTAGAGGATGTGTGGGAGGGATTTCTCTGACATTGACATCTATTCCATGAGCTTTTTCTAGGCGCTTATTTTATTGCAGCATATTAAACTTCTTTGATATTAAAGTGTGTTTGTGTAGTCACTGGAAACGGTACCGAATACATCGATCGAAGCCCGGCATTCAACTCATGGCCTAGAGCCAAAGTTGCTAAGTTGCCAAAAGGAACCAAAAAGCAATACATCCTAATACTTCTGCCTCAACCCCTGTGTCGAGGCTTAAAGAAACATTGTTGGCTGGATCTATGGCCATTTTGCCAGTTATGCCAAACTTCAGGGAAAAGAAAGCACAGTGGATGGGTCCTTGGGAATTCCCATGGCAAGAGTCGGAAAGGTGCCAGTGCTTCACCCTAGGGGCAGGGAGCAATTGACTTCCTCAGGCTCCTGACCTCAGTCAGGTAAGTGTCTGTGAAGTAAGGGAGACATACCCACAGCCACCAGGGAGGGCTGCCCCAGCTCTGTGGCCCATGTTAGGGTGTGGCAGGAAACCCTTCCATTTACTCGTCTCATGACCTGTTTCATTATATTCTTTCACGTCTCCTTGAGATGGGTCTGTTTGAGGATCCGGTGGGCCAGGGATTCCTGTGGCAAGTTTTCAGTTCTTTGCCGTGATTTCATTGGCAGGTTTGGCTGACAGTGGCCATTGACATGCCCAACCACACCCAGTGAAAATAGCCTGGCAGCCTGCACCTGGGCTACCCCTTCTCAATTTACATTTGGAAAATTACCTTCTTCCAGATGAGGACTTTCCATTGTTAAAATAGACCTCTTTTCCTCCAATACTCATCCTGTGGTACAATAACTGGAATATGACCCAAGAGGTGCAGACTGGCCTGGGGTGGAGGGATGACAAAGGTGCGTTTCACCGATCAGGAGAGCTTGGCTACTCTGCCCCCCACCCCCCCTGCAGTGCCCGTTCCCTTAGACGGGGTGTCCTTTAAACTGTGAAACTTGCCGCTTATTTTACTTTAGCTCCGAGGTTGCACACTGGTGGTCCACAGATGTGTTTAGCTTTTAGCCCATGTTTTGTTTTGTTTTTTAAGATTTTGAAACTGTGTTTACATAAAAATTGATTTCTGTCTTCTCTTTAAAAAAAAGACCTGACAAAATTAATGCATGGTAAGAACCAGCTGGAGCCCAGTCTGTTGGGAAACTTGCCCTTAGGGTCACCACTGCCCGTCAGTTACCATGTGTCCCCCTTTTTACAGCAAGGAAATGGGTCTCTCTACCTGTCACTTTGTCAGAAGAGACAATGCAAACAATGGCCCAGAAGGACATGTGCCCACCTCACTTAGGTAACCTGCTGGCCACTGCAGACACGAGCTGATAGCCCTGTTTTAACCCATTTTCTCTCATGTACCTGGTTGGTTACATTTCCTCCAAAATCCCAAATTGCTTGAAAGGCACTGCAGTTATTATTGCTGCCCCCTCTCAAGGCGACTGTGTGCTGTTCAGGTGCAGCTTGTATGACTGTCACCACAACCTGGTCTCCTAGTGGGAAATTAGTGTGTCCTGTCCTCAGAGGAGAGCCAGCTGGGTCCCCTCAGTGTCAGGGGCCTTGCCCAGCCTGATTGCCGGGGCCTGGCCTCACTGGTATGTCTGTCATCTTACAAAACTTCTGTGTCCAATTTTGTACGTAGTTGGAGACTGTAGCAGAGCCTTATAGCGATATATTTGCCTCCTTTCTCCACTGATCCCTAAGAATTTCTGTCCTGGCAACAGGCAGGTTAACCTTGCAAGACGGTCTGAGAAGCCACACTGCTTTCGAATCGGTTGCCTGGCCGCCCTGAAACCTTCAGAGCCAGGTTAAATATGGGTGTGGCTCTGTACACAGACTTACAAAACGTGGGTGTAACAGCAGACACTCCAAGGGAAATGAGATGAGCATCCTCCCAGACCTCCATAAGCTGTGCAGGGCCAGGCTCCGCTGGCGCACTGATCCCCGGGAGCCGTGACCCAGCCGTTTCCAGCCCTCCCCGCCCTCCCGCAGGAGGGCAGACCTCCTAGGCCACCTCGGGAAGACCAGAGGGTTCCCAGGCCAGATGCCGTACACATCCTGCATCTGGGAGCCATCGTGGTCTGGCTGGTGGGTGGGCGGCCCAGCGACTCTCGAACCCAGGAGGGTGCGTGTCGACAGCCCCGGCTCACCCTCAGTGCAGAAAAAGATCCAGACAGAAACCTGAGTGAATCAATGTCATGTTCACGTGGAAGACATACAATATCCAACATGTTCTAAAACAACACTTCTAGGCAAAGGGCAGGTGTGGCTCCCTCACGGGCCTGTTCTAACCCAGTCTCTCTAAAAGAGTGACCCAAACAAGGCTACAGAAACCCCCAAACAATGTCACAACCACAGAGCAGCTGAAACTCAAACGAGACACTGGATGTTGACTTTAACATATAAAAATACTATAACAAAATGAAATACAAATATATATTAGAATCTGTTAAGTATTCTGTATAAAGAGATACTTTCGTGGTTAGGCTAACAGCAGGCAAAGAGGAGACGGAGTCCGGCCTTTTCCATCTCCAGACACCACCCTGGGGAGTCGGGGCCACCGTGGCGCTGCCGGGGCAGCCTCAGGACTCCCCCCACTGTGTCTCTTCAGTGCGTGTGGAATGGGAACAGCCGGTGGCGACATCGAAGTGAACTGAAGGCCTTCACCAGAGGGATGCAAGCTGTGGAGACGACTTCTCAGACAGATGACTTCGTGGTAGCCTCTGGGCCTCAGCGGGCCCAGTGTGAGCAGGCAAGATGAGCGGTGATCGAGGTCCTCGACGACTGGCAGGTGAAGAGCTACGCTGAGGAAAGCTTGGTCCTGGGGCGCACGGCTCTCTCCGCCCCTGCTGCCCTCACCCGGGGGCTCCGTCTTTCGGCTCGACCGTGGGTGAGTGCGGAGCCGGGCTGGGGCGCGGGGCACTGTGGAGCGGCCAGCAGGGCCAGCAGCAAGCTCGTGGGGTGCTGCATCCCCTGCCCTCCCTACCCCAGGGCCCTGGCGCTGCGGGAGTCCTGGCAGCCAGCACCTGCTGCAGGTGTCCTTCCTCCTTTCTGCAAAGTAAAGGCGCCCCTGCAGTCAGGGCCCCTCAGGCCCGGAAAACTGCTTCTCCGAGGCAGTCAGGTAGCCAAGGGAAGGTTCGTTTCTCAGGGTTGGTGGGTTCGAGAACACTCTGTTCCGTGGAAGGAACACATTAGCTGCACCTGAGCTTTCCTGCCTGTCCAGCCTGATGCTGGCTCTTCTCCAGAGTCCGTCGGTCGCCCAGAAACAGTAAGAGGGACGCTCTGCAGCGAGGCCCACATTGCTGTCCACGGGGAGGGGCGCTGTGGCCTTGCTCAAAGCTACAAGAAAATAGAGCCCAGTGCCTGTAAGGGGCAGATCCAGCCATGCTGGCTCCTCCTTAGTTGGGCAGGACAGGGGTCCCCGGACTCGAACTCGCTGGCCTGAGCCCTGGTGTAATGGAGCATGCCAGGCTCCTATAGTCGCAGGAGGCTCCTGCCTCTCTCACTCAGCAGCAAGGCCCTCACTCCTGCCCCTCCCCACTGCCATGGTGACTGAGGACACAGGAATATGCCACCAAAACCCCACCCACACACTTCCCCAACCCTGCCTGCTGTTTGCAGAGGGAAGGAGCCAGAAAAAGGGTGTGCTCACCCCCTTGCCCACAGGATTCCCCAGGGATACATTGTCTTGGGGAGACATCTGGGACAGGAGAGTGTGACCTGTCTTCCAGCCAACTTGTTATTTAGGCTCAAAGATAAATCTTCCTACGTTTTCATTCTGCATGGAAGAAAAGCATCTGTAGTCCCACGGTCCTATATTCAGTGACTTCAAACACTGAGTCCTTCTTTGCAAAGGCCTCTGGTGAGCAGCTCCAGCTGGGGCCATGTCTGTGGTTGGAGCCCTTGCTCGGCTCAGCTCTCTTCCCCGGCATCCTGGCCACCACTGAGATGCACTGTGATTAGTTGGCATGTGTCCACGGTACCCAGCCCCGGCCAGGCACACAAATACTTGATGTGATTAATGAAAATGGATCTTCTAAATCCTGCAGCCTCCTTCCTGGAACCACGGTGGGAGGATCTCAATTGCCTTAGTCTCACCTCCCCATTTGAGAGCTGAGGAGATTGAGGCCCACAGGGAAGAAATTTGCCCAGAGCAACAGAGCCAGCAGTTTCCTGGTGCCTGTGTCACTGTTCCCTGCTGATCTGCAGCGTGAAGGGCTCTGAACCTGGTCTCCTCGGGAGGATACCCCTCCCTGGCCAAGTAGCCTAGCCCAAGCCCCCTGTACCCTGACCCCTGCCAATGGCTCACCAGCAGCAGGCTGATGGCTGGGGAAGCCCAGGACCAATGCTCTTTTGTTGGCTAGTGCCTGGAGGGGGCGATATTTATTCTGACGAAACCAAGAATGCTCCTGTCCTTTTTGGTGGGGTCCCCCGCCCCAAGATGTCCCAGTGACAGTTTCCTTCACATAAGCCCCCTCCTTGAAGCTACAGTGGTTGTCCCACAACTTTAGGATTTAGAGATCTGGTCCTAAGACCCACTTCCACCCCCAGCCTCATTCCTGACGGTGCTCTGCCTTCCAGTCAGCCCAGGGGCAAGGGTCAGTCCCTTCCTGGCCAGCAGGAGGGGCCCTTACCCTCCGCAGCCTGGCCTACTGCCTCCAGATACTGTAGCAGAAGGAGCCAAGAGCCAGGCTGGGAGGCTGAGAGTCCTTCAGGGTTATCTGCGGGGGCAAGGGGCTCTGGGGCCATGATGGATCCCAGACAAGAGGGACAGGCTTGTTTGGGAAGGGCCAGTCCCTTCTTCAGACCCAGGTAGCAGGCAAGGAGGGAGTGTCACCATTCTGCACTTCTTGGCCTGACCTCACGCATATATTCATTCAACAAATATTTATTAAGCGCCTATTTGTGCAAGGCACTTCCAGAGGGGGCGGTCTGCAGCCAGGCCTCGCCCACCACTCAGCCCCAGCTGCTCGAGGTCGGCTTGAGAAAAGCTGCCTGGCCCTCAGAGGTGGGCCCCAGCCCACCCAAGAGGGTCCAGCCGCCCAGGAGCCACCCTGGTGATGGCCCGACCCCAGCCCAGGTCTCCTGTGGCCACGCTTCTCGCCAGCCCTCCCCCCTCCCCGTGGGCGCTGGGCACTATACGCAGAGGGCACAGCCACACTTGGTGGGCTTCTCCACCTCCTCAGCAAAGGAGGTCCCGTCGCTGCACTCAAAGGTGAACTTCCTCCGCTTCAGCCGCAGGCCCTGGCAGCAGCCCTGGCCCGGGCACGAGCCCCGGCACTCCACCCACGACAGCGGGCGCGTGGTCTGGCAGATGGCATAGCCCCTCTGGACCTGGTGAAAGTCCCGGACAGGGTCCCCCCGGCACTCGGATTCTGGATGGGACAGACACCAAGAGAAAGCCTCAGGGCACAACTATGGGCCAGTGCTGCCCCCTGGGAAGCAGGAGGAGGAAGAGGAGGAGAGAGAGGGGGAGGGGACGGGGAAGTGGAGGGCAGCATCCTTAGATGGTCCTCTCTCTCAGAGCCCACCTTGTCCCCAGCATCCTCCCTGCCCGACATGCGCATGCACAGCCCCCTCCTGGGCCCACAGTGCAGCCCATAGGAAGCAGGAACTTTCCAGCTGCCAGGGCCTGCAGCACAGATTGGGACGCCAGGTTCAGGTGGGCTCCGCTTGCTAGAAGAGTGCAAGCAGAGGCTGGAGGCAATGATGGAGAAGGAATTTTTGCTGGGAGGGTGTGGCCTAGGAGACCCTAAGGTCCCTGAGTTCTGGATTTCTGGAGAAGTCCCCTGCCCCCCACAGCACTCTCCATTCCAGCAGAAGCATCTTGGTCAGGGGCCTGGGAAAGAGTCCCCAACCCTCAGACTTGCTGCTGCTACCCTGTCCCAAGGTGATGGGGCCAAGATGCGAAGGTGTGGGCAGGAGCTGTTACCCCGATGACCTCTTCTGTAAGGAAAGACCCCAGCCAGAAGGGGCACTTATCCTGGATAAGGGGGTTGCAGGAAAAGCTGGGCTAGGGAGAGAGGAGGCCCTGTCAGGGGGTGGGACTCAGAGCCCAGAGGGTGGGTGGCACTAAAGCCCAATAGCAACCTAAGGTGCAGAAGGGGGCCGGGGGCACAGAGAGCTTGCTGAGGTTGGGGGAAAGAAAAACACCAAGTTGCTAAAGCCAGTTGTGGAGAGGAAACCTGGAGAGGGCACATCAGGAGGGGGGCCCCTGACCTTGCTCACAAAGCTCGCCCGAAAAGCCAGGGTCACACACACAGTGTGCCCCTTTGGTGGCCAAGGCCTGGCAGTGGCCATGCAGGCACTGCAGGCCCCCACATGGGTCTGCGGGTGCCCCATCCTGGTTGCACAGGGCCCCCGAGTACCCGTCCTGGCACTGGCAGCTGTAGGAAAGAGCATCAAGGGGCACGCACTTCCCGTGGACACACCTGGAAGGGACAGAGAAAAAACACTATGAGGACAGGCCAGAGCTCATCCAAGGCCCACCCAAGGGTACCCCACACCCCCAGCCTTGGTGTCATGGGATGTTAGCCTGTTTCCAAGACTGAAACACAGGAAGCAAAATGTGAGTCTGTGTTTGTCCCTGGGGACCTTTCCTGTTACTAAAAATTGAAAACCAGAAAAAAATAAAACCTTGTGTTAGGCCACATGTTTCGATTTGGGGATTTAAAAGCACTATCTTCACCACAGGGACTAGGAGCTTGCACGGAAGGGAAAGGAACCTGCAGGTGGGCAGGGGGTGAGGGCTCCTTGAGCCAAGCGCAGGCTCACTTGTGGCCATGACAGGGGCCGTCAGCTGGCTGGTCGCAGTGCAGGCCGCCCCAGCCCGCCTCGCAATGGCACACAGGCCCTGGGCTGGCATTGGGCTGGCAGATGCCATGCAAGCAGTAGAGCTTCCGGCAGGGCTCACAGCCCGGCACCACGCCTGGCTTCATCCGTGTCTTGGTGAAGTCCTGCAGCTCGTTGTTGATGTACAGGTTTCGGATGCACCCGTGGAAGCTGCTGCCATTGAGTATCTGCCACAGGCGGAAGGCCGCCGAGTTCACATCCACCGGCATCCCTGGGGTGGTGGGGAGGGGCTGAGCTGAGCTGAGTCAGGCTTGGACAGTGCCTGGCACCTACCTTAGGTCTGTTGGGCATCTCCATAGTGTTCACTCTTGCCCTTGGCCTCTGCTCTGTCTGCAACTCTGGGCCAAGGCCCTCTGCCACCTTGGAGGGTCCAGACTCCTCCCCCAGAAGAAAGAGAAAAGCTGCTTTCCTTGTAAGAGCCTGGGGTGGTCAGCAGCCAGCCGACCAATGAGGCCTGGGTGTCTGAGTCTGGCTGCCCTAGCCCAGGGATCCTTCCTTCCCTCTGGAACACCTGTTTTTACCTCCCAGAGACCCCAGAAGCAGCAAAGGATTGGGGCCTAGAACCCAGGTATATGGTATTTTGTCACCTGCATTTGTGGTCACCGCTCACAGCAACCCTCTGAGGTAGGAGCTGCTAAACCCCATTGGATACTCCGTGCTCGGTGACTAGTTAACAACAGAACTGGGCTTAAAGCTCAGGTTTTCCATCCCTCCCACCTGCCCAATGTCTAGGCCAGGCCCTCCACAGCACTGAGACGGCCCCACTGCATCCAGGAACCTGGTCTCCTGGACCTGGAAATGTCCACAGGTGGTGGAAGGGGCCATTTAGCTGCAATGCCTATAAGGCCAGCTGGGCGATCCCCAGCTAATGCAGGGACCTGGTACCTGGGCCTCCTGCGACAGCTCTGGGCCTCTGAGGTCCCCAAGACTGGGAATGGACCCTGAATAATTGACAAGCCCCTTCTGGCCCAAAGCCAAGAGGAAAGATGCCCACAGTGCAGAAGATAGCTGGGAAAACCCCCACCAACCCCCTCCCCACCTCTCCCAGGCCAAGCCTTGGTCCCAACTCTGGCACTTATCCTCCTTGGTTAATCTGGGCTGGGTGGACAGCAGCCTGGCTGCTGGCAGGGAGAACAGTCCACCAGCAGCATGGTCATTCACTAGGACCCTCCCCCACCACCTGGAATGTCCCACAGTCCAGTGCCTTAGGCACTAGCTCTCTTGGCCAGAGAGCAACAGAGGCCCCACTTGGAAAGGCTGTCACCATCACCTGATGGAGAGGCCTGGGGCAGGGCAGGTCCTTACCTCCCACATAGAGGGGGGCCTCACTGTTAAGTGTGTAGTGTTTGCCGAAGTTGTCCATGGTCATGGGACTGCCGCCATCGATGGAGAGATTCACCATCTGGTCAAAGGTGACCAGCTCGACAGTGTGGAACTGCCCATCATTGATCGTCTCAGCACTGGAAGAAGATGGGGTGCCCCCACCCCAGAGGATGAGCTTCAGTTGGCCCATCCCCACCTGGACACTTCTCCAGAAAGGCCATTGGTCCAGCAGCTGCTCCCACATCTCTCAGGGGGAGACTGTGGTGACTCTGTGGCCTATGGCCTAGTCTCTCCTGCTCCCCTGGGGAAAGCTGAGAAGCCTAGAGCAGGGATTTTTCAACCCAATCAGTCTCCCCCTCCTCACTCAGGAGCCCCCTGTGAGGTGGTGGTAGCATGGGGAAGGATGAGACCACTGCTCGGGCCCTAGAGAGCCTCGGGCCCACGCTGGGCTGTACTTGATGGTTCAAATGCCCTTTCTTCTTGGGCAGCCCAGGTTCTAGTGGTCCCAATAATGACCTGTTTTTGGCCCAGGAAACCCCTGAGAGTGGCTGGTGAGCATGAGGTGACCCTACCTGTAGATGGCAGAGCTGGGGTAGCTGCCAGGGTCGTAGCTGACACGCACGTGGCCCTGGTACAGCTCCACTGCGATGTGGTCATTGTCCCCGTTGTACAGCAGGATCCCATTGTCCTCTGCCGTGGAGACCTGATGGGCAATGGCTCTGTCTCTCCAACCCCATCCCACACAGCAGCAGCACAGGCGGGTAGGTGGAGCAGATGGGGGCCCACAATTGGAAGAGAGATACTGTGTGCAGAACTGTCCTCTGCCTGCCCAGGTGACATGTCCTCCAAGGGGCACTAACAGAGGCTGACAGCCCTGAGTTTAAATGTTATCCACTGACAGTGTGGCCAGGGCCAGGCAGCAGAGGGCAGATGGGCCAGCTAAGGCCCGAAAACTCTGAGCCAGGAAGAGCGGAGCCTTCAGACCACCTGCTCAGAGAGGGAAGTCAGACTGGCTGTGGGGCAGCCCACTCTGTGGGCCTCAAGTAATGGCCTTGGGGCCAGGGTGGGACCTACAGAGATGACAAGTTCAGGAAGGCTAACAGCCAGAGCCACCTAAGCCTGGAAGGAACACTCAGGAGGTAGACCCTGTTGCTGGAGCTGCACAAGCAGCTGGAGTTGTGCCTTAGGGATCTCTCTATGGTGCTATTGGAGCCATGATCATTTTTTCCTGCCTGTCCCTCTTCTCTCCTTTCTTCTGGTAAAGACTTTGCCCCCGTGGGCTGCAGAGTTGGCACATGGCCCAGGCTGGGCCAATCACAGTAGCCCATCTCCTTGGACTCAGTCGCTGGTCCAGGGATGGGCATGTGACTGAAGGCAGACCAAGCAGAGGTCTTCCCTGAGATTGCTGATTGTTGTTCAACTAGGGCTGGCCCTGAAGAGCTGGCGATGGGGACAGTGGGGTGAACGGAGCCTCTCTAAGGATGTGCCTGAAGCAATGGATGAGTAGGGTTTGTGTGAGTTTTCTTTTGGGGAGCAGTTAGGCTAGCTGTGGCCTTGCTGTGTGGACCAAGTTAGGTGGACAGCATTTTGGAGAGGTGATAAAGAGTGAACATGTTTGAGTGACTGATAGGTTCTGAGAAAAAAGAAGAGACAGAAGAAAGGAGAGAACTATGTGGCATTTGGGATAGGGAATGGAATTTTGGGAAGAGAAATGACTAAAGAGTTTTAAATATTTTATCATATGATGTGCAACATAATCTACTCCCCTGTTCCTCCTTAAGAAATATTTAGCAAAATCTCTGTATTTACATATTCATCGATGCTGAAGTGGGGTTTGCTTTTTTTCCTCAACATGATGTTCTAAGGTGGAATTCAATACATAAAATGGCAAAATAAGGGACTGCAAGGACTTTTGGTTAAAGATATAAGCCCAGGGTTAACCCTGGTTGTGCTCCAACCACATGAAAAAAGCCTGTCGGCAGCATGGGAAGCTGAAGCTGAGGAGTAGTTGAGACAAGAGATGGTGGGAGAGGATCCTGGTAAGTTTGGTTTTCTGGATCCAGTCACCCATGAGACCACCTTCCACCACCACCCACCCACCACCCCCACTCTTCTCTGAGATTGGTTTTGTAACCCAATAACCTTTCCAATTGCGCTTAAACTAGTTCAAGCTGAGATGCTGACACCCACATCCAAAGACATTTGACCAACACAGGGGCCTCCCCATTGTCCAGGGCAGAAATGCGCCTTGATGCCTTGACCTGAGGTCAGGGTCCCCTGATCTCTGACTCCCCTCTGTGACCGGTACCCTGGGCACGCACCTGCAGCGTGATGTTGGCCCGCGGCCAGTTCTGCAGGTCAGTGAACTGCAGGTAAGTGTCCCGATCCACGAAGTTGACACTGAGCAACTTCTCACACTCGGGGCCGCCGAAGCCCGGGAGGCACTGGCACACGGGCCGGCTGCCCTGGTCCACACAGTTGGCCCCGTTCTGGCACTCGGTCCCCTCACAGGGGCTCCTGGGGTGGGGAGGGGTCTCACAGAGCTGCCCACTGAGGGGGAAAGGACACAAGTCAGATAGGGCAGGGCCAAAGGGTAAGGGGGCATCTTCCTCCCCCCAAGTCCTAGAGAGGAACTCACTAAACATCTTGGGAAACTGGATCCTTAAGGCGACAGAAGATGCTTTAAGGAGAACACTTTCCCTGAGAGAACTAAGAGCCAGAGGGTGGTGAGAAACAAGTGCGGTTCCTGGACCAGCAGCATGGGTGTCACCTGGACACTTGTTGGAAATGGAAAACCCACCAAATCTGCTTTTTAACAATATGCCAGGTGACTTGTGTGCACATTAAAGTTTAAGAATCACTCACTTTGCCCAGCAGGCATGGCTCAGCGGTTAAGCATCAGCCTAGGATCCAGGAGACTGCAGTTTGATTCCCAGTTGGGGCACATGCCCAGGGTTGTGGGCTCGATCCCCAGTAGGGGGCATGCAGGAGGCAGCCGATCAATGACTCTCATCATTGATGTTTCTCTCTCTCTCTCTCCCTGTCCCTTCCTCTCTCTGAAATCAAGATAATATATTTTTTAAAAGAATCACTCACTGCTCATGTCTCATTTTGCAGAAAAAAAAAACAGACTTAAAACACAAGCAAAGGAGGGAAGACTCAAATCACTAAAGCAAAGAAATAAAAGAGGGGACCTTACTACCAACAGGTGTTCTGATCCCTGCTACAACAATCTGTAGCATCAGTATCCACAATAGCTAAAAAGTGGAAACAACCCAAATGTCTATCAATAGATGAATGGGTAAACAATGCAGTATAGCCATACAGCGGAATATTATTCAGCCATGAAAAGGAATGAAGTTCTGATACATGTTACTACATGGAGGACCCTCAAAAAGCCAGTTATAAAGGACCACAGATTGTATGCTTCTGCTGATATGAAATATCCAGAATAAGCAAATCTATACACAGAGATATTAGTAGATTTGTGGTTGCCTAGAGCTGGGATGGAGGGGGCTTGGTGTGACAGATAAGACGAGTGGCATTTCTGTCTGGAGTATTGAAGTGTTCTGAAATTGTGGTAATGAATGCACAACTCTGGGAATATGCTAAAAGCCATTGAATTGTACATTTTACCCAGGTAAATTGTATGGTATGTGAATTAAATCTCAATAAAATGAAAACAAAAAACACCCAAGCAGAGCATGAGAGATGGGTGCCAGAAGGAGGGCAGGTGCCCGCCCCTCCCGACTTCCCAGAGGAGACAAGATGCAAATGTCAATAACCTTTAAGGCAGGATGTGTCTTAAGAGGTACCCTGAGCAGGTAAGTGATGGGACACTGCCCACTAATCTGTACCCACCTCCCACTCCCTCCACCAAAGAGGTTAGGGACCCTCTGCTTATGCTCTGAGTGGTTAAGTAACTTTCCCAAGGCCACACAGCTCTGATGGCATAACTATGGTTAAAACACCAGGACCCAACACCCAGGCTAGCATCCTTACTTCTTCCCGCCAACCATATCTGGGGGGTCCTGCCAGCCAGGGGCTGATGGCCAGGAGTTGGTCCCAGGTGGTGTGTCCAGGGCCTCTCACCTGTAGCCCTCAGCACAGAGGCAGGAGTAGCTGTTTACTTCGTCTACACACTGGGCCCCGTTCTGGCAGCGGTGATCTCTGCAGTCATCCTGGTTCTCACTGCAGTTGTCACCTGCATAACCTGGTGCACACTCACACCTGGAGGTGAGCAAGGGGAGTAGGCGGTCAACCAGGAGCCTGTGGGTCCGAGTCTGTGTGTGTCACAGAGAATCTCAAGGCCCTGTGGGCCTTTGGGGCACCCAGGAGGTCAACCAGAGCCCTGGATATAAGGATGCCCCCAGCCTGTCCTGGAACCCTTTCACAGAGAGCTTGTGTGGGTTTGGGGGGCTCTGGGTTGGGAGGGTGGACACCCCACAGCAGGAGGAGATGGGAATCTTGTCAGGGAGGACCCGGACTCACCACCAGTTTGGCACATCCAGGGCCAAACTTCAGCCCCTTCCAGACCTGCCCAGCTGCTCCCCAGCACATGGCCCTGAATCATGGGGCTCACCCATCCCTCCTCCCCAGGTTCCTCACTCCACCAGCCCAGCCTCCTGGCCCCAGCAGTGACTCCAGGCCAACCTCCAGCTCCCTGCTTGCACTGTGCCTCACTGCTCACCCGAAAACCCATTTCAGCCAATTATTTGCCTATCAAATAAAGGGCACACTCCTCCACCTGCTTCCAGTCACAGGCGGGCATGACACTCGCTGTCCTGCTCCTCCCAGCTCAGGTCCAGCCTGTGGTCAGACCTGTCTCCACTGGCAGCAACCCCCGCCCCACTGGCACTTCCCGCCTTCACTCCTGTTGATTCTGGAATACTCTTTTCTCTCTCCCTGCCTCAGGCCAAGATCTCACCTCCTCCGGGAAGCCTCTGGTGAACATGCCTGCTGTCACTGAGCAAACCTTTGCTGGAAACCCTTCCAAACTGAAGACTGCAAACTCCACAACCTGGCAGGTGGGTGCTCCTGCCTGGATTTTTAACTCATTCCCAGTGTTTTTCAGGCTGTAAGAAATACCTTTCTACCCAGTATACACACACACGAGACCATACTTATCCTTACTGTATAAAATGGTATGATGTTCTCTGATGCTACGTAACATGCCAGCGGGGTCTAGGGCAGCACCTCAATCACACACGTTCACAGTTCTGCAGCAAAATCTATACACATTCACTCTACGTGGATGGCTCATTACTGTAAGAAGCCCCATATCCATGTGGTGAGCTTTTATTACCAAATACGTTCAGGTCAGGTCTGATTTTGCTATCAAACTAACTTTTGGTTTTCAGAGTTTCGTGGATTTTGTAACTGGAGATGAGAAATTGTAGATCTAGGATAATAGCTCTTTATGGAGCATTGATCAGATGTCGGACATGGAGCTAAGTGCTTTCCATGCATTTGCTCAGCCCATCCTTACAACCACCCCAGAAGGAAGCTTCTGGTGTGTTGTTTACAGATGAGAAAACTGAGGCTAGGAGTGGTCAAGCCATCCATTCAAGGTCATGCTGGCAGCAAAGCTCCCCCTTAACCGCCCCACAATGATTCACAAGAACCCTGCATGGCTGAGACCAAACCCACTTGACAGGTGAGGAAATAGGATGGGGAGGGGATTGGTATGGAAGGGAGGTGACCTTCCCACCCTGGGAATGGGCAACACCTACCTGGGCCCATCCGGGGTGCCTACACACTGGGCTTCGTGCTGACACGGGTTCAAATCCAGGGAGCAGAAGTCCACCAGCTGCTCACAGGCCCTTCCTGGGAAAAGAACCAGGGAGAGGCAGGAGAGAAGCTGCCCCTCCAGCCCCCCATGTTCTGCCAGGCAGCCAGCCCAGCGGAAACCTCCTGCAGACACTGAGGCAGGGCCCCAACCCTTCTGCCCAAGGGAATGGGGTTCAGGCATGCATACTAGCTCCCACCTCCCCAGGACACTTGATCCCCACATACCCGTGTACTGCAGGGGACACTGGCAAGTGTAGTTGCCCACGCCATCCACACAGATGCCTCCATTGGCACACGCGTGCTCCACACAGTCGTCTGTGTTCACCCCACAGGTTGGTCCTTCAAAGCCAGTAGGACAGGAGCACCTGTGGGGCAGGGAGGAGGGAGAGGCAGGTGGGCCCATGGCCAGAGCCACAGCTGGTGACCATTGGTTAATATCATCCTCCCAGAGGTTTGGTCTCTATTCTGGGGCAGGCCCTTCCTAGAGCCAGGGGTTAGAGGTGAACAAGACCAGCCCTGCACTCATGGGACTCACAGTCTAGCGGGGGAGGTGATGAGGGGACCGGCAACCTGAGGAGAAGTGGTGAGTATGAGGATAGTGCAGCACTGAGGCCAGGGAGTGGGAGCAAAGGGGCAGAGGACATGTAGTTCCTCCTTGGGGGGTGGTCAGAGCAGGCTTCCTGGAGGAGGTGATGAGTTAGTCAAGGACCCTGATGGGAGTGCAGGAATGAGAGGGAAGACAGTGGGGGCAGAGGCATGTGCAAAAGCCTGGGAAAGACCCTGAAGCCAGTCCTCTGGGAGGGGGTCCTGCTCATCCAAACAGTTCAGGCCTTCAGGAGCACAGACCTCAGGAATCGCGTGAGAATGGGGCTGGAGCAGGTTGTGGAGGGCACTGGAGATCAGTACACCTCCCCCTGGGGCACCTGGGGTTTTCCAAGGGGTATGTGGGTCAGAGAGGTCTGAGAAATTGATTTTCAGGTCTTCAAGTTCTGCAGGAACTCTTCCCTGGACTGACCTGCCCCAGAGCCCCACCAAAGCACACACCTCTCCCAGCCTAAGTCCAAGGTGGGACTTGATTGGAGCCTAAAATCCTGGGGCTCCAAATAAAGGGACAATTAGGAATATCAATGTTTTGAAAATGAATGAACAAATGGCTTCTGCAAGTCGAGAGGTTTCCAGTTCCATGTGTTAAAAATAATTGAAGAAAGACCTCATGGAATTGTCAGCTGATAGAGCATTACGAATAATTTCTGATGATAGACCACTCTGGGGTTTTTGGCACACAGACGCGGAAGGATTTCAAAGACTTGGGTGGCGTGGCTATAATAAAACTCCTAATCTCCTCTGTTTATTTATGTGAACAAACTTTCTCAGCATTTACAGATAGATAGATATATATATATCTACTCATTAAGAGATGTGTCTAATAAAATTCTACTGTTATTTGTGGTATCAATCAAACTTTGTAATACAGTAATGTTGATCGACCAGTTGTATATTATTGATAATTATAATGATAACTAAACTTTTAATCAGAGGCTATGGTCACAAGAAATAAAGAAAACCTTAAATTTACACTTATATACCCATGTTGTTGGTGGAGAAATATGGCAGGTGCTCAAGTAAAGTCTCTCTAGCATAAAAATGGATTACATTGGAAAGAAAATGAGAGGGGGCATGGGGACTAAAATGTAAATACTGGTTCAAGAAGGAAAAGGAATGAGGAAACTGTTTAATCTATAAAAGAGTAGCCTATTTGTGTAATTTTTAATGGTATCGAATTGCCATGCTATTCAGATTCCATTGGGGAACAATAAAAGAGGGATAGTTTTATTTTTAAATGTTAATATTTACAATATCCTGAAAATGACCTCCTTTGCGACAAAACATTAAATGTACAATGAGAAATTTTAGCTGTCAATCTGAGAATGTGTGAGGATGTATGTAGTTTTAAAATTCTGTTTGGGGGGTATGTGAGCAAAAAGGTTTAAAGCCCACTGTTGTGGGGCGTGTCCTGGAGTTTAATTTTTCACCCACAAAGATGGGGGTAGGGTGGGGGGAACAACAGAGGGGCTGAGGGATCAGCCTTGCAATTCTGAAAAGGCCCTTGTAAGCCTCAGGGTTGAGGGGTAACTCAGAGAGGCACCCCCTTTCTACCTGGACGGCCCACCCAATGGCCCCCAATCTGTAAGGCTGCTGGGGGCCTACCCACTGCAGCCCCCTCTGCCCAGCAGTGGGAGTTTCTGGGGGGTACTTTCAGCCCCTCCACTCTCCAGAGACATCCCCTCCCAGGAGCCCAGAGACTGAGGAGGGGCCCAAAGAAGGATGAGCTTATTGTACGGCACCGTTGCCAAGGCGACAATGGGCCGAGAGGCCATTTAGTGTTTTCCTTTTGATACCTGGTAATTTGGGTTTGCAGAGACAGGCTTGGCCATTTCTGCCACTAGATGCAGAGCCAATTTGTTCGGCTGGCGGTTTGTTTTCAGCAACTAAATACCAAGTATGCTTCAGAAAAGCTCTGGGTCCAGGAGAGCTCTGGATATTGGGGTATTCATTGAGGGGCCTGGGGGAAGCAGGGTCAGTGGGGGGGGGGGGCTTGCATGGTGATGTCAGCACTGGGAGAGCTTGAGAAAGGACTGGTGAGGGTTGGCCCTTCACTGAGCTGTGGGAAACTGGCTGCCTGTGTGGGACATGTGGGACCCCTGAGACAGTGGGGGGAGGCTCCGGGGGGGCATGACCAGAACTTGCTCCCACCTCTGGGCCAGCCTCCTGTCTCGGGGGTGGGTGTGGAGGAGTTTCTAGTGAGCATTTGCTCCCTCTGAGCCCACCCTCTATCTCCCCCAGAGCACAGGGGACTGGCCACTCCATTTAGAGGTGGAGGGCACCGAAGCTTGGGTGCTGGACTCATCAGCACCCCGCCTACCAGGTTCTGGCCCCTCCAAGTAACTTACATGAAGCCGGAATCCTCGCCCTCCTGTGTGTGGCAGGTCCCGCCGTTTTCGCAGGGGCCACTGGAACAGCTGTCCAGGGACACCTCACAGTCTCTGCCCTGGGGAGAAAGTCAGTGATGGGGACCCCAGGGAGACCCAGAGGCCAGTGTGAGCCAATGGACAGCCAGTCCCTCAGCAGCTCAGCCTGCCTGTCCCAGGTGTCACTTGTTCATTTTCCACTCAAGCCCCGGTTCTGGGCCAGGAACCGCTCTCGGGGCACTGGGGGCAGAGTGGGGAACAAGACAAGCCCAGTCCCGCCCGGGGGCACACGGAGCAGCCCCCTCCCCGGCTCAGCCTCCACGCACCTTATAGCCGCTGCGGCAGGCACACCTGTACGCTCCAAGGGGGTCGTTGTGGCAGCTGCCCTGGTTCTGGCACGGGCTGGACAAGCAGGGGTCACACTTGGCCTGCACAGCCAGAGTCGGGGGACCTGAGGCAAGGGGGCAGAGGTTAGTACAGGGAGGAGGAGGCTAGGCACCACCCCATATCCCAGCTCTTCAGAAAAGGGTGGTAGGAAGCGCTGTCCCCAAGGAACTTTTTGCTATTTCCTCTGAGTCACATTCATCCTGTCACACAGTCCCCCTCTCTAGCATTCCCACCCTCCTCTGTAAAATGTGGTAACAGCCCCTTGCCCCAGGGTCATAAGGACTAAATGAGCTAATCTGCAAAAAGTCCTTAATGGTCTGGTGCTGGCGACCTCAGGAGCCCTTGAGTGGGGGGCAAGGCAGGGCCATCAGTGTGCAAGCACCACAGTCGCTACAGCTGAAGTGGATGACCTTTCCTGGGTGCTCTCACATCCTTCTGAGGCAACTATCCCCAGCCCTGTCACCCTCTAATCAGAATAACAAGGGTGGCCACCTCCGCAGGGAGGAGACGCAGCTCCATGAGGAGGTGACGCTTAGAATGAAAAGGTTCATGTGCCTTGAAGTTGTTTCTCTCCAAGGCCAAAGGGGAGGGACTCTTCCCATCACCTCTCCAGTTGCAAGCATGACCTTCTCCAGCCCCTCCAGGACTCACTGGTCGCCCTTCCCTGAACTTGGAGGTGGGGGAGGAGCACCTCCTATGGGGACATTGGAACCTCAGAAAAATAATCAGGAAGAGGAGCCAGCTAACTCAGTTTTCCACTTAAGACCCCTGGAAGTGGAGAAATATCAGTTCTGCTCAAAGACATAAGCATGAACAGAAGCACCGGTCAGTAACAGCTGGAAGGAAGCGTGCGGGGACCTCTCCGGCACAGGTGGATTCTGCTCCTTGACCTGGGTGCTGGTTACCCGTGTGCACTCAGTTTGTGAAAAATTCAGCGAGCCATTCACTTATGATCTGTGTGTGTACTGTTCTGTTATGCATGTTATATTTCAAAAAAACGTTTTAAAAAACCACTCTCACCAATACCAACACCACTCAGTTAAACAAACCCCGAACAAATGTTTCAACATAAGTTAGCCTGCTCCCAACAGCCAACAGCTAAGCCACATATCGGGCCCCTCGGAGCTGTTACCCCTGGGACAGCATCCTGCACGGCGAGGTGGCCCAGGGCCTCCTCACTAATCCATGGCTGTCAGTTTCACTTCCAGTGGTGGTCTGTGAGTTTGCAGAGGGCAGGGGCCGCGCCCCACGGCCTCCGGTGTGTTCCCCACGCTGTACCCCAGTGTGCAAAGCTGGGACCGGGGCAGCCGCTCAGCACCTCCCTGTGCTCAGCAGGGCTCCTGGGCTTGGGCTGTCAGTCAGTCCCTCAATCCCTGAAGGAGCTTTTACACATGCCCAGGGTGAGCCGCCTTCGGATGCAAAGCCCGAGGAGCCTCCGATCCCTGTCTTTCTACAAATGTCAGGAGAGTGGCAGCTGGGTCCAGCGGCTCAGAGATTTAAGCTAATTGCTGAGCGCAATTCCTACCAAAGGGGAGCCTGAGTGCTCACAGTGCTGAGAGGCTCGGTGTTTCCAGAAATGCTGTTGCTATTTTTACTTTCCTTACATAACCCCAGGGAGGGATTAAAGCCCTAACAGCCTGAGATTTCTGACTGGCTTTTTTCACTCATTGTTATGTCAAAACTAGAAGGCAGCCATGCTAACAAGCTGCAGGTGCCTCATTCCTGCCACCTGACCCCTCCATCCAACCGGCCACCAGAGGCACATCCGGAAGGCCCCACCAGGGCAGAGCAGGTCCTGCGGGCTGCCAGCAGTGGGAGGTGGGGATGAACCCGGTACCCTCCCCCCCTTTCCCAAGCTCCTGGGCTCACCTTGGCATTCAAACTTCTTGGCGGGCGTGGTGAGGAGCAGTTTGCCCTCCATGTCGGGGGGCCCAGCGCAGCGGGCAATGCCCGGTTCCTTGTAGCCTGTCTTCACCCAGCTGGACAGCCAGCGGAGATGGCAGTCACAGTACAGGGGGTTGGCACCAATGGCCCTGGGTCAGAGAGCGGAAACAAGTAGGCATTACAGCTTCATGGAGTCCTTCATCACTGGGCACCTAGAGTGCAGGGCACTACATACACCAGGGCTGGCAGAAGTCCTAATTTCACGACCATGTACTATGTCATCGGCACGGTGTCAAGTCCTCCATTACCTCCCTTGGTCCTCACCACACCCTCTATCCCTATTTTACATGTTGAAACTGAGGCTTAAAAAGGTGGGGGGCCCTGTGTAAGATTACACAGAGAAAGGGGGGAGGTGGGATCTGAACTCATGCTCTTGAGGCCAGAGCCTATTAATGAATTGCCTCCAGGGTGCACGGGGGAGAAAGGAACCAGCATCTACCACCGTGGTGAAATCCTCTGCTCTTCCCACAGCAGCACATCGAATCCCCTCATGAGCCCCAGCGTGTAGGTTTTTGTCTCCATCTCAGAGATGTGGGAGCAGAGCCTCACTTGGTCACACAACTAGTGAAGGGCCCAGACTCTGAAGCCCACACTTTTTAATTTTTCTTTTCATTTTTAACCAAACAAGGAGCACACGAATACATTGTAAACCTCTTCCACACATTGTAGACCAAAGTCTCTACCTCACACAGCATCGCAAAGGTACTAAATGTCACTGAATCGTACATATTAAAATGGTTAATTTTGTATTACATGAATTTTACCTTGATTTTTTTTTAAAGTCACTGATGGAGTGCAAAATGGAGTAAGATTGATAAGGGGAATTCTGTGGTATCTGTCAAATTACCAGTGCAGTTTCCTTTCGACCCAGTAATTCTGTTTCTGGGAGTTTTTCACAGGCCTACCTACACAAGTGCATAAAGACACCTGTGCAATGGTACTGATCGCAGGGTTGTTTGCAATGGGAAGGCTCCTCATCAGTGTGGAACGTGCTTACACAAACCACCATGTATCCACATTACAAAAAAGTCTACACCCACTGTCCCTGCCAACCACAGAAGGGCACATGGTCACCATGCTTCAGTGTGTAGCCTTCCAGCCCTTCCCCATATTTACACAATTTTATCACAAATTATACCCACCCGCTAGACATCATTACTGAGCAGCTTGCCTCCTGTCACTACGCAGCATGTCTTGGAGATCTTCCCAGGTCAGTGTATACGAATCCATCTCATTTTGTCAAACTGCTTCACAGCAGCCCACAGAATGGATGCCTTGTAGCCTACGGAGCCATTTCCCTATTGCCAGACATTCCGGTCGTTCCTGACAGCAGTCAACACTCCGGAACATGCCTTTGTGAAGTGAGCATTTCTCTAGAACAAGATGCCTAGAAGCAGGTTCATGTTGCAGAGGAAATGCATGTAAAAAGAGTCAAAGCTGCCCTCTAGAACAGGGCGCGTGGACTTACCCACACCAGCAATGTAAGGCCAGGCCTGCGCCCCACCCCCTGCCCCAGCACTGTATACAGCCAGCCTCTTAATATTCTTCCAAGTTGGTGGACAAGCTCAAATCTTCTCACTGAACCCAATGAGACGAGGAGATGAACAAGACATGCACTTGGGGACACAAAGGAGCCAGAGTTCTTTGATCCAGCAAATAGGAAAAAATCAGAGCTTCATGCCTGATGTTCATTGATATTAGCACTATTTTGAAAATATGAGGCTGTCTGAGGTTGATGAGAACCAGCGTGTATTAAGTAACCAGTAGACAGGCACTGCCTCTTCCACCTGTTTCTGGCCCATGCAGAGGAAGTGGCTCCCCATGAGATATGTGCGGGCTGATGAAAGCAACAGCGACTTGAGCAGGAATTCCCCAAAATAGCACATCTGATGCCTGCGTGTCTTAAAAGGCAGGCTGAACAGGACTTGGACTCCGGCCCCGGCGCAGCTGCTCACTGCCCGGGCGACCTTGAGCAGCTTGCTTTACATCTCTGGGGCTCACTTTATGATTCACTAAAGAGCCTGCAATCTGGAGAGGGGAAAAGACAAGCACATATAACCTGAAATGGGCGCCGAGGGAATAATGCAGCTTGCAAAAGAAAGCCGGTTCAACCTCGACATGTATTTAATTTTTTTCTGTCCTGATTTGCTGACAGCATCCATCCTGGCTAATGGGACAAAAGACACTTTCCTCTTTCCACGGATCAGAACCAGGGCTTCTCAGAGGTAGAGGAAACTCAGACACTGATGTTCTGAAGCTCCAGTGTGTTAAAAGAAAAATAGAAAGACTTTTTTTAAATAACAGGAGTACAAAAATTGTGGTATATTTAAGGTTTTTACATTTACCAGATTAATCTGTTTAACTTAACAAGTGCAAAGAAATGTAATTATGTTATTCATAAGATAAATACAGAATTTATTTTAAAGTATTTTTTGTAGTATGCTGTGGGAGTGTGGTCTGGTAATGAGCCATGAGTTTCAAGTTTATTATGAGTGGCTGTTTCTTTCAATCCTGTGGCTCATTTACAGAAAGTGCCAAAAAGACTAAATCTGAGGCTGCTGTGAGCATGGAGGCCTTTGACATGTCGTAGGATCATCCCAATCCCTGCATATTCCCCCCATAAATGGCAGCAAAGATGCCCGTCAAATGTAAGTGTCCCTTTCTGACTCTTAATATAAAAGTAATAATAAAGAATAATAAAATCTACCAAAGCCAAATCTACCAATAGTCAAAGCTATTCAAAACTCTAAATTCGGGCTCGACCGACTCGTGCTTTCCTTGTTTCTGCATGGAGCAGACTCTGAGCCACACTTGAATTCAATATTTCAAGCTTTCGTTTATCCAACGGCTGGGTTCTTAAGGCTAACTCAGTAATACTAGTAGTTCACTTTCACCTGGGGACCATTTTCCCAACAAAAATTACTGCGAACTCAGTGAGGAGTGGAGAGCCACAGGCCCAGCAGAGATGCAGTGGTGGGGACACGGCCAGGACGCTCGTCAATCCACAGGGACTGTGGATTCCGTCCCCAACAAACGTATAAATAACCCTGTGTTGTTGATCTTTGGAGTAACTTGGAAATAGCTGAAACAGTAGATATTAGGTGTGTTCGTGCCAAGACCCTGCTGGGCTTCTATTCACGTAACTGGGACCAAAATAGCTTCCCTGTGGCTGTTTCGCAGAGACGCCAGCTGCAGAGTTCAGCGGATACTAAAACTTCAAGGTCTCCTTCGCCTGAACCCAGCCTCCTCCCGGGCAACTTAACTGTGTGCATCGCTGTCTCCTCCTGGCCAGAGCTTCTAGAGAGCAAGGACCATAAATCCCCGCCCGCCTGACACCAGCAGGCGTCAGCAAGCATTAGCCAAGCGAATGCCTGCCTAAAAGCATGAGAGCAAATCCGAAAAGAAAAGACTCATCTACCATCCCCTAAGTGCAACTAACTTCATTTTCATACATTCCCTTCCAGTTCTGGTGTTCATATATGTACACCTTTGAAATTAGAGTCTACCATCTTCTTTATTCTATATTTTCATCAAATAATAAATTACAGTGTCATCATTACAATTAACTACTCGCTATTCTGTCATACGGGCATTATTTAATCATTCCACATTATTAATGAATACCAAGTTATCAATGAATTCAGAAATCTAACTTTCCAGCATGCGGCAGATTAGAGGCAGCAAAATGCCAGATTACAGAAATGAATGGCGAGTTGGGGAAGCTGGGCCCAGGACTGACACAGAGTAAGTATTTGCGGATGGATGGATGGATGGATGGATGGATGGATGGATGGATGGATGGATGATGGATGAATGATGGATAGATGGATGGATGGATGGATGGATGGATGGATGGATGGATGGATGGATGGATGAATGAAGGATGGATGGATGGATGGATGATGGATGGATGATGGATGGATGGATGGATGGATGGATGGATGGATGGATGGATGGATGGATGGATGGATGATGGATGTATGGATGATGGATGGATGGATGGATGATGCATGGATGGATGGATGGATGGATGGATGGATGGATGGATGGATGGATGGACAGACAAGAGGACGAAAGATGAGCTAGCTGCCAAGTCTATATAAAAGTAAACAGAAGCAGAGAGACTGCGGGGTGTTGAAGCCCAGAGCAGTGGCGAGCGCTCACAATTCTTAGAACCACAGTGGACATTAGAAACGCCTCGCTACAGGCAAGGAGAGAGGCCTGAAGAGCTGAATGAGGTGTCCAACATCCTACTGAAAGCTGAGGGCAGAATAAGGACCTAAGGCCACATATCCTGATTCCTAACCTAGGGTTCCAAGCGTTTCAGCGCCGCGGACCTCAGGCCCTGGGCACTTGGGTGTGGGGCAGACGGCAGAGGATGCAGGGACACCCAGGGTCCCAGCCGCAGTCCATCTGGCCTGAAGGCTGCCTCGAACTGTTGCTGAGGCTCCAGGGGAGAATGCTCTGTGCCTGGCCTCACCTCCAGGATTAGCTCACTGCTTTTCATTCCTTCATTTTTTTATTATAGTAAAATACACGTAACACAAAATTTGCCATTCGGAGCCCTGGCCGGGTAGCTCAGTTGGGTAGTGTCATCCTGATAAGCCACAGTTTCGAGTTCAATCCCCGGTCAGGGCACATACAAGAATCAACTAAGGAATGCATAAATAAGTGGAACAGCAAATCGATACCTCTCTCTCAAAAAACACTTTTTTTAAAATTTCCATTTGGACCATTTAAAATGTACAATTCAGTGGCATTAATTACACTCACAATGTTATGTTACTATCACCACTCTCTGGTTCCAAAACCTTTTCATTACCCCAAGCAGAAACTCTGTCCCCGTGAAACAAAAATTCCCCATTCCCCCTGCTCCCAGCACCTGGCAACCACCAGTGTCCTTTCTGTAGCTATGAATTGGACTGTGCTGGGCACTTCACATCAGTGGGATCGTGCAATATTTGTCCTTTCATGTCCGGGTTATTTCACTTCACATGCCTTCAAGGCTCGTCCATGTTGTAGCATGTGTCAGAACTTCCTTTTTATGGCTGAATCTTATCCCATTGTATGTATATGCCACATTTTGTTTACCCAGTCATCTGTTGTTTGACGCTTGAGTTGTTTTTGCTTTTTGGCAATTGTGTGACTTGTGCTGCTATGAACATGGGTGTACAAGTATCTGCTTGAGTCCCTATTGTCAGTTCTCTTAGGTATACACGTAGGAATGGAGTTGCTGGATCATATAGTAATTCTACATTTAGCTTTTTGAGGAATTGAGTACACTGCTTTTAAAGAATAGCGTGCAGGTAAAGTTCTTGGCAACCAATAAATGGTCATTACCACCTTTATTATTGCTTATAAAGAATCCTTCTCCAATTCCACTGTGGCAATTGATAAAACCCTGAATGTGTAAGAGTCTGCGATGGGAGCGTTTGAAGTTCACAAGCTAAAGTAGTTTCAGGGTAAACTATTTTAAAGCAACAAATTCTGATAGTCTCAGGAGTAGGATCTTTCTTGGAATCCAAATGCCGTTTAAATCCAAAGAGGCCCCAAGAATGGGGCTGAAGGTACTTACAGGTGAGACAGGGAGGTCACATCTGCGAAGATGCCCTCTGGGAGGGTGGAGATGTCATTGCCATGCAGGGACCTGAGGAGAGAAGAGGCTGTCGGTGCCTCATCTGGAGACAGAGCCTGGAGAACTGGTTGGGGAGGGAGGGAGCCCTATGTGGAGAGGGGTGTGGGTGCTGTGAGGGGCACGGCCCCACCTCACAGATGGACCCTGCCCTGTTGGCCACAGGCAGGGGAGAGGGAACCCTAATTGGCCAAGGAGACCTTACGTAACAAATTGAGTGAGTGCAGCCAGGAGCCTGAGGGGGAGGCTTTTTCTTGGTAAGGAAGTTAATACACAAGCCATAAATTAGGGTGAACAGTGTCACCTTGCCCCAGATGAGGCTGCCAGAGGATTCGTGTGCATGGACACACGAGGGGCTATCATAACAAGAGTGACAGAGGGCTTTGATCACAGGGCAAAACATTGAAGTAGGAATTCTTAGAAAAGGTTCGTGAATCTTGCAACGCTCTCCATGTGAACAGGAGACGCACATACAAATAAGGGGCTACCTTATCTTGGATGACCCCTCCATACACACACTGCAAACACAACTCGAGGCAGACAGCAACCCCATTTCTCAGATAGTTTCCCATTCATTCCTTGGACTCTGTTGGGGTTTAAATGAGAGCGGACAGGCCTCCCACCTTTGGACACAGTTGGTCCTGCTAGGGCCCCAGATGTGGAGACATTTCTGCCCACTGGGTGGGTGGCAGGGCCCTCAGCAGGGCAGATATCCCTGGAGGAATGAAGAGTGGGAGACTTACAGCAGCCGCAGGGAGCGCAGACCCTGGAAGGCCAGCGGAGGGATGCACTGGAGGGCGTTGTAGCTGAGGATCCTGCGGGGAGGGAGGGAGGGAGGGGAGGGAGAGGGGAGGGAGAGGGGGAGGGAGATCGATGTTTGCCTGGGCTGTGGGGCTTGGAGGGGCCAGAGGATTATCAAGGGCCACAAGGAAACTTCCAGGGGTGACAGAAGTGGTCACTATCTTGACTGTGGTGGTGGTTCCACAGGTGTGAGCACAAGTCAAAGCATATAAAATAATACACACTAAGTATATGCAGTTTATTGTATATTAACTGTACCTCAATAAAGCTATTTTAAAAATAATAATAAGAGAAAGGAGCCACCCCTAGTACAGGAGAGGGCTGTTTCCCTTGCAGCAGCCAGTATTACTTGGACCAGGGTTTCTCAGCCTCTGCACTGTTGACAGCTCTTTGTTTGGGGGCTGTCCTGTGCACCCCTGGCCTCTACTCATAAGATGCCAGTAGCTGCCCCTGCCCTCTTCCAGCTGTGACAACCGAAAATGTTTCAGACATTGCCAAACATCTAGGGAGGGCAGAGGCGCCCCAGTTAAGAACCACGGCCCTAGGCCATGGCAGCTTCACACGCAGGCTCATGAAGACTTTGGAAAGGGAACCTGCTGACTAGTAAGTAGACCCTGGGGCAGATCCGTGCAGGTGGGTGGAACCTGCACGTCAAGGCTTCTGACCACATTCTGCTCCTGGGGCCTGGCTGGTTCAGGACCCCGTCCTGCCTCTACTGTTTGGCTGCAATAGAACCTAAGGGAAAGTTCAGAAGTTTTGGGCACATTCTCTGCAAAATGAGATACACTCTTAAGCTACAGGCAAATATAAGGGATGTCTGTTAATGTTTTCTTGGATTATAATTAAAGAAATCATTAAGATATGGGCACAAAAATGTTCAGAGGGTCACTGTTCACAATAGTGCAAACTAGAACAAACCAAATATCAATCAACAGTAGAATGGAAACGGAGGAGTATGGCGTATTCCTACCAGAAATACTATACAGCAGTGAAAATGAACAGACCACAGCTTCACACAACAAAAGTGGATCTCCCAAACATCGTGGTAAATAGAAGTATATATTCTGTATAATGCAATTTATATAAGGTTAAAAATGGGCAAAACTAAACTTCATTGTGTAGAAATGAATTTGCAGATGACAACACTTTAAAGAACAAAGAAGAGGTCATCATAAAGGTCAGGGTCAGGGGCGCCTTGAGTGGAGAAGGGAGGAAGGGCCAGGCAACTTATGGGGTGCTAGCTGTGTTCTAATTTTTTGCCTTAAGTATTTTCACATGCATGCTAGCTTTACGATTATTTGTTAAACTGTATGTTTATATTTTTCCACTTTTCCATAAATACGCTGTCCTTTACAATAAAAAATGTTTTTTAAAAGTGTTTTCAGTTGGCAGGCCCTGGCACACTCCCTGGCAGGTGGGGGAGTCCACATGCCATACCTGTGAGTGACGGGGCTTGGGGAAAGTCTCATTAGCCATAGGGGGAGCCCTCCCGCACTCCCCGCACTGGCACTCACAGCGTGGTCAGCTGGCTCATGTTGGTGAAGGAGGAATTGCTTAAGGAGCTGATCTTGTTGTTACTTAGATCCCTGGAAAAGACAAGAGCCCCCAACAGATGGTTTCATAGTAAGAACTGGCCCAACATGAGCCCTCATTCCTTCTCAAGTGTATCTGAGCCCCTAGTGGAGCTGCCTCACATTAGACCAAAGAAAGGTTGTCTCTCTCTTTGGCACTCCGTCACCAGCCACCAAATCCCTCCACCCACACCCTCTCCCCCACGTTGCAACAGTCAGAACACATTTGCTGTATTATTAGCAAAGACAGATACACTGGAGCTTCAGGATTCTGTAAGCCGGTGCTGCTCAAGTAGCCAAGCCTTGAACCGAACGTCCCAGACAACGAGGAACTTGTGCCAAAATGTAATCTCCGATGACGCTAAACACAGCTAACTGTAGCTAACATTTTCTTCATAGCAAGGCTTCCTCAATGAAGGAAGCAAAATGGGGGTTTACATTCTGCTGCAAGGTCCTTGTCTAATTGCGGACCTCTTACAAGCAGCTCTCAGGGTGCCGCTGGTCCACAGACCACACCTGGAGTAGGGCCGCTCCAAGCCACACTAAGATGGAACAGTCTCTGGACTTCTTTTCTCGTAGAATCTCGCCAATGGGCAGATAAAGACAATTGAAGTGAGGTGTTAATTAGGCTGGAAGACTAAGAGGAGCTAGCTTATTCTGAGGCTTATTTTGTATTTTTTCATGAGGTGAACATAACAGAAAAGCAGATGTTAGTCTAAAGAAAAATTTAGTTACAGATACTTATTCATAGCTGCCATATTTCCTATTTGGTTTGGGGCCAGGGCGGGCTGAGGAATTTCCCATCGTCCTCTCCTTCTGCGCTGGCTCCTGCCTGTGCAAGGCTGACCCGCATTCACAGTAACTACCAGCCTGGACGCCGGGGGAGCCTGGGGAGATGGTGCGGGGCAACGCAATTCCCAAGCGTGGCCACTAGGTGGCGAAACAGCTCTATGCACCGATGTTCCCAGAGGCGAGGGGTGAAAATTTAAAAACAACAAAACCAAAACCAAAAAATGGAGTCAGCCAGAAGTGGGGTCTGTAGGGAATTCCAGGAAAGCTGGAGCCACAGCAGTCAGAAGCCAATGGCTTCTCCTGTCCCCAGAGGCAGGTCTGGGATCCTCACGCCACCTGGATACTCACACAAGCTGTAGGTACTTATAGGTGGACAGATGCCCTGGAACCAACGTGAACTGGTTTCCGTCCAAGTAGCTACGGGAGAAAACACAACAGTTAGTGCACCATCTCCACCTCTGTCCCACGCTAGGAGGGCCTTTCCCTGCAACCAGGGTCTCCTCACTCATTTCCTCTCCTACCTGTAGACCACCGACAGCAGCGTCTGCTGCAAAGGCCTAACTCCAAGCTGCTAGTCACCTAATATCTGCTCTGGTCACTTTCTTCTCCTGACACCAGGCTTGGGCTACTCACAGTTCTGTGACGTTCTTGGGGATGCCCTTGGGCAGGGTCTGGAGGTGCTTGTTGCTGCATCGGACCACAGTGTCCAGGCAGGCGCATTCCTGGGGGCACTGGGGACGGGGCAGACAGCTCCCCTCCTCTTGGCCTGGGGAGGAAGGCACGTCAGTAAGGGGACAGGCCTTCTTAGGGCCTCCTGTAGCCAGGACCCCTCTGCAGGGCGCCTCAGAGCAAAAGCCCCTCTCTGACCCTCCCTCAGGCACCAGGAAGTCTCTTCTTGGCTGCACCCTTCCCCCACCAGGGACAAAGCCCCTTGGACCTGTTTTGAGGTTATTATAGGACTCGGGTCGATCTCTTCCACTTCAGACCCAAGGTGGCCCTGGGCACAGCAGAGAAGGAGGATGACAGTCACACCTTTTCCTGAGCACCTACTATGTGCTAGACACTGTATTGAACACAGTCTCCTTAACAATGCAGTAAGGGGCTTCACTCTCACTCCTAGAATGCCAGCACTATGAGGACAGGGACGTGTCTCTTCTTTGTTCACTGAAGGAGCCTAGTATCCAGAGTAGGGCCTGGCACACAGGAGCCCTCACAATAGATCAGTCAAATGAATTAATTTCTACTGACTGAGCTCTGGAGAGGTTAAATAACTTGCTCAGGTCAGGAGGCCAGTTAGGAGCAAGGTGGGCTCTGCACCCATTGCATATTCAGGACAGTGTGAACCCATAGTGTGCAGCACTTAGAACAACTAGGAGGCAGGTCTCTGGGTTAAATGTACTTATATAAAAAAGAAAATCTATTAACATGTTAACGGAGATTTTCTCTGAGTGATGGGTAATCAGTAATGTTTATTTTCTTTTTTTATCCATATTTTTCCATTTTTAAAAAACAATAAGCACATTATTGCTCCTTTAATGACACAAAAACTCCACCAGGCAGGAGCTGGTGCCGGTCTAAGAGCTGGCCTCCGTGCTCCTCACCTCTCCGGTCAACAGAGCCTCCCTCGCCACCCACCCCTCCTTTCTCCATCCCCCGGGCTGTCCCAGCTCACCCTCTCTCCTGCCACCCGGGGCACGCGAGTTACCTTCCTCACACCTGAAGTCAGGGAAGGCCACGTCCTGCAGGGGGATCTGCCGCAGGAAGTCTGGGCTCTGGCACCGCGGGTTCCCTGTCACAATCTTCCTCTTCCGCAGCCAGTCGCCCAGCCAGGCCAGCTGGCAGTTGCAGTTGAAGGGATTGGCCAGAAGGTTTCTGGAAGAGGCGGTTTGTGTGACCACAGAGACACAGCGTTCCAACGTGGCAGGACCCATGTTTCAACAAACCATGGGGACCCAAACATCCCCCGAGTTTGTCCTTTAAAGTAACCAACAGGAAGACATGCCCTTGGGATGGCAGGTGGCGGGGTCCCCAGGTGCAGATGCTGACACCAGAGGCCCAGGCCGCCTCGGGCTGGACTTACAGCGTGGAGAGGGCCTGCAGGGTGTCGAAGGCTCCGGGGGAGATGGTGGCGATCTGGTTGTCATAAAGCGAGAGGAGGCGGACATTACGCAGGCCTGTGAAGCTGTCGTTGTGGATGCAACTGATGCGGTTGTTCCTCAGCATCCTGGGGTCGGGGGGGGAGGGGAGAGGCCACGCTGTGCCCTGTGGCCATCTGCTCAACAGGTGCTTTGGCTGCCACCAGCCAGTTCACAGATTCTCCTCAGGAGGCACTGAACCTCAGCACCCAAATCCTTCTCACTGATGCTCCTCTCCCGCCTGAGATGCCCTCCTCTGCTGCTTGCCTGCAGGGCCCCGTGCCGGTGTCACCTCCACTCTCCAGATACCCAGCGCCTCCCCCACCTCCAGGCCAGGCTCCAAGTCAGTACCAGAGAGACTTTCCTAAAACCTAACCCTGGTCGTGTCCCTCTTCAGCCTAACTCCCAGACTGGCCTCCAAACTGCCCACAGAATCACAGTTAAACTCTTTTCTGGAGCCTGTCCAACCCGGCCCCAGACCAGCAGACCAGCACCTGGCCGGCCCCTGGGGAGCGACACACCCGGCACTCTGCGGGCCAAGCCCGCACAGCCATGCCTTCCGAGAACCACGCCTTCCCCAGCTATGATTTCCTTCTAGAATGACCTTCTTCCTCATTTATATCTGCAAAAGTCTCCAGTCACCTCAAAAACCTGACTCAGTTTCCCTCCTCAACCAAAAACAAAACGCAGGCCTGGCAGTTCACAAAAGAAATTAGAATATTTTCTAAGCAGTCATAAAACAGGTTCAAACTTATGAGTAAACAAAGACACTTAAGCAATATTACATCTTTGCCTGCCAAACTACAAAATAAAAACATAATAATAATAATAATAATAATAATAATAATAATAATAATGCTGCCCAGGGTCAGCAAGGGAGTGGGCAAATGGGCACTTTCATGCCCGGTTGGCTGGAGAATGACCTGGGACCTCCCTGGAAGGGCATCAGTGAGACGAACTAAAAGGGCATTTCATGCTCTCGCCCAGCAAGTCTGCTCTTAGGAATTTATCACAAGGGACTATCCTGGATGGGCACAGAATTGCATGATAAATGTATTAATTACAAAATTGCTTATAATTTTAAAATCACAAATAGCCTAAATTTCCAATAATATATCGTCATTCAAAAATGGTGTTGTAAAAGAAATTTTAATGATTCGTAAAAGCACTCACACTGCTTCAGAAAAAAACAGATTACAAAAAAAACACATAGGATCCATTGAAAAGCCTGTATGCATGCGTGCATGTAGGTTGGTGCGCGTGTATGTGTATGCAGGTACGCACACATACACTGTTTCTGTGTGGTGGAGGGGCTGCGGGCATTTCGTTTCCTGTGCCTGCACTGCCACTCTTGTTGGTTCTGTCCCAGCACCAGCCGCCCCCTCCTCTGTCCATCCAAGCCTTCCTCAGAAAGAACACAAGAGACTTCTGGAATGGCCCACAGCACCCTCATTCAAGAAATACGAGGCAAGTATAAACAAGAATGAGTAACAGCCTGGCAAAGTGGCCACCCTATGTTTACAAGGGGAAAAATAGGCTGCAAGACACAGCAAATAATAAAATCCCCTTTTGTAAAATGAACAAGAATCCCCAGAGAGTCCCTCCCACATTCACAGACCTTACTCAAATTCCCTGTGTGCTCAGAAAAAACGTATAGCCTTGCTGCAGGGCTGGGCATAGTGGCTACTGGCCACATGTAGCTATTTAGATTTAAATCAATTAAAATGAAATGAAATTCAAAATGTAGTGCCTCAGTCGCACTAGCCACATGTCAAGTGCGCATAGCCACAGGTGTCTGTGAGCTTGGACAGCACAGATATGGGACATTTCTGTCATTGTCGGAAGTCCAACCTGTACAGCACTGTCTGCTGGGCACACTAACGGTCCACATGACCGCCCGAGGAGCAGGCAACGCCTGGGCAGAGTGGCTCGCTGCACCCTGAAGGAGGGCAGGTGACCCCAGGATCCTGCTGAGTCCTGATGTCTGGTTAGCTCTGGCTGGGCTCTGGGTCAGGGGATCTTAGAATCCCAGAAACGGTGGGCCACCACTGCTCCCCCACCTGCGCCCTCTGAGTCACCTCAGCAATGTCTCACCACGGGGCCACCCGGCCTCTCCTGCCCGCGGTCATGCCAGCTGCTCCTAACTGAACGCACCTGCTGCGCCCCTGCAGCCTGGTCACGGGGCCGTGAGAGGGGACCTCCCGAAGCCCGCCTCCCGCCACCCCTTCACCCTAGGGAACAAGAAAACAGGCCTCACCGCAGTTACCAACATCTGATTACTGGGCCCACTGCAGTCAGGGTCCTCAGCTGTCCCCTCCTCCTGCAAGCTGGGGCCAGGGAGAGGGGATCTCCCACCCTCTCTTCCTTTCCCTTTAATGTGGACACCCACACTCTGGCTTTACCTACCGAAGTCCCACCATCCACCCTGCTCCGCAGCCCACACACTCACAGGGTCCGCAAGCCGTCCAGGCCACGGAACATGCCACTCCGGATGGACTCCAGCTGGTTGGCGGTCAGGTGCAGCTCGCTCACAGAGGCAGCGCCCTCGAAGGCCCCGTCTTCGATTTCTGACACCTTGTTGTTGCTCAGGTTGCTGGGAGCAGAGGTGGTGGGAGGATGCTGAGGCTCAGGACCCCCTTCCTGTACCCAATCCCTGTGCACGGGAGTCCTGCCTCCCATAGGAGCTCTCCCACCACCACCACCCAGAATCTTCCCTCTCCATTCCCGGCCAGCGTCCTGACTGCAGCCTTCCCACCAATGGGTAACTCACATTTTCTTCAGATGGGTGAGCTTTTTAAACATGCCAGTGGCCTCCAGGATGGAAATCTCATTGTTGTTTAATCGTCTGTAAGAGACAATCAAGGGAATTTACACATCCATAAATGACATTGAAGTATCTTTCAAACTGAATATTTGGGGACAAAGGGGACTCCCAGAAGAATTTATCAGGCAAAGCAAATTGACCCTATTTCAAAGGAAGGCTGGTTGGAGTGCTGGAGCTGGGAGGAGGGGGAGCTGTGAATGGGGATATTTTTAACATTAAAAGTGCTATGAAAATTTATATACATAAATGACGTGTGTGGTTACCCATGCACATGCATATATATATGCACCAATTTATGTTTAGATAGAGAAAAGAAATAGTAAAAGAATAGCTTAAGCCCCAACTTGAGCTAATGAAATCGTGTCCCCCCAAAATGGCAAAAGCATGATTGAGAAAAGGCACCCCTGGCTCAGGCTGGTGACCTGCCCTAGCTGCTAGATATTGTTTCAAGAGTGAGTAGGGCTGTGAGTCAGAAACAAAGGGGTCACAGGGGCTGCTTCTTGCAAAGCCAGCAGCTGCCGTGCTGGAGTCTCCAGTGGTCCCCAAACAGAACCCCACCAGAGGAAAACCTGAAGCAGGCCCAGGGAGGGTAGTAGGAGCAGGGAGCAAGTGAGGGGTGTGGAGGGGCTGGGGCCTCACAGCTCGGCCGTGGACTGGGGGATGCGCTCAGGGATCTTGGTGAGCTTCAGGCCGGAGCACTCCACCACGCTGGCCTCACAGCGGCACTTGTGGGGACAGACCACGTCGCTGTTGCATTCACTGTTCAGCTGATAATCCTCCGTGCCTGCAGCGAGATTGCAGGGGCTGGGGCTGAGGGGCCTGGGGCAGGCTCCAAGCAGGCTTGCCCAGCCTAGGGTCTCCCAGGCCCCCCCAGCCTGCTGCCTTAGCCCCCTGCCCACCCACTGCCACTGTCCCACCCAGACCGCCCTTGGTCTCCCCACTCTCCTACCTGGAATGAAGTACTGCTCTTTGGCTGCAAAAAGAAACAGAAATACCATGATGCTGGTGAGATTGTCCAGGGCTTGCAGGAAGAGCCCAGGTCCCAGCCCCACTGCCCAGGAACGAGGCTGGGGTCCCAGATGAGAGCCCCAGAGCCCACCTGCCCAGCCCATGTGGAGAAGGCCCTCCTTACCCAGGCCAACCTTGGGGATAGCACCACGCCCAATTAAAGTTCTTGGGGAACATGAAAGCCATGGGAACTCTCACGTGCACTAGCACAAGATGGGGATGGGGCCGGGGGGGACATCAGGCCTACAACCAGGATCCAGGCTCAGAAGCTGACCCACACTGTCCCTGGCCAGATGCTGTTTCTGCTGCCTCCAGGCCCGGAGGAGGCAACTATCTCACAGAGGAGGGGTCCCAGGCCCCCTGAGCGCCTTAACAGGCTGAAAGTGGTGGCATGAAGGAGAACTGGCCTGGGAGTAGAGGACCTGGGTCCTTGTCTGGGTCTTCTCTCAGGACCTCAGCAAGCCCACCCCTCCCCAGGCTTCAGGAAAATGAGGGGTGGGAGTGAACACCATGCAGTCCCAAGTCCACAGTTTGGGGCCAACGCCCTGGGACAACCTTGCTGGAGCCATCCAGGACACACCAGGGCCCCTGAGCCGACTGACGACAGTCAGGTGGGCAGGCACTACCTGAGCACCGGAACTTCTTGCTCTTGATCTGCCCGATGCGCTTGTTGGCCAGGCGCCCGGGGCTGGCGCAGCGGGCTCCGCTCGTCTCGATGGGGTTGGTGCGCAGGAAGTCCGCCAGCCACTTGAGGTTACAGTCGCAGATGAAAGGGTTCTGGGCCAGGTGCCTGTCCAAAGGGGTAGATCAGGACCAGAGCAAGGGCTGCACATCTGCTCTGACCTCCACCTGGGCGAGGCCTTGCTGCTGCCTCTCCACCTGAAGCCCTGGACTGGCCCTGGCAAGACAGGCACCACCTGGGGGCACTGCCGGGGGCACCCACCACCTTCGGAGAAGTCTCGCCTGGCATCATAGTGAGGGGGGCCTCTGCAGGCTCTGGGGCTTCCAGCTGTCCCTGCCGCGCTCCCCCTGCAAGCCTCCCCGTCCCCTCTCCTGCTCTTGCCTGTCCCTCCCTCTGCCCTGGGACATTTCACAAACATGAAGAGGCAGGAGCGACCTGGAGCCCGGCCAGAACACCCCTGTCCTTGCTCAGGTGAAGCGACAGAACAGGCTCTAGGACCCAGGCTGCCTCCTCTTGGCACCTTACAGGCTGTCTCTTGACACAGGGAGGAAACGCAAGAAGCATCACCAAACAGCTAGCTACTTATTGGGGGACGGCTCCACCTCTTTTGCCAGGCTGCTGTGTCGCCAGCAGGGTAAATGTGGGGAGGGGGCAGCTGACAGGTGATGCTGACTGAGGGACCCCAGGATGTCACAGGTGATTCACGTAACCTACCTCTGCCTCAGTGTCCTCGCAAGTAAAGTCAGGTACGATAGCACCTGGAGAGGGAGACAGCTCCTCATGTGCCTCTTGGTGCCACCCCCCACCCCAAGCTTTCCTATGTGTGGGTTCCCAACCTTGAAATTTTTTTAGTGTGTTTCTCTTATACATTCCTCCAACTGCGTCAAGTAATCCACCTTGCCCATGTCTGCCCGTAACCTCTAATTTCACATGCTTGGCAAGATTTCCCCGTGGCACGCTGTCTTCCTCTCTCTAGCTGTAAGGAAATTAATTAGCAGGAGTGGGCTACAGGCAGGTTCGTGGGCTTTAATGAGTTTGTCTTCGTGGCTGACACCCTGCTGACGTGCAGAGTCCCCAGGGAGCAGGAGCTGCACCTATCCCAGTACTCTGTGCAGATATTATCTCAGGGAAAGCACTGCCCGGCTCATAAACAATGCGACAGGAATGGCAACAACAACAATGGCTACGACAATATTAATGACAAATGCCCATTAACCACACATCATCGGACCCACAGGTCAACACATCAAGGCAAACTACAGGGCCCAGAATTAAAGATGTAGAATGAAGGACACCATGTAAGTGCCTAAGTTTAACCAAATAGTGGATGGCAAGAAATTTCCCTATACAGAAGCACTCCAGCTAAAACATAGGATCCTTTTTAAAAGCACGACCACAACCACAACCTCATTATCAAATGAAGGAACGTTAGAATTCAAATATCACCATTTCAGGATCCCTAATGAATGAATGGGTCCAGGCATTAAGATCAATGGCTGTGTTAATTACAAAAAGAGGGACAGCCAGACATCATGAACCTCCTACAGGAGTACACGATCCTGCCTATGAAGTCATCTTGCCAAAAAAATAAAGGAAAGAAATCAGAACCTGACCAAACTCCTAGAGGTAAATTTCTATCTGCAGGAGAGAGGAGTGTGTGAAACTACACCATGGGGAATGCAACCAGGAAAGTCCATACTGGGGGAAACTCCATGGAACCCATAATGCAGTGTCTTCAACAAATAAATTGCAAGGAGAAAGGAGATGGAGAGGCCACTTACAGATTAAAAATAACTTAAGTGATATATCAACCGATACTAGCTAATTGTATTGTACAGGCCTAATTTAAATCCTGATTCAAACAAATTACTTTCAAAATTGTATAACATGTATGAGACACTTGGAAATTCAAACGGTAATTAGATATTTGATGATATCAAGAAATTAATTGTTAAATTTTTAAATATAATAATAGTGTTGTGGTTGTGTTTTGAAAGAGCCCTTGCCTCTTATACACATGCATGAAGTCTGCGTAGACGATAAATGATGCCTGGGAGGCACAGTAGACAGGGAAGGGTAGATGGAAGGAGACTGTCCGAGAGTTAAACCTGGGTGATATGTTCTGGGCGGGTCACTGTACCACTTTTTTTTTTTTAATTTATCTTTATTTTTGAAAGTATTACAGATGTCCTCTTTTTCTCCCCCACTGACCCCTTCTACCCCACATCCACCCCCTGCCCCAGGCCTTCACCACACTATTGTCAGTGCCCATGGGTTATGCATTTATGCATATAGAGTCTTGGTTAATCTCTCCCCACCCACCCACCCTGCCTTCCCTCTGAGATGTGTCAGTCTGTTCCACACTTCTAGGTCACTGGATCTATTTTGTTCATCAGTTTATTTTGTACTACTTTTAACATGCTTGTAATAGTCTATAACAAAAGATTGAAACACATTCCAAGAGCTGTTGCTCTCTGCTCCCTAATTTTTAATTTATAATCATCATTGCCCTTGCTAGATCTCATCTGATTTAAGACATTATCAACCGCAAAATGCATTTTATGTATTATCAAGGAAAAACAAAATGCTGTCAGTTAAGTAATAGCCATCAATGATAAAATGCATACCAATTTCAGAGCTGTCCATGTGGAAGCAACATATGTCTTAGAATCAATGGACATTATTATCATTATTATTATTATTATTAGCTGTTGCCAGCATTTACGAAATACTCACAATAAGCTAAGTTCTATACGAACATTCCCTTTAATCTCGTAACAACTTTATGAAGAAGATGATACCCTCATTTCATGAATGAATAAATGAGGCCCAGAGAAACAAATTAAGTTGCCCACGGTCACACAGCCAAGATGAGGCATAGCTGGGATTTGAACCCAGGATTGTCTAGCCCAGAGCCTGTGCTCTTTCCTCCATAAGAGACCATCCCGGTGAACAAAAGGCTCTGGGCAAGACAGTTGCCTGTACCACGCGGCTGTTACTTCCCCCTAGGTCCGCCTGCTGGGGCGGAGGGGGAGGCAGAGGGTACTCACAGGGTCTGGATGGCCCGCAGGGAGGTGAAGGTGCCCTTGGCGAGACTCTGGATCTTGTTGTCATACAGGGAGAGAAGTGAGAGGTTCTGCAGGTCCTGGAAGGCGTCCGGCCGGATACAGTTGATCTTATTGGCGTTCAAGAGCCTGTGGGCAGAGCCAGGGCCAGGTGGTGAGGGGAGAGGCACAGCATCAGACTCATCAACATGTCCTGGCACCTTCCTAGGTGCTGAGCAGGCACAGGGGCTCTGGCCCTCTGAGTGCCCACTCCATGCAGAGGAGCAGAGGACTCTGCCTGCCTCTTCCATGCACAGGGACCAGCTTAGCCACCCACTCTTCTCTCTTTCAAGAAACTGCTAGAGGTGGCCCTGACATTATCGGGAATAAGAGCGCATAGTGGCAAAGCCACCTCCAAAGGCCTCTTGGGAGGCTCCCCTCCTTCCTCGGGTTCTGCTGGGTTCCCCAGGCAGCTGAGATGGAGTGTTTGGTTCCGCACCTCTTGGGTCCTGAGAGAAAACCCTTGTCTGGGCTCTCATGACTCAAGGAGGCTGAGCTGGGCCTGGGCTTCCCCCTGTAGGAGGTAACTCTCTCCCCAGCCGTGCTGACCTCCTTGCGAACAGGCTGCACCTCAGGAGCCTCTCGGTCCAGGCCTCCTTCGATCAGCTCTGAGTCGCCTCTCCCTCCCTGTCTGGGCTCTGCAGAGCCCCCAAGCCTCTCACAGCCCTACATCTGCCGTCCTCCCAGCTCCCTGCCTCAGGTGAGTCCCACACCCCAAAGAGGTCGAAAAGGTCAGTCTGAAAGGCCAGAGGAGTTCTGGCTCCCTCCCAGGGCCCTGCCCATGCACACCATTAGATGGGTCCTTACAGGAGCTGTAGGGTGTACAGGCCTCCAAACACACCCCGGGGGAGGTCTGTGATCTTGTTCCCATAGAGGACCCTGCAGAAAAGGCAGCACAAAAGAGTTAGAGGACAGCCCACCAGGCTGGGTACCAAGGTAGGAGGTTTGCTGTAACAAGCCGCCGGCAGATGGCAGTACAGCAGTTAAGAAAGAGTGGCCCGTCCTTAGTTTTCATAAAAGTACCCTATGGGCTCGAGGTCACCCCATTACTGCAGGCACCGTCCTCACTCCCTGCCCTCACACATGGATCCCACAAAAGCCTACAAAAGGGACCCTTTGGGGAACCTCACGGGAAATTAACCTGCTCTGGGATCCAAAAGGAGATGGTTCAAAGAAGAGAGATCTCACGGGCAGGAATAGTTAACATACGAGCTCTAGTATGTTAAGCAAGTCTGTCCGGCACAGATAAAGCACCAGGAAGACACAGACCAAGGTGGTAGCTGTGCTGGGGTCTGGGTGGTGGGGTTGCAAGGGGGTTTTTATACTTCTGGATTTTCAGTTCTCTACATTGAGCATGAAATACGTATAGTAAGAAAAATAGCAGAGATTCAAAAAAGATGTGCAGGCAGGAATGGGTTCGGGCAGACAATGAAAGAATGAAGGGGATTTGGGGAGTGGGGTGTATTTTATTCCCAGTATCACAAGCAGCCCTCAGGATGCGCACCCCCCCCACACACACACACACACACATTCAGTCTGAGCAAAAACATTGTGTGCTGCCTCCTCAACCATGGCTTCCAGATGCTCCCGGTGGGGGGCACAGGAGGAAAGTCTCTGCAGTGGGATCCGGGTTGGCAGTGTGGCTTGAATGGAGGAAACAAATGGGATAGAAGCTTGGATGTCACCCATCCAACACCAGGAAGCCTCAGAGACCTGATCAGGTTCCCATTTGGAAAGATCCCTCAACCTGCTGTGTGGAGCATGGAATGGAGGGGGCAGGAGTGGATGCAGGGAGTCAAGGTCAGGGTTGCCTAAAGTGGACACCGTCCATGAGATCTGTTTGCATGACCTCAGCACCAAAGCTCTCGTATGAGGGGAGATGTCTTCAACAAGGTACCCATGGCAACAGAAACCCCCTCGGATGGGTTACTAGCACATCCAATTTAGAAGGAGATTCATTCACTTCTCAGAGGAAGAGCCCTGATTCTGGCAGGCCAGCTCCAGGATCTGATCTCAGGCGATGCCAGCGACCCCTCCCCGGGCAGCCATGCGCCGCACACCCCACGTGGTGCCATTCACAAGAGTCCGTACCTTGGACTCTACCCCAGGAGAAGAGGGTACACAAAAGGCACGACCTGGCCGCCTCCTGCACGCACCAGTGGGGGTTCTGTCCCATTCCACTTCCCAGGACCTTAATCTAGGTGAGGCATGTGTCCGTGCTGCCCAGGGACATGAAAACATGTTACTCCTAAGAGTAACAAAAGGCCCCTGCCAACAGGGAGCTCACCTGCCTACGGGGCACCCTGAATGTGCTCTACAGATAAAGTGCCGTGGAACCTCAAAAAGTGAGGGGCTCGGTGAACATGGCAGTGGGGGAGACAAGCAAGGATTCTTAGAAAAAGAGAGGTGAAGTAACATTTCTGAGATGAATTTTTTTTTTTTTGGTGTGGCTAAATTTAATTTTTATTTTTCCAAGATAAAGTTTTGATGCTGTGCATTGCTTTGTAGGTTGACAGACACCCTCCCCCGCAGTAAACCCCCTTGAGAGAGGGAAATACTGGAGAGCGGTGGAGGAAAACACTGCCTTCGCATCACCCACCACAACTTGGGATCAGAGTATGTTTGGGATGGAAGATACAGGGGTGGCAGGTGTCACAGATGGAGCTGGTGGTCGCCATTGCAGGTGACCTGGGGAAGGCTCAGGAGCATGAAGTGTTAGGCCTCTTGGGGAGGCAGGGCCAACACGAAAGCTTGGGTGGAGTCCTATGACTGCTGCAAAGAATACTGGGGGGAAACCACCATGGTGGGGAGAGCATCACAGTTGCCAGGGCAACAGCTCTGCCTGATTTTCCACGCACTCAGTCCTCGATTCCCTTCTCCCCTCCCAGCTGCAGAAGGTTCACCAGTGAAGAAGGGGTTGCTGGGCATAGCAACCCTGGACTTTGCAGCCAAAGGAAAACCCGTTGAGGCTGGGGGGGGGCGGAGGCTGTGCTCTCCCTCCAGCACCCACTGGAGGGGCCTTGAGCCCCACTGGCCTCGTTGGGGGACACCCTGGACCCCAGCAGGGGCCTTGGTGCTGCTACTCACAGAGAGTTCAGGGAGCGGAGGCCCTGGAAGGCATCAGGCGCGATCTCTGCGATCTGGTTGTTGCTCAGGTCTCTGCACAGTGAGCAGAAGAGAGGGTGGCTGAATCCCTCAGCGGCCACCAAGCCCTCCTGGTCCCCTCTACCTCCCAGATGCCATGGGAGGGCAGGGGCTGCTTTGAAATTAGAGAAGTGAGGGGCCCATTCTCCCATTCATCAGAAAAACCCACGGCCACTATCTCCCTGTGCAGTCCGAGGGTCGTGCCCAGCCTTGGTCCATTTTTGACAAAGCTTTCCCCCACCTCCTAGCTGTTCCCTGCATCCCCTCTTATGTCCATAGTGGCTCCTATGGTTGCTCAAGCTGAAATGGGAGGGCGACAGTCAATTCTGGTCATATGCCAGATGCAGGCTCAGCATTTAGGTCTCAGGACAACCTTGCAAGAAGCTCACACCACTGTCATCCCACATCACAGATGAGCCACCTAAGGGGCAGGAACGCCAGGCAGCAGCTTGCCCAGGGCCTCTCAGCCATCACAGGCAGAGGCGGGACCTGCCAGGGCTGCGGCATGCCAGGCCTGGGGCTCCCTCCTGCCCCATGCTGACTCAGGGAGCGTGGGGAGGCACTCACATCCTCCGCAGCTTTCTGTAGGGAGAGAAGGCTCCAGGGGGAATGGACTTGATTCCATTGAGCTCCAGGCGGCTGCAGAGAAAGGACACAGAGGAGGCTCAGGTCAGGTCACCCCAGTCTGGGTTACTGCCTGCTGGGCTCACTCACCCACACCAGGCCCTTTGTCTCCCTGCCCTGCTCCCATCCACTGTCTGGAGTGGGTGGGCTGGCACAAGCAGAGAAAAGGGGCTGCTGTGATGTGAGCTCCATTATCCCAGGCTGCCATGGCTGAAAGGGGCCCACGAACGATGCTAATACTAAGAAACCAGTTATAGCACACTCACCCAGCTGGGCTGGACACATGGACCACAGAGGAGCACCCCCTTCCCAGCCCCCCAGAGTTGCCCAGGCTTGGGCAGAGGACTCAGCCAGCCAAAGCAAACTGACCTCTCCATTTACACTGAAGGGCCTTGGGGCAAGTCCTAGGGTGGCGCCGCCAGAGCCTGGCCCAGCCCCAGGGCCTGTGCCCCGTGCCTGTCTTGCCCTGTACTCACATCTCCGTCATCATCTCCGGCAGGTTGGCAGGGATGGCGGTGAGGCCTTTGCCACGACAGTCCACAATGCCGTTGCTGCAGGCGCACATGGCTGGGCAGGAGCCGGAGGACAGGGTGCAAGAGGGGGCGTGCCCTGCCTCCCCCTGGCCTGCAGAAACAGACGGCTGTGACCTCGGGGTGTCTCATGCCTGCACCTCCCTCTTGAGACACAGACTGGTGAGTAGGGATGGGGCACGTGGGTTTCTCTAGTTGAGGATGAACCAGAGAGCACCCAAGAACTCCCCTGGAACTCCGTGGGCACCTGGCACCTGGACTGGTTAGATGTTTGCTGAACTTGAATTTGAAGCTACCTGTGCTACACGAAAGTATGATTCGTATGCTAGGAAATCCGAGCCTGAATTCTGAAGCTACAGGTTCTCGGCCGGGTCACTCAGCACTTTTGAGCCCAAGTTTCCTTGCCCATTACTGAAGAATGACAAGGACTCTGTTTGCCTCGCACCTACTCTGTGCCATCTGCTGGGATAAGTGTTGTGCTCGCAGCATCCATTTTAATCCTACTGCTCATCCTAGGAGGAGCATGGTGTTATTGTGGCCATTTACAGGAGAGAAAAACAGGGTCTTTGATATTAATTAGTTTGTGGAAAGTCACAGAGCTGACAGGTGCTGAAACCAGGATGAAGCCCAATGTTGATAAATTGCTGGTTTGTGGACTTCACATAACCGAAATCAGACAGCGGGTTCTCGCGTCTGGCTTCTTTTGCTCAAGATCAAGTCTTTGAGATTCGCCCACGTTGTGTATCGGTAGTTTGTTCTTTTTTAACGTTGACTAGTATCCTATTGTGTAGATAAGTCATAATTAGTTAATCCACTCTCTTGTCGGTGGCATGTGGGTTGTCTCCAGCTCTGAGCTGCTCTGGAGAAAGCTGCCTTGGCTGTTCTTGGACACGTGTGCCGGCAGAACATATGCATGCACCTAGCAGGAGCGGCAGGGTCACGGGGAGACATATGCTGGGCTTTCGTAGATCCTGCTGAACAGCTGTGTGAAGTGGCTGAGCCAATTTACACTCCCATCAGCGTTTCAACCTCTAATCCTTTCCTTGGCTCCCCCAAAGCGTGGGCGCCAAGATCGAAGAAGACAAAGTTATGAGGACTTCAGACAAATTGTGAAAGCACCGTTTTTGGGAGAGGGGTTGCCAGGGTGAACAGACTCAAGGGGTGGGGGGGGAATGCCTGAATATAGAAACTAAGGTATTCTAAATGCAAAGAAAACGGTTTCATTTCAAAATAAGAACTGTCCAAGTGAATTATCCGCTCCTCTTCCTAAAACCTGGGGCAGCTGCAATAACTCAGAGGAGCAGCATCAGCCTTGGCTTTCCTCACACATGAGTACATGCCTGTGTGTGCACACATGCACACACGCTCACACACCAGTCACACACTCTCTCCACACGCACCCTCACCCTCACAGTCACACACACACACAGTCACACACTCTCCACATGCACCCTCACACACACAGTCACACACTCTCCACACGCACCCTCACCCTCACAGTCACACACACACACACAGTCACACACTCTCCACACGCACCCTCACCCTCACAGTCACACACTCACACACACAGTCACACACTCTCCACACGCACCCACCCTCACAGTCACACACTCACACACACAGTCACACACTCTCCACACGCACCCTCACCCTCACAGTCACACACACACACAGTCACACACTCTCCACACGCACCCTCACCCTCACAGTCACACACACACACAGTCACACACTCTCCACACGCACCCTCACCCTCACAGTCACACACACACACAGTCACACACTCTCCACACGCACCCTCACCCTCACAGTCACACACACACACAGTCACACACTCTCCACACGCACCCTCACTCTCACAGTCACACACTCACACAGTCACACACTCTCCACATGCACCCTCACACTCACACAGCCACACGGACACTCACACTGACACGCTCACACACATACACTCCTCATACACACTCACACACATGCTTTCCCCTCGGAGCTCTACGAGGCTGGCAGGCTCAGAGCCCACAGGTTTGGGAGAGAAGGGCAGCCCCCCATCCACTGTTGTGAATTTGAGAACCGTTCATTCACTCAGCAAACATTTCCTGAGCATCTCTCTGTGCCAACCGCAGGCAAAGTGCTGGGGACATGGCCAGAAACCAAGGCGGCATATTCCATGTGCTCACGGAGCTCACGGTCTATCAGGGACCTCCCCTGGGGTCAGGAAGGGCTGAGGTGGCCCAGCTGGGTCACACTCAGTGGCAAGGCCTAAAGGTGGCAGGGGGAGGCCGAGGTGACCATGTACCAGCCTTGCAGAGCCTGAGGGCAGTTTGGACTCTCCCAGGAGCACCAGGGAGTCAGTGAGTACGAGCAGCAGTGACCTGCCTGGACTTGTGGGTCCTTCGTGGTCTTTCTGGCTGCGGTATGGGGATGAAGGGGCCAAGACCGAAGCGGGGTGGGCGGTCGGGAGGCTCTCAGAGGACCCAGCTCTGGAGTCCACCTCATCTCAAGCAGAGGCTAGATGGGCCAGTTCAATGACTCCTCAAGGTGGCAGGGGTGAGGCCATCGAAGGAGGGAAGAGGCAGTAACAGGAGGAGGCAAAGGTGGGACAGAAGAGGGCAACGGGGGTGGAGGCGGTGAGGGGACAGGAAGGTGGGTGGGTGGGGGAAGGAGGGACAAAGGAGTGAAGGCAAGAGGTGAAATGTAGAGACAAAAGCTAAGAGTGAGAACAGGAGACAACGGATGGACAGGAGGCAGACATGGGTGGGCACAGGAGGTGACAGATAAGGACAAGATGTGGTGGGTAAAGAAAGGGGGTGATAAGCAGAGACAGAAAGTGATAGATGAAGACAGGAGGTGACAGGTAAGGACAGGCGATGCGCGGGCCAGGTGTAATGTGTGGTGGTGACAGGAAGTAATGGGGAGGACACAGTGGGGCAGCAGGAGGCAGGCAACGGGCAGCTGAGAGCCGCAGTCGGCTGCACCCACCTGAGCAGCTGAACTCGCTCTTCTGGACCTCGGCCACGTTGAGGCCCCGGAGGCTGGCGGGGCCCGAGCACTGGGTGAAGAGCCCGATGGTAGGCCTCTGCCTCAGCCACTGCGAGAGCCAGGCCAGGTGGCAGTCGCAGAACAGGTGGTTGGAGTGCAGGCGGCTGCAGGGGGATAGGGCCACTCACAACCCACCTGGGCCCCCAGACCCCAGCCAAAGAGTGGGAATCCCTCTACCTAGGAGGGGCCAAGCCCCATGCGGCACTGGACCCAAGCACAGTCTATGCCCAGTCAGCCCACAGTTCCAACTCGGGCACTACCCGCAGCTGCCCTCCCAGCATGCTCGGGGCACCCCCCTCCGCTGGATTTTACCCAGCTCATGTCAATTCACCTCCCCAGACTCATACGGACCCACCGCCCCAACTCCCATAGCTCATTTTCAAACACAAAAACAATCATTTGTTTTCCAAGAAGTCAAATATGAATGACACTCAACATGCTTTCATTTTCGATTCCCTCCCCTGACTCCAGCTCCAATCAGCCCACCCTGGCTGGCCACTGGGGGTGCAGAGGAGCTCCCTCCCCTGCCTGTGGAAGCCGAGGCCCTTTCCCCACTGCCCTGGCACCGCCACACTTGGAGCTTCCTCCGGGTCACCCGGGGCTGACTCACAAGGTCCGTAGCTTGGGCATGTGGTTGAAGCTGGACACAGGGATGGTGGTGATGTTGTTGTTGTTCAGGGTCCTGACAGGGAAACCAGAGTCAGTTAGCGTCTGTCCAGCAGGAGCTTACGAGGGAGGGAGAGCAGGGCTCCTCTCTGACATCAGGCCGCCTCGCACGCTGTTCCATGTTCCCCCTTGAACTGGCCCGGGCTGGGCTGTCCCCAGGGGCTACACCGAAAAGCATGAGACACGGAGCCACCCTCAAAGAAAGCCCTGAGCCGAGGCAGTGATTAGGAGGCAGCCACACCATAGGCCCCGAGTCCGGGAGCACAGGGGAGAAGGAGCGACGAGAGGGACAGGTGCGGCTTGGGCGGGCTTAAAGAACGGGTGGGGTTTCAACAGCCAGGTGTCAGAAACTCCTGGAAGACACAGCCATCACCTTGGGTGTCATGATAAGCAGGATAAACCTTGGTCACGCTGCTGCGGGCATGATGACCTCATGAGCATGAGTCTAGGGGGGCCTGCAACCCGCCTCCCGTGTCCCCTGCCTCCTGCGCTGCTCCGAGGCCCGACTCCAGCCGCCTGGGACCCAGCAGCCGCGTGAGGCAGACTCTCCAGGCCCCGCTTCCCTCCCGCGTTTTACTCACAGCACCTCCAGCCCCCGCAGCGCGCGGAAGGCGCCCTCCTCGATGCAGCCGATCTGGTTCTTGTCCAGCTGCCTGTGAGGCAAAGGAAGGGTGTAGAGAGGACGCCGTTGCTGAGAGCGGGAGCGTCCAAACGTTTTTACCAAGCCCTCGATTCTTTGTTTTAAAGAGGCCTGACCCCTATCATTTGTTCAGTACAAGTGTGTGGATCCAAATAGTAAGAGCTTAAATTATTCCTATTTTTATTAAAACAACAAATGTGAATAAAAGTTTTATTATATTCCTCTACATAACCTTGCCTATCTCCTGGGGGGCAGGCACCCCGCCCCGTCTTGGAGGCCACCTACAGGGTGCTGGTGGCTGCGACATGAGTCTACCACAGAAGCCACGGCAGCCAGAGCTGGCAGCAGATTCCAGCCTGAGGGCCAAGCGGGACCGACTGGCTGGGGCTGCCTGCGGAGCTGCTCTCAGAACACACTGAAGCCTGGATGCCCGCTTCTCGGGAAAGGCTGCGGTGATCAGTTACCAATATCTGCTACAGGCATGGGGGGGACGGGGGCGGGGCGGTGACAAGCATGCCGGGTATTTGCCATCCCTGCTGCAGTCAGCCCTGGGGAGGCGGTAAACCTGGACCACAATAAACTTGAATAAAAATGAACCATTACACTGAAACTGCATTTGACAAAGTATGTTGCCATATCTCATGTAAACCTCAGGACAAGCCTGTGCGATATACATTTTACGGAACAATAGACTGAGGCTCAATGGCATTAACTGACTTGCAGCAACTTATATAATAAGCTCCTGAAAGAGAAGTCAAGCCCAGCTCTCCCAACCCACTAAAGGGCAAGGGCACGGAGCCTGTCCTTTCAAATGTACCAAGGACATCAGCCCAGCAGCCCACAACTCACAACACTCCCTTCAGCCTGGTCCTCAAAGTCTGCCTGTTTGCTCCCACTTCAGGTTGTTCCAGAAGACCACGCTGGCACCAGCCACCTCAGACCAGAGACCAGCTCCTTGACCCCAGGGCTCGGGGAGGCCCACGAGGAGACTGCCAAGGGTGGCCCTGTAGTCCACGTCCCTCTCCATTCCAGGCCTGTACTCACAAATTTTTGAGGTCTGTAGCTCCACGAAAAGCCTTCCTGGGGATAGCCTGGATGGTGTTCTCACTCAGGTCCCTGTGGGGATCAAGCCAAAGAAAGAAAAACACTGGTCAGAGGAGACTTCTCTAGAGGGCCCTGATGAGTCAGGGAGGCAGGTGGGCCAGACAGCCGGACCAGTCACAGCTGCATCCCAGGGCCTGTGACAGTGCCTGGCACACAAAGACCCCCGGTAAGCATTAGTTGAACAAATGAATGAGCAGGAGCTCAGTGACCAGCCACCTCCTATTCTATGGGCAGAGGGGTTGTAACTGGAGGGAGAAGCTTGGGGCATGGGTAACCAGCTCTGCCAGACCCCAACCTTGCCCCCCAGACCCACAGAAGTCAGCTCAGCCCCCACAGCTTCCTCCAAGGATGCAAAGGAACAGGCATAGGAGAGAAGGGCTTCTCGAGGGTCCCACATCCCCCCTGGGACCTGTGGTGAGTGCACCAAAGGCTCACTTTCTGGAAGAAAACACCTTTGGCCCCCAGGTAACCCAGCCAGTAGGTGGCCCCGCAAGTCTTGAACTCCAGGCTGGGTCTGACTCCAGATCCCTCGCTCTCAGGACTGCAGACAGTGGAGCCACCACTGAGAGCATGGGGACTGAAGCCATGCTGTGCTGGCCTAGGGGCTGCAGGGCCACGTCCCTGCCCTGTGGCTTGGCGGGCAAGGGTTACTGAGGACTTCCTCACCTCCCCATTATTAATATCCTGATGTGAGGGAGGAGGCATTGTAGGGACTGCAAATCTCTGCCTTCTGCGAGCCTAGGCCAGCTTCTGGACCCCTCCTCCAGCTCCTCTAGCGAGACTGGGCCTCTGGCACTGTCCACCTGCCTCTCTCGACCTCTTCACTACGGACGTTTACAAATACCCCTTTCCTCCCCACAGCAGTGGTACCAACTGCCATCATGTTCTGAGCATGTCCCACCAGGCTGCAGTGTCCAGCACCTCACATGTGTGAGTGCACCTGACCCTCACAGTGACTGTGGGCAAGTACTATTACCATTCCCATTTCACAAGGAGGAAAGGGAGGCTCAGAGAAGTTAAGCAGTTTCTTCAAGAGAACACAGCTGGCAGGTGGTGGCTTCAGAATTTGAACTTAGGCGGTAGGGTCCTAGAGCCTCTCCTTGCACAGCAGCCCTGGAATGGAAACTGTCACCCATTTTGCAAAGGAGGGAACTTAAGTATTTTACCCGAGGTTGACCAGGATGGGGACCCAGGCAGTCTAGTCTGCAGAGAGCCCTGCATCAGACACCTCAGACTGCCAAGCTGACTATCCTCATGTGGGACCCAGTGTCAGGCAGCCCCGCAGACCCCCAGCTCCTTCTCCTGGGCCAGGCCCTCAGGGCTCGACCATCTCCTTCCCGACAGCCATTCAACCCATGGGCTTCAAGCTCCACTGCAAGCCCTGGGAACATGGCCCACAGGGCTTCCCACACTGTCCCCTGAGCTGTGGGGCTTCCACCCTTCTGTCTGGGTTTTTCTGCTGAGACAGCAAAACAGAAACTCCGTAGCAGAGTGCACAGGGCCCTGAGCTCAGACAGGCCAGCTCCTCCACTCCCAGATATGTATCTATCGGCCAGCCCAGTTTCTCTGTGTTATGCAAGTAATTGCTACCATGGCCACAAAGCCCATCCTGGTTCTACTGTTCCCTTGGTCTGTGGGCTTCTTCTCTCTTTCTTCATCAGTGGGATGCTGGGCAGGGTCACCTGACAGGTAAATTACTTCATTGGGAGCAAGGGCTGTGCAGGCCACAAAGGTAAATGAGATGGCCCGCACTCCGGAGCGCATGGTCACAGTAAATAGGAGCCAAGGCAAACACGGGAGCCCCACATGGAACCAAACTGGCCTTGATGGAGCACCTACACACTTCAGTGACAGCTGGGCTCATGCAAGCAGAGGTCACCACAGATGCACAGAGTATAGAGCACTCTCAGCCCATGGAGGACACGGGAAACCAGTGAACGAAATCTCCATTCCTTCATTCAGCAAGTGTGTGCTGGGAGCTGACTACCCGCTGGGGATACTACAAAGGCTTACACTCCAGTTTACAATAATGTTGGAAGGGCAGTATTTCCAAAGAGATGCGTGGGCTCAGAGAAGCGAGTGACCAGCTCTACCTGAAGGGGAGGAGAGGAACTCTGAAGCAGATGCTGAAAAGTGAGTGAGAGTTTACCGGGCAGAAAAGGGAAATGAGGGAAGCACATTCTAAGCAGTGGGAACAGCATGTGCAAAAGGCCAGAGGCAGGAAGGAGCAAAGCAGAGGGCTGGGGGAGTATCATACAGTTTGGTATGGCTGGTATGTGTCTATGGGAGCTTCATGGTGGTTTTAAAATATGTCCACAAATTCTTTGACATTAACACCCTTCAAAAGATGGAGCTTAATTTTAACTCCCCTTATTTGTGGGTGGGATTTAGGAATTCACTTCAAAAGAACAGAATATGACAGAAGTGATGGATGATTTCTGAGACAAGATCATAAAAGATCTTTTTATGTAGCTTCCTTCACTCTCTCAGATCACTCTCACTCGGAGAAACCAGCCACAATGTCATCAGGACACAGCAGCTCTCTGGAGAGGCCCACATGGAGAGGAGCTGAGGCCTCCTACCAACAGCCAGCACTGGCTTGCCAGCAATGTGGGTGAATCATCACAGGAGCTGATTCTCCAGCCCCAGCAAGCTCCCAGACGATGCAGCCTGCTATGGTCTCAATGTTTGTGCTCCTCCAACCCCCCACCAAAACCAAATTCAGATGCTGAAATCCTGATGCCCAATGTGATGGCATTAGGAAGTGGGGGCTTGGGAGGTGCTTAGGTCGTGGAGGTTGAGGCCCCATGAATGGGATTTAGTGCTCTCGTAAAAGAGTTCCAAGAGAGCTCCTCTGCCCCCTCTGCATGTGAGGACCCAGCCAGGAGGCGAACCTTCACCAAACACCAAATCTGTTGGCACCTGGATCCTGGACTTCCCGGTCTCTAGAACTACAATAAATAAATATTTGTTGTTTATAAGCTACCCATTTATGGAACTCTTGCTATAGCAGCCCAAACAGACTAAGACACAGCCCCAGCCCACATCTTGACTGCAGTCTCATGAAAGACCCCAAGCCAGGACCGCCCAGCCCCCTTAGAAACTGTGAGATCATAGATGTTTATTGTTCTTTTAGGCTGGTATATTCTGAGGTACTTGGCTATACAACAATCAATGACGAAAACAAGGGTGCTTGGTGGGAATGAGTCAGGGGAGGAGAGGCTTAGAAGCTGTGCTGGAGATAGTGGTCCTGGCCTGAGTGAGGACCCCCAGGAGCTTTTGAGGAAGGCAGGGCAACGCTTAGACTTGGCATGAGTGAGCTGACACACGTTAGGGACTGGGCTCCATCACTTCCCTCTTTGGGCCTCAGTTTCCTCATTTGTCAAATGCATAGGCTGGACCAGATGACCTCTTAGTCTCTTCACCGTGTTCCCACCATGTGCTGACTACTCCAAGACATGGGCAAGTGAGGTGCCCGGCTCTTAGGGCATTTGAGATCCCAGGGAGAGGGTGAAGGAAAGGGGGCCCGTTGCTGACAGAATGACTTCTGAGAGGAGTGGGGTGAGAGAGAACAGACACAGCTACCCTCCTGCTCCTACCCACAGGGACTCAGGGAGAACAGAGCACAGGTGGCGAGGGCAAGGCAAGGGCAGGGAGGGCAGTGGCGAAGAGACGCCTACAGAGCCAGGAAAATGGAGGCCACACAGGGAGTGGGGACCTCCAGTGGGACCTTCGACTTGGCCCCAGCCGCAGCTGGCCCTTTGGCCAAGCCTGGGAGGGATCTCTGGGCTGGAATTCACATCCATTATTCCGTTTAATCCTCACTACAACCCTGCAAGGAAGGCTTTCTATTTGTACTGATTAGTTTATTGATTTAAACCAACCTTGTTCCAGAAAGGCTTTGAGGTGGCTTATAGGGATTTATGAAACAGCAGGAGAGCAGGAGTGAAAAATGGGACAAAGAAAAGAAAAATCAATGGTAGGTGCCAAGAATGCAGCCCCATGTGACCCACACACCTGCCACGTCCAGGCAGGGCGTGGGCTCCAAGCTCTCTGAGAGCCGTGTGAAAGGGGAAACTGGTCAGTTAACAGCACCCCCAGTATATGCATACATTTGAAAGGACCAGTTTGGGGCGCTAAGATAAGACAAGAATTTCCCCAGGGGTCTTTATTAAAAATGACAGTGTGGCCTAATCAATAACACTAGATCCTTATAATAAATGGGTTTCAAGTGTCTGCTTCTTATAATAGCTTCGCATCAAAGTACGGTTCAGGAGAAGCAATTCTATAAAAACTCACACCAGGAGCTAAGTGGGGAAGGAGGGGCAGGAATAGTCTGTGCAAAGGCAGGAGACATGGTAGAGTCTGGCACAATCTAGGAGCAGCTGGGTTTGCCTGGAAAGGAAAGTGCCGGGGAGAGATTTTGGCAGGAAAAAGCCTTGCAGGCCAGAGAGAATGACGGGTTAGAGCAGAGAGGGGTGTAACTGATGGTCTTTTAGACAAGGCTCTGGGGCACCAAAGCTTACAGAGGAAAGATGCCACCCCTGGGCACATAGGCAGTAAAACACCAAGGGCCTGTCCAAGAGGTGAGAATCCAGGGGTGGAGGCGAAGCTGAGCTGACCTGGGGACCTCAGGCCCAGCCCCAGGCCAGGCCACAGCAGTGAGCAGCTCACATTGTTCAAAGAGTAAAGGAAACTGAGGAAAACAGGTGAGCCTTGGGAACCTGAGAAAAAAGCAGCATGCCAGAAGCAGGAGGTGGTGGAGAGAGCCTGACTGCAATGAGAAGGCTCTAGGCTCGATTCCTGCTTCTACCATTTACCAGCCAGGGGCCCCAGGAAGTTAAGCACCTGAGAGTTATAGTTTCTCTATTTGTAAAACAGGGATAAAAATACCTACCATACTGTGCTTTGGAGAAGACTGAGTTCATGTATTTAAGCTTCTGTCTTTTTACCAACATTTGGCAAAATTTAAGAAATGCTGCCTTAAACAGTCTGCCCGATGCTTTCCTAAGGTTCTGACTATTGTTTCCAAAATTTCCTCCAGGGGGCGCCAGAAACCTTCCCTGGACTTGGATATCCTCAGCTACATTGCAACCCAAAGACAAAGCTATTCCCCTCCCCTCCCCTCCCCTGCCCTCCCTTCCCCTTCCCTTCCCTTTCCCCAATTGACTTCCTACCTGGTCAACAACTGTTTTGTATTTCCCAGACCATTTGAAATAAAGTTTCTCATCTCCATTTTCACCCAGTTGGCATGAAAACCTAAAAGGCATCACTTATGTCTTTCCCCATCACATTTTCCCAGTCCTTGAGCCTCCGGTATCTTTCTCAAACTTGGTGACCTTGTCACAGGTCCTGAAGTGAGGAGTGTGGCCAGGGGCGTGTCAGGGCAGAATGAGATACTCTGCGAGAGGCCATCCTGGAGGAGGGAGGATTCTGAAGCTGGAAGGACAGCAGCTGGTGGCCCGGTCCTGGCCAGGGGTAAGCGGAGGGCACAGAGCTATGGGGCAGACAGAAGCTCAGAAGGAAGTCCCAGGTAGGACAGTAAAAAGCAGATTCCCAGAGCAAGGACCCTGCCACCAGACAAGGGACTGGATTGGAGAAACACAGGCCTGGGGACAAATTCCAGGGTGATACTAAGGTCCTGCATTGCTGACAAGTTCCCAGGGGATGCTGACGCAGACAACCCAGGAAGCCAACAGCTGAGTGTCACAAGCCCTGATTCATCCACTTAAATCATATGGTCAGGCGAATCATTTAACCTCTTTGGCCTCAGTTTTCTCATCTACAAAATGGGGTTGAGAAGTAGGACCCACCTTTCAGGATCTGATGTGAGAGTTGCTGTGTGTCACCCTTGCCTGCTACTCCACTTATGCTGATGTCCCTTCAGTTCCTCAAATCCTTCTGCCACAGGACCTTTGCACTTGCCATTCCCCTGCCTGGACTATTCCTCCACTTTTCACCCAGTAAACTACTCACCCTTCACACCTCAATCTACAAACACCTCCCCTGACCACTTCCTCTGCTACAGGCTTCCAAGACCCACATGCTTTTCCTTCTCAGCACTAATCCAGAGTTGTAATGAAATACTGGTGTATTAAATGTAACAAAACATTGATTTTTGGTTAATTAATGTCCATCTCCCCCTCCAGACCATAATCTCCCAAGGACAGACACTGTCTTTTGCTTCCCCTTGTCTCTCTGGACCTGGCACACTGCAGGGGCTTGGTGATTTTTAGCTGAATTGAACTAAAGTGGATCCTTACATGATTCTCTTGCTCTGATCCCTCTGCATTTTCCTGACCCAAACAAGGAGTAGGAAGGCCATGCAGCTGAGAGGAGATGGCCAGGGCTTGGAGATGAGGGCTCTGGAAGGAAGGGAGGTGCTGGAGAAGCACTTGCTGTCCGTGTTGTTATAATAAACCCTGCCCTTCCCATCACACGTCCTTAGGGAACATTAATAATTGAATGTCCTCAGGTAGTTCCGAGGTGGCACCTGCAGCATCAGCAGGGAGGCATGGGCAACTCCTGAGGAAGGTGAGTAACTTCTGGGAAGAAAGGAAGCTGGAGACCCTGAGAGTCTACTTTGGGGGGATCAGGATAAGGGGCATGCAAGCAAAGATTCCCCAGCCTGAACCCCACCACCCAAGATCAGGGGCCTTGAGATGCCCCTGTTGCCAATACAGCCCCCCGGGTCTGCAAACACTCGGGAGACCCCAGCCAGGGCCTTCCCCTGAAGAGAAGGGGGCAGCCAGACCCACACTCTGACTTGGGCACCATCCTGGGCACCTTGCTCCTGCCACCCCTCTTCTCGAACACTCTGCCAATCCTGCCAGCCTCTGAGAGGGCTGGAGGAGGCAGGGGCAGGAAAGCTGAGGTCGGGACCCCATGTTCTCACTGCTAATCCCCCTTCACGCTCTAACCAGATTGGGCCCTGCTGGCAGGCGGGCCTCTAAGAGGATCAGCGGGGGACTCAGCAGGGGCTGCTGGGCACCCGCCAAGCCAGACTCTGCCCTGGGCTACTGCTGCCTGCTCTCTGCCGCACTGCACAGCTCAGGGCCCGCTCTGGCTGCCTCACAGCCACAGCAGTCAGCAGTCGGGCCTGTCCCCTCATCCCTCTGGTTACCCCGAGCCCCCCCCCAATATGGGGCCTGACTGTTCCAGGCCCCTCACCTGGGACTTCCTTGTCATGAGACTGTCGGGTTAAGGACTTGGCTGGAACAGACAAAGCTGGCCATGAGGCTTTGCACATGAGGCTCCTTCCCCCGGGAGCCTCATGCACGTTTCCCAACCCCTGGAGCCTCAGTCTCCTCCTCTGTAAAGTGAGAATAAACGTTGGATTGGGGGGCTTAACTGAGGCTGTGTGTGGCACCCTTAGCAGGGGTTGACAGAATCAGCTGCCACTGCTATCTTATAACTGTCTTTATGAGGCCGGGGAGGGGGAGCAGAATCCAGGACTGGGAAGCAGGAAGGTACAGCTCAAGGCCAGCTCTGACAGCAGCCTCACCATGATGTTGGACAAGACCTGCAGTTAGCACCCCACCTCCATCTGCCCTTTCAACAACACTGACATCCCAGAGGTCAGGAGGATTAACTTAGATGACGCACGTCACCCTGGGCACCCAGCACGAGGCAGCCTGACATTGGGGCTGCTAGTGAGCACCACCCAGGACCCCAGAGCAGGTGACTCTTCACCCACAACTCTAGCACCTGGACCAGCAGGTGAGTCACCTGGGACTTTGTCAGAAATACAGACTTTCTGGCCCCACTACTGAATCTGAATCTGCATTTTAGCATATTAAGGTTTGAGAAGTGCTGCATCAAACAGAGGGAAGTTTACAAGTGTTTTCTTGTCCCCAGCTAAGGCTAAAGCAAACTGGAGTGTAGTCCCTGCTCCCAGCAGCATTTCAAAGCAGAGAGCTGAGGCCACAACTCCTACTCCTGGGGGAGAGACTTGGACAGAGACAACTCCAGTGGGTGGAGAGAGGGAAGAGCAGCCTCTGTGGCATGCCACTGTCCACCTTCTCAGGTAACAGAGGAGGCACTCCCACAAGGGGGAGCAATGGTGACCTCTACATTAGCACCACCGCCCTCCCTGCATTCTTGCGGGGGGTTGGGGGCAGTGGGACACTGCCTGAGAAGGTGTTGGTGAGAACCAGGTGGTGGTAATCAGCTCCAGGCCAGGGGCTGCAGGACACACTTTCAGGGGAGAGGTCGGTGGTACCCTCTGGGTGGGATGCCAAAATGCACACCCTCTGAGGTGCTCCTGGGGTCTACCTCCCTCCCTTCTCTCTGCCTGTCCTTCAAGCCTCCCCTTGAATCTTCTCCCTCCCACCAGGAGAGAAAGTAATTCTACGATTACCCTTCCCTGCCCTGCTCTCCTCAGCCCACAGGACGGCAATTCAGATCTACCTTGTGTGGGTTGCCTGTGTGTGCACCTGTCGATAGGTGACCTTCAAGGCAGGTTCTTGAGAGACATTTGGAGGTAAGAACCTGAACTGTGCAGCCTTGAGCTCCAGCCTCAACGCGGGGACTGAGGCTTTGTCCACCCATAAATCTTAGGCGCTCCCAGGTGATACAAACTGACAACTTCCGGTGTCTGATTCTTGGTGTGATTCTCTTGTGAATGAGTTTGTTTCATCTCCAGAAGTCAAGTTTGGGTGCAGAAGGAACCAGGGAATAGTGCCAAAGGGACTTCACACTGGTGGGGTGAACAGGGACTGGTTCTACAGCCACAGGCCTAGTTTCCTTTGGTATTGGAACCCACTCCCTGCTGCTCCTCCTTGGACCTGGCTGCTCTCCTAAGGGGCCAGCTCCCCTTGCTAATCCTTGTGTGCCCTCCTGACCTCTTCTCTGTTCCCCTGACAGCCAGAGTCAGGCCACCTGGGGTAAATGGCAGGCCATCAGATAAGCCAGCACCCTCAAAGGGAGTCTCAGTGAGGACAAGGCAGCACATGGTCTGGGAGAAGAGCCAGGTGACCTGGGTTCAAAAGCCCCATTGGTTGCCCCTTTGAGCCTCAATTTCCCCATTTGTATCATAAGCTTATAAAAGGAGTAAATAAATGAAGGCATGTGAAAGTATCCAGAAGACTGTCTGGCACACAGTAGGTGACAATTGTACTGATGGCAAGGCTACAAACTTCCCATACTAATTGCTAGGTGGTCCAGCTCTGTCCCCTCTCCTTCACCACCTCTCTTCTCCTAGGCTAGTTATAAGATTCATGGAATTAAAGCTCACACATGCTCTGTGAGGTCTTGAGATTTTTTAAAATGTTGAACATCCAACCTTTTCCCTGGGAACTCCTGATGTCCAAACTCCTGTAGGTGGTTTTGCAGGCTGACACCATGGATGGTGGGATTTGAGCTTTGCAGGAGAAATAGGCTGGTCTGAGCACCCGGTGTGTGCCAGGCGCTGTCAGCTGGAGAGATGTCCTCCCTCCCCTGCCCAAACCAGCCCCCTGCCTCCAGCCCTGCAGAGTTAATGTTGCAGAAACCTCATTAGGAAGAGACATCAAGCAGCCTTGAATTGCAGCACCGTAAAACCACCTTGGGTAACATTTCCTCAAACCGGGCCATTTCTTACGTAACTACTGAGCATCGCAGCAATCACTCCCCAGGACAGAGATATCAGAGGAGATGCACACACCCCACAGAGCAACCACAAGGCCCTGCCAAGGAGAAGCTGCTCAGAGGCAGCAGAGAGTGGCTCGGGGACAAACAGGAAACACAACCAGCAGTTACTAGTCTCAGCCACTATGGCAAGAGCACAATGATGAAAATAGTATGGATGCAGGGTGGGGTTGGGGATCCAGGCCCCTCTTAATCTGAGTGCCAGGCAAGGCCTTCACTGTATTTAATCACACTCGCTGAGCCCCCAGAAAGCCCAGGCATTCTGCTGGGTCCTGAGCAGGGAGGCACTGGGGGGAACAAGGCTCTCATCCTAGACACCTACAAGTTGTGGGGATCAGCAATTTCAGAGAGTCCCAGCCCAGACACAGTGGTGGGGCCAAGGGATTGCGGTGCAGCAAGAGGAAGTATCGGGATACAGAGGAAAAAACATGAGCTTTGGAGCCAGACAAGCCTGGGCTTGACTCCACACTCCACCTTTTACTGCCTATGTGACCCTGGGTAAGTTACTGGACCTGAGTCTGCTTGCTTGTGTATAAAGGGGGGCTAATCACAGCTCCTTCTTGCTGAGTTACAGTGAGATTAAATACCACCTGCGCCATTTATATAAAGCAGAAAAACAGGCAAAACGGATCTATGAAGTAGAAGTCAGGATCACAGTTACCCTTGCAGGGGGCCGGGAATTAATGACTGAAAGGGGGTCCAGGGGGTTTCTGGGTGCTCGTGATGTTTTACTTCTTGATCTGCTGCTGGTTACATGAGTGTATGTACTTTGTAAAAATCCAGTGAGTTCTATATATGAAAACACATAACATATAGAAAAGCCGTGCTCTTCTGTATATGTTATACTACAATGAAAAGTTTATAAAATAGCATGTAAAACACTGATTTTAGTGTGGTGCTTTGTAGGCTGCAACAAATGCCAGTGCGCTCCCTCCCCGACCCCCCACCGAAGGAGGAGATAAATGGGGGGGAGAAATCTTCCAAGGTGACAAATACCAGGAGAATGGGAGCTCACAATTCTAAGCAGCACGGAAACACCCAGGCTGAGGGGAAACTGCAGAGGACAGCGTGGCGGAAACAATGCCCACTCTGAAGTGGTGACGACTGGGGACCCACTTCAGGCAGATGCGGAGGTGTGAAAGCAGGCCCTGAGCATTCTGACAGTGCCGGCGAACACGCTGCCTCTCCCTGGTGGGGCGATGTCTGCCTCTAATGCAGCAGGTCTGGGTTCCACTCTCCCGGAGAGCAAGTGGGCTGCTTGTTCCAGGACGAGACCTCAGGGTCAGGCGGGTGGGCTGAGATGCTGGTGCTGGAGGGCAAGGACCTCAGGGAACCCAGCACAGGAGTGAGAGAACTGGGCCAACGGAGCAGCCTTCAGAACAGGTGTGGGTTCCTTTTGTGCCTTGTTTCGGGAAAGAATTGGGCAATTTTAAGGATATATTTTAAAATGGAATAAAATAGCAGGAACCAGAGGAAGAGGAAGAAAAAAAAGACAAAAATGGGTAGAAACATCCAAAAAGAAAGAGAAGCAACACCCTATTTTCACCCCCTTGGCATCTGTTACAAATGGGCCCGGGGCTTCTCTGGCCCCCAGGGGATGTGGAGGCTGATGTGCTACAATTTACCAAGTCTGTAGATGAGAACAAGCTTGGAAGAGGCGTGGCTTTCCCTGGTTCTAAAACCAAGCATGTGTGGCCTCCCACAGGTCCCCATAAAGAGGCGGCCATAGGATAGGAAAGCAAGACCCCCACCAGCATCCCCAAAGGAGGCTCAAGGGCCCCTCCCAAGTCGCTTTCCAGCAGCCAGTTCTCTAAAGGGTCAATTTGCTAAATTTCTTTATTTTATTTACCAATTTAGTTTTAGTTGGATGGTTTCCCATTTGTCTTCACAACAGCCTTTTAGGATTGGCTGGGTTGCCCAGTCCCCAGCTCCCTGTAGTCACAGAAAGAGTCTGGGGTGGTCTTGCACTAGTTCAAATGCCAGGAGCGGGGGCAGAGACAAATGGAACAGCCCTTAAAATGCTGTAATAAAGACAAAATGCAAACCAGTCAACTCACACCAAATAGTTAGAGGAAGTAAGTCAACTTGATGAATTGGTCATTTGACAAATTGACCATTCAGTGAATTGACTTGGCAAAATGGTTTTTAGCAAAATGACATTTGGTAAATTGGTCTGCTTCTGACACAGCACTGTGTTTCCCAGGGCAATTACTTACACTACCACAGCCTGGTACCAGAGCTCAGGAGAAGCCATGTGCAGATGGGCCCACCCCATACCATCTAATACACTGCTCTTCACTGGCTGCCTTAAAATAGGGTGCATTTTAGAATATTTTGAGGGATGAGATTTGAAGCCATCCTGCATACATATAGTTTTTCTTGGTTAAACTCATTTAGACTCTCAGGGAAGACTCTTAGGCTTCTCCTTGATAACTGGACTAGATTCAATGTGGTTTAGTAAGAGAGAGAACCAAGGAGTAGGCAATAGGGCTGAGCAAGGAGAATCCAGGCTGCGCTTGGGGAGGGGGCTCCACTAAGGGCAAGTGACCAAGATGCCGGTCTGAGCTCCTGCAGAAAGAGGTTGGGGGCCCTGGCCAATGCACAGGGCAGCTAATGCCAGGACAGACTTCAGACTGAAGCCCATGGTAGGAGTGATCCCCTGAGGAGATGAACAGGGTATCGTGGAGTCTCTGGGGCATCCCCAATCTTCTCTTTCCTGACCTACAAGGGAAAACTTTCTTTTACCAAAGACCATGCCATTGTCGCCACATCTACTGCAGAGCAGTACAGACCCTGTCTGAGTCTGATCTCCAGAGTTTCTCAGAAGAAAAGTGGAGTTTAAGGGGTTGAAATGGCAAGAGATCAGCTCCCAGCACGTCTGAAGCCATTCATGTCCCCCACATATACACCCAAGGATGCCAAAAGGGCATAAGACCCCAAACTTCCTCCTATGGAGGCAGAAAGAAAAACAAGAGTCCTGCTATATTATTGGGCAAGGACAGTTTCTATTTGGCGGAGTGAGATCTGCAGGTGGCCACAGGGAGGAGAAGCCCAGAAGCGCGGGCCCAGGAGCTGTCCGGGGAGCTGTCCGTGGTGCTGAACCCTCTCGGCCGCGCTTCCTCTGCTCAGGGCTGAGCCACACCTTGGATCCTGGTCACCCACACACCAGACCTTGTCTATTCAGCTTCTTTTCTTCACAAGCCCACAGGCAGCACGGCTCATAGCGTACACACAACGGGTTAGGAAAGCACCATTGTCACCCTCAAGGCGCCTACCCTCAGACTCTTCAGGAGAGGGGCGAAGCTCAATCCTGCTCCGCTCCTGCAAAAGCCAGACTGACGACTGCCTGGCCGCACAGCCAGGCATAGAGAAGTGCTAAGAAGTCGTGCGGCCTTGCCCCAAATAACTTTCTCCAGAAGTCGTGCGGCCTTGCCCCAAATAACTTTCTCCAGAAGTCGTGCGGCCTTGCCCCAAATAACTTTCTCCAGATCCTCACACAAAAGCCACTCACTTTAGTCCTTAGGACCTTCATGATCATCACTGACTCGTATAGCACACAATTATTGTTACTATTATCATTATTATTATTATTTTCTTGTTAATCTTCACTCAAGGATATTTTTTCCTTTTTTTTTTTTTTTTTTTTTTTTAGAGAAAGTGGAAGGGAGGGAGGGAAAGAGAAAGAAACATCAGTGTGAGAGAGACACGTTGATTGGTTGTTTCCCACAAGCAACCCTGACTGGGGCTGGGGATAGAACATGCAACCCAGGTCCACACCCTTGACTGAGAACCAAGCCTGCGACCCTGCGGTGTGAGGGCCAACGCTCTGGCCACAGAGCCACACCGGCCAGGGCCACAATTGTTAATGATAACAATGATGATGATAGCTACATAGATGGAGATTTATTAAGTGCCTGGCACTGTGCTAGGTATTTTATGTTTTATATGTATTACCTCGTTAATCCTTAAAACAACCTTCTGAGATAAATACTCCCATCACTCTGGTGTAGATGTTGACAGTGGGAGAGGTTAGGCTTGTGTGGGTGGCACACAGTATATGAGAACTCTCTGTGCTTTTCACTCAATTTTGCTGTGAACTTAAAAATAAAGTCAGCTTTTTAAAAGTACTCTCACCATACTTATTTTCCAGATAATGTGATTGAGGCATAGTAACTTTCCCAGGCTGTCTGCTGCAGAGCCTGCAGCTAACCCACAATGCTTCATCAGCTCAGCACATCAGAATCATCAAAGTGATGGGCAGGTGGGGGGTGCCTGGAAGCACACACATGTCAGCAGTGACATCTGACAGATGAACTTGGAGGGAGGAGGTGAGAACCTATAAGGCAGAGCATGATGATGAACATTCATAATGTTGACATTGAGTCATCAAGAAAAAGTTAAATTATGTTTAGGACCCTCTGTTTTAGAGCTTACATAATTGTATAATAAATTTTAGATATAATCTCATCAAAAATGGCATGAGGTTTGCATGTTTTCTCTGAGCAGCCGTGCCACGGGGAGAGAAGGACGCCAGCCCCAGCCTGAGATGAGCACTGTCCAGGGACTTGTCCTTACACCTGGATTCCTGCAAGTATCTCAGAAACTGCCACTCCTCCTAGCCCCATAGGTTTGAAAGACAAAGAAGAAAGCTTTGGAATCCTGTAGTGAGGAGCTTCAATGCCAAGTTAGTACAAACAAGCAGCATCCCCTGGGCCTCTGAGAATGAAGAGGTTCCAGTGGGGAAAGCCTGGAGGGAGGACCCAAGGTCATCAACCACTGGCTTCTCATAGAGACTCTGGCATACCCCTTGGGTCACCACCCACAAGCCCCAGCAGAATGACTGACCACCAAGACTCCTCCCCCAGCCTTCACCTTGGTGTGGAAATGAGTCTCACTCTGCAAAACCTGGAGCACAGAGGGCCCCCAGACCTCCTGCTGTGGTCAGCTTCTGGGAGAGACAGGCAGAGGGTGGGGCTCTGACCACCAGTGTGAAAACCAGAAGATCTCACCTGAGCATTAAAGTTGGCCCAATTCCTGATTCTCTAGGAGAGATAGAAACACTCTCCAGCTTCCAGGAGACCAGATCCAGCAGGTCTGCCCTTCCCCAGGGAATGGCTGGTGCTGCCAGGCACCCTGCTGTCCCACCTCATCCCTCCACACCCCAGGCCAGGGGTCCCCACTGGGCTGTGAAGCCTGAAGGGCGATACACTTGTTGCAACACTCAGATGTCCTTGTCTGCTGACTGAGTGAGTTAATTAGGACCTTGGGCTTCACCTCTCTGAGCCTATTTTCCATATCTGTAAAATGGGTACAGTAAAAATCATTCTCTCCGAAAGGTACCATGAGCATTAGAGAGGTGGGCTGGCAGCTTAAGGCCCAATAAAGGGGAGCTGTTGCTACTGCTTTTTTCTTATTCCTCCGGTCAGTGGAGATGCTGTTGTGATATATAAGATACAGTCAATTAAAAGCCCTACTGAAGGTCTTCAAAACCTGGTGTGTTTTCTCAGTCACCTCATGACTGTGCCCAGGCTTTTTCCTTCTCAGCACTTCCCATAGTTTTAGTTAACCGGTTATTTGTGGAATTATTTAATTCATGTTTATCCCCTTGATTAAATAGCGCATCCCATGAGGCAAGGGCCATATCTGTTTACTGCACACTTAGCAAAGAGGTAAGATTCATTAAATATTTGATTATTTTGGTTAATCAAAGGTCAAACTAGCACTTGGGAGGGGGTCTGTAACAGTTTGACATTAAAAAACAGGTCCCGCCCAGCCGGGAGTCACTCAGCCGTTAAGCATCGATCTAAGATCCAGGAGATCATCGTTCGATTCCCGTTCAGGGCAATCCTGGGTTTCAGGCTCGATCCCCAGCCGGGGACGTGCAGGAGGCAGCCGATCAATGACTCTCTCGTCATTGATGTTTCTGTCTCTCTCTCCCCCTCTCCCTTCCTCTCTCTGAAATCAATAAAGATATATTAAAACACACACACACACACACAAAAACACATGTCCCTCTCGAGATTGATTGGATAGGGGTATGAGACTCCCTGCCTGCGACCCCTCAACACACAGGGGCCTGTTCTCTAGCAAAGGGCAAAGGCTCTGAGCTGGATCCAGACCACCTTTGTGACAGTGTTGAGCAGCAAGGGCACAGCCCCTAGGTTGGCCATCCTCTCCACACGCCCCTCTCACCATGCCCCTGGCCAGCATGCTGTTCCGTCTTCCTCACCACCTCCCCACTCCTGTCTCACGATACCCCCACTCTCTCCGTCACTGCCCTTGTCACATTGCCTGTCTGTGAGTCTCCTGACCCCTGATAATAATGGCAGCACAGCTGCTGAAAAGGATACTCTGCCCTCTGCCTGACTCCTGGAGGAAGGCATACTCACGTGAGGAAACAGGCAGGCTCTCACCTGGGCCACATCTGCAAGTGGGCACAGCCACACCACGACGGAACAGCAGACACAAGTGCACCCCTAAACACACCCTTGTCCTCACCCCCCACCCCCCTTAAGCTTGCTGGTCACAGCTTTCCGTTCCTGTGCGGAGCATCCAGCCAGGAGGCTGGGACATCCGGATCTGGTTCCGGTGTGGGGAGCCTGCGTGTCTGATGTAACCTGTGCTCTAGCTCAGGTTTAGCAGAGCTCTGCACTGGGCGGGTCATGTGTCGGTCAGCTGGGCCAGTATTTCCCATTTCTCATCTTTCACTGCTTGAGAACAAAGCCAGTTTAGAGAGCAAGCAGTGTAAACCACAGCCTTGCTACTCAAAGCATGACCAGAAGACCTGCAGTAACGGCACTGATAGAAATGCAGACGCTCAGGCCCCATCCCAGACCTGTGGGATCAGAATCTGCATTTAACAAGGTGATTTATATGCACTGGATAGAGCATAGTTCTCAAACTTGGCCACATATTGGAACCACCTGGGGAGCTTTAATAAATACTGATTCTTGGGCCCCATCTCAAAGTTTCTGATTCATCAGTTGGGGGTGGAGCCTGGGCACTGGTTTTTCAAAGTTCCCTAAGGGGTTCCATTGTGCAGCCAGGATGGGGAATGCTTGTTCTACACATGTCGCCTTTAACCCTGTCATCTCTACCCTCCCAGAACCCTCTCCTTGCCCTACTCCACCCAGTAACCTCCTACCCCTTACAGTGCTGCTTCTTTCTCCAGCCCTTTCTTTCTCCAGTATTTCTGGTCTCCAGGATAACTGGTGCTAATCAGGTATTAAGGAAAGTAGATTTGGAAGACTAGTTCATACAAGATGGTGAATGATTGACAGTTCTGATCTCCATGAAGTACGTGCCTTTTAAAAAGAGGAGGATTCCTGACTCAGCCTTCATCATTGATGACATCTAATCAGTCTGAGGAATATAAACAAAACACTTTGGACTGAGAAGGCTTCCTAGTGGTTCTGAAATGAGCCTTTTCTATTCAGCCAAACTTACTGTTCAGGAAAAGAGACAGTTATAGCATGCGTGAAAGTCTGCTACTAAATTCAAGTGGTTGAGCAAAGACACCTGCGTGTTTATCTGTGTGTGTGCCCAACTTTCAGTCTCCTACTAATGTTGGGCTGCCTCAGGCCATTTTTGGCAGGAATGAGAAAGAAGGAAAAGGGAGAGTAAGAGGCCACGTTACAAGCCAGAAGCAGAAGCTAGAGGCCAAGGCCATGGGTGGCAGAATGAGCAGGTGACAATCTCCATGAAAGGAACAAAGGGTCATATCTGCCATACCTTCGTGATGACTCTGGTGTCAATGTCCCTGCACAAATACACACCCCTCGCCCTCACAGGCTGCCATGGGGAGGGTCCGGAGATCAAGGGAGGGTAGAGGCAGGACCTGGCTTATTTATCAGATGAGCAGTAGAGGCCCAGACGGAAGCCGGAATCCAGGCCACATGCTCCGAGCCCGCCAGGAAACCCTTGGGTGACACCCTGGAGGGAGGAACTGCAGGAAAGCAATGAGCTGCAGCCTTGTGGGAGCAGTGGCCAACTCCCAGGCTCAGGATACATGGCAAAGCCACCTGTGGGAAGGCAAGGATCCCGGAGACGGAGACGGAGACGGAGATGGAGATGAGGGACCAGCGAGGAGAAAAAGGCCAAAGAGAATGAAAAAGAAAGAGAAGCTAAATGAGAGAAAAAGACAAAGAGAGAGAGAGAGAGGCCAAGACCCCCATGACTGAGGATGAGGCTCAGGCAGAGGCCAGGGCACTTGGCTTTTCATAGCAGTGAGTCCGTGTCAGACCTGACAGCCAGCAAAGGTGCAAATGAAAAAGACACGGTGTGTGAGCCTGCGGGGCCTCTGCTCCGGGCGCTGTGCTCTGCCATCCCCTCCGCTCTTGGGCAGGCTTGGTGGCCAGGAAATAATTTGCCATTGGCTGGAGGTGTCAGGCCCTGATGATGAGTGTGAAGTCTTCAGGCGATGTGCCTGCAGAGGTGGGAATGGAGTTCCAGCCACTGCAGCCTTTTCCTGGATGTGTTGTGGGGAGAGCGGTCTTGTCCTCACTCGTGGCTGGGGGGGGGGTGGGGCTTTTGCCGTGAGAAGAAACTACACTAGCTGTAGGCTGGGGATAAGGCCAGTAGGGACAGGCTGTCACCATTAGGGCTGGAGGTCGCTGGGGAACAGCCGTGTGCTGGGCACAGGGCTCATGCTCTCTACTACACACCACAAGCCCAGCAAATACTTTACCTGTGAGTTAAGAGCAGAGATGCTGGAGCCAGACTGTCTGGGTTTGAATCACAGCTCTGCCTCTTACTAGCTGGGTGACTCTGGAGCTGCCATACTTTTATGTGCGAGAGAAACTTCTATACGTAGTTGAAGGCATCTTGTTTTTAAGTGTTCTGTTCTATAGAGCCAACTCCAATCCTCCCAACTTTCAGGGACCAGCAGAGCAGCACAGTGCCCAGCACTGCCTCTGCAGAAGCATCACCTTGCCAAGAAAACGGAGGCCCGCAGGCTTTGACAGCGGCCTGAGCACAGCAGAGAAGCAACGCCCTGAGACGAGGGGACTGTGCCTCCGTCACACCCAGACTCTCTCTTAGGGAAGATGACAAGGAACCCAAACAAAAAGTGACCTTGGGATGATTTGAGAGCTTCCTCCCTGGTAGATGTCGGTTTGGCTCAAATAAACTCTTATAAAATGTTTTGAAAAGTGATGTTACAATGGGAGTGAATGCCAGAGAAGGTGACGACTGCAAAGATGAGGATTTTCAGAAGGTGACAAAAACCACCTGGGAGAAGACTGCTCCAGTGCTAAGACTGGCATTCACTTTGCAGGATGGCAGCTGAGTTACAGTGCCCCAGAGGATCCTTTTTGTCCCATCTGAAAAAAAAGGCTAAGGCCTCCAAAGCGTGTTAACCTATAGGAATAATTTTAGGCAGCAAGTTCCAGGGCTAGTGCTAGAGCTAGAACTTCCAAGGCCACTGCCAGGCCCTAGGGGACTCTTGTGGGAACTAGTAAAAGGTGCTCCTTTTTCAAGACACTTTCATTTACTTGGAAATTGTCAAAGGAAATATACAAATTTCATCTATGATGTGAATGGTGTCCCTTAAAAACGGCACCTTTGGACAGTGCACAGCCTGCACAACCGTACACGGTGACTGTGCACATCGATCTGGTCCCACCACAGCTGCATTGACTGCATGGCTCCAAAGCCGTGCTCCTAAGGATACCCCAGCCTTATTGAGTGACAATTACATGAGGCCGTGCGGACCCTCATTAAGAAGACAGGAGACATTTGCAACAACATGGGTGGATCTTGAGAATATCACTCTAAGTGAAATAAGTCAGACAGAAAAAGTGAAGAGCCATATGATTTCATTCATATGTTGGATATAAAACTGAAAGCAACTAACGAACAAAGAAGACAAACAAATAAACAAAAACTCAGACACAGCACAGCCAGTGCTGCTTAGTGATTGAGCATCGACCCATGAACCAAGAGGTCACTGGTTCGATTCCCAGTCAGGGCACAAGCCTGGGTTGAGGGCTTGATCCCCAGTAGGAGGCATGCAGGAGGCAGCCGATCAATGACTCTCTCATCGTTGATATTTTTCTCTCTCTTTCCCTTTCCCTTCCTCTCTCTGAAATAAATAAAAACATTAAAAAACACACAACTCAGACACAGACAACAGTATAATAGTTTTCCGAGGAAAAGGGGACCGGAGGAGGTAGAAAAGAGTAAGGGGAGTCAAATATATGGTGATGAAAGGAGACTTGACTTTGGGTGGTGAACACACAATGCAATATACACCTGGTATATTACAGAATTATACACCTAAAGCTACATAATGTTATTAACCAGTGTCATTACATTTAATAAAATTTATAAAAATAAATAAATCTATAGCTACAAAAAAAAATTAAGGCAGGAGAGATTTCTACCCTAAAAAAAGATGCAATGTCAAGTTTGAACAGCTGTCATTCATAAATGTCATTCATAAGAAAAACGTAGCTACACTAAGGCCAGAAGCTACTGTATCTCTTGTCCACAGCGTGATAAGCACCAAGCACAGTGCCTAGGGAGAAATCAAAGTGGACTGCATCAATGTACGATGAAATGAATGGGAGCATGAATATCTTTGGCTTTTATTATAATTAATTAAAGCTACTTTATGTCATTTTATTGGTTTATTTTTTTCCTTTGGAGGAATGGAAGAAGTTTTAGAACTTATGGAATTATTTTAAGTAAATAATTGCAAATGGGTATATCTCAATAAACAATTGTTCCAGCCTTAGTTAACTGCCCTTGCCCCTCGTCCCCCAAAAAACCCTAATAAACTGCATCCATGCTTTCTAGCCAGGGTCCAGACATTGACCTCACCACATCTTAGTGCTGCTTTTGCAAACCAACCACTATTTCCTATGGAAGTTCCCTCTGGGGGGCTCCCCAAGCCCTCCATACCCTGTGACTTCTTGCACCATCTCACACCTTCAGATGCCAACTCTGGGACAAGGGGAGAAATGAGCATGTCCCAGATGAAGGGAGAGATGATACTGAATCAAGTGCCAGAGAGATTGCTTTTTTAAAAAAATATGGTTATTTCTTATTGATTTTAGAGAGAGAAAAAAGGAAAGGGAGAGAGAGAGAAAAAAAATCAATGTTAGAGAGAAACACCAACTAGGGATCGAAATTGCAACCTGGGTATGTGCCCTGACCAGGAATCAAACCAGTGACCTGTCGGTGCATGAGATGACACTCAACCAACTGAGCCACACCGGCCAGGGCCCACAGAGATTCTTAATGGGAAGAACTGGAATTCACCTATCAATGCTGAGGGGTTCCTGAAACCAGTCCCCGGGGCAAAGGCAAGCCACCAAACTGTGGCAGGAAGAGAAGTAACCACCATTCTTATTGTACCTGCATTTGTGCTGGCACTATGATGGATGTGAAGCTGACAGGGAAGGATTCCCAGGCCTCTGTTTCCTGCATTAGCTGTGTGACCTTGGGTGAGTCCCTCTGCGACTCTGGGCCTCATTGCCCCACGTGCAAAATGAAGGCCATGACTGTTATCTCTAAAACAGTGCTTCTCAGGAGGTAATGTGTACACAAATCCCTGGGGTGTCTTGTTCACCTGCAGATTCAGAGTCCGGGTTTGGGGGGGCCTGACATTCTACATTTCTGAAAAGCCCTGTGCTTTGCCTCACTCCCAGCAGCCAAGCAGAGAAAGAATCCCTCCTCCTGAGTGGGGCTGGCAGCTGGCCCCTCTCCTGCCTCTACCCTGGCGCCTGTTAGAATTTCAGTTCAGCAGACAAAACAGCCAGCTGCCGATAGAGCCCAGGGACCCAGCCAGCTGCTTTCTGCTTTTCCCTTTCCAAACAAAATTTGAGATGTCACTTTTTAAAATCACAGAGCAGCTGAGAAAACAAGCATTTCCTCCATCTCCATCTCTGCTTCCCACCTCCACTCACTACTTGCCAGAAACCAGCCTTGATATCTTCCTACCATCTCCCCTCAACCCCCACATGATCACCCCCCCCCCCTCGGACAACGTCCCCCCAACTCCTCCTGCCCTCCCTGCCACTCTCTGAGCTCACCTCTAGCAGAGCCCGCTTGCCAGGCTTATTTTCAACAGCTCTGATTGAAGCTGGGATCCCGCTGACATTTACACTCCCTCATCATTAGCAGCTGGAAGCTTCCAGCAGCTAAGCTAAAAAGGCTTCGCAGAACAGGAGGGACCAGGAACGAAATGTCAGTGGCTCCACGCTCCTGCCTCTTGCGGAGCTGTCCCACCACCTGCCTGCAGCACAGCCCCCTTGCCCCAGACTGACCGGGTGACAGAGGAGGCAGAGACAACCCACACCCGCCCCACTGCCAGCCTAGCACCCAGCAGCCAGCGGTTTCAGGTTCCAATGACCACATTTTCTCTCCCAAGAACCAGGACACATGGTGTGATTTAGAAACGCACAGATGTGAGAAGAGTCATAGAGGCAGAAAAATTAAATCCCATTTAGTTGTGTATTTAATGAAAGACACCAACAGCCCCTCCCGGGTGGCCCTATCCTCATTTAGACAGATGTAAACCACCCAACCACCGCTCTGACAAACTGACAACCCTCCTGCTCCTCTTTTGAGGTCCGGAATACCCAAAGCCCAGTCTTCTCATCTCTAACAGTCATTCCCGTCTTCATGGGGAACTGGGGGGATGAAACGAGGAGAGGCAGCCCCTGGCCCTCCGCACGGGCCAGGAGCCCTCAGCAGGCCGAGCACTCGCACCATGCCTCCCACAGCTGACCCTCTCCCCCTGGGACCCCTCATGCTGACACCAGCCTTCCAGCCACTGAGCCGCTGAGCCTCCGAAAGAAGAGTGAGAGCAAGGAACGCCCTGACACTTCAACGTCCCTGAAGAAATTCACGGCTGTTTTTTAGTCTGCTCAGCAGGGTCAGAGTTCACAGGAGCGCAGCTGACTCATTTCGAAGCTCCCCTTGTTTAGAAGGTCTCGAAGACCACGAAATAATGGACTTCGGGGTCACAGAGGTAATAACTTTTACAGAGAAGACATTTCTGACTCAATGCACTGAAATGTCAGGCCATTATGGTGGTGGGGGTGCGGTGGGGTTCAGAGGTGAGAATGGGGATTTTGGGGATGCTTCTGTTGGGAGGAGAAACTCACTGTTAAAAGCATAGAAACAATACCCACAATTTAGATTTCTTGTTCATTTGTTTATCAAAGATGTCTTGCCTCGCCTATATGGGTACTAATGCAAAAAGCAAACAATCTAAAATTAAAAACAATGAAAAGCCCCATCCATCTCAAGGGCCCCCACTAGGAAGTCTTCCCTGTTTTACCCACTCTGATCATTCACGATTACTGTGCAGTCTTGCAGCACTCAGCTACACGGTCTGGTCTGCAATCCACTGCACCTCAGGCAAAATATTAAATCTCAAAAGACCTTCCCCAGCCACACACTGTCCATGGGCAGCCATTGGCCTTGTCTTTCTCTGCCATTCCCTGTGAAGAGTGACAAGCTGTGTTTGGCTTGTTCAAAGCACTGCCCTTCACTTCCACACACACAGCTGTGATCACCAGCCTAATGATTTTGTTAATATTGTCATTTTGATACTATCATCCCAAGTGAATCAGGAAACCCAGTTATAGTTCAATCTGCAAAATTCTGATACACAGCCAGCGACCAAGTGTCTGGCAAACCAATAGCTGGAACTACCACAGCTGGAACAACTACTCCCCGAGTGCCTTCCACATAAAAAAAACACCAAAAACAACCCCCAAAAAACCAGTAGCTGGATCGTGTAAAGGGTGCAACACCCACGCAGGCACAGACCTGCCTTCACGGAGCTCACAGTGAGCACAGAGAAAACACACACAGTGAGGATCCTGATCGCTAACCACCAAAAAGCCCTGCCGTTCCATGGTATGTCTATATCCACTTCAGAGCTGGGGACAGAGAGGCTTAGGGAGGGGATGACCTGGACAAAGCTGGGAGGCAGAAGCTGGGTTTTCAACTCTGACATTCCAACTCTAGAACCTAAGTTTAACATGATGCCATCTCTGCCACCTGTAACACTGAGAGAGATAGGGCCCTGAGAGAGTGAGACAGGGCCCTGAGCGCTTAACAGCCACTCAGCACCCACAGGCATGGCCACACAAACAAACTGACAACGGAGGGCAAGTCAGAGAGAAGCACACCCCTGGGCAAAAGTGGCCTGAGAGCGCATCAGGATGTGAGGCGAGGGCTCCTAGGGCGAGAAAGAGAATTGGAAAAGGGGGGAACACCCATGCCCACCATGCCCACAGTGCTGAGCGAGTGCTGTCCCAGTGGTGTGTGGAGAGAAGCAAGCCTGGGAGCGCCTGGTGCCAAGGGGCCGGGAAAGCCAGCATGGGGAAGGGGGGCATGAAACAACAGCAGAGGACCCCTGAAGATTTTTGAAAACAAGAGCCACCGAGTGATGCCTTAGGAAAGTAATGCCTGCTACCTGGAAAGGGGAAAGGGCAGAGGCGGGGAGGTAGGCGCTGGGAAGCCACAGGAGCCCTTAGAGCACCAGTGGTGGGGCTCCCAAGTGGGAGGACCCGGCTTCTCCCAGATATGAAAGATGTCTAGGAAGGATCAACGGGGCCATGAGCTAGCCTAGCAGTAAAACAGGAATATTCTAGATCCCCACGTCGGGCTGCTGAAGGTCTGAATAAGCTCATCTGTGCGGAGTGCTGAGGCCAGCGCCCACTCGCCGTACCACTGGGTCGTCAGCTGTCACAACTGACGTTAACAGAAACACAGTCTGGGGGGGCGCTGTAACTACACCTCCATCAGGCAATTGGGAGTGTGGGATGGGGCTCAGGAGAGGAGTCACAGTGAGCAGTCTTGCTGTGGGAGCGCCAGGGGAATGGAAGGCTAAAGTCACAGGAGGGTGTGGGATCTCCAGGTGGGGCTTGCAGAGGGATCGCAACACATGGACCATCCGGGGCAGCAGGTTCCACAGCAGACTGGTGGGGCCGCTGCCACCCGGGAGCTCCCAAAAGCAAGTTGCACAAAGGGATTGAGGGGCAGAGGCCAGACGTTACCTGATCTGTTGTGCATCTGGTCAGGTGTCCGTCTGTCTGTCTCCCCTGCCGCTGGCTCACCCTGTTTCCACCTCAGCCTGCGGCCGGGCCCTGGCCCCTGTCTGCACACCCACATACAGGTGTGTCGGGTGTGCAGGGAGGTGGCGTGTCCAGTCTTTTCCTTCACTTTTCCTTTTCAAGCCAATCCAATTTGACAGTTCTTGGGCTGTGACCTTGACCCCGGAGCAGGGAAAGGCGGTCCAGATGGAGAGGGACACTGGCCACTTCTTGCCTGGCAGAGGGGAGACTGGAGACACGGGCAGTGCTCCTGCAGCAGGTCTGGCTGCTATGAAGTGGAACTGTACATGGAAATCAGGAGAGAAGCAGCCCGGGGCACCCCCGTCATGGCTATGACAACTGACAGCTAATTAGAAAGCTTCATTTGAGCCTCACGTTGAAAAGCCATTTAATAATTAAATGTCTTATCTGTATTTAAATTCCTCTGACAATATACACTTAGAGTGTGGCCAGAGAACCAATTTTCTCACTTCCATCACCCTACAAGACACAATATTGAATGCAGGCACCTCGCCCATTGGCAGTAAGTGACATGATGTCACACAATTTGTACTGGGAGTGTTCCAGCATCGTTGGGACGCTTCCTCCCTGCTCTTGGATTGATTCACACAGAGACTCCGACTCAGAAACATACTTGGCATGAATATGGCCCTTCACAAGCCACTGAGCTGGGACAGGGCAGACAAGGAGTGGACGAGGGGACCCTCAGCCTAGTGGGGTAGGGGGAGTGGCAGTGGAAGTGGCTCACCTGTGTGCAGCCAAAAAGGGTGCATTGTCTGTATAGCACGAATAAAATGTTAAAATAATAATAAAATAAATGATGAAGTATTTATTAAAATAATAACAAAAATCATAATAAGTCGGTCCACTTTTCATTACCACCAGGTACAGACAATTCTAAAGACAGCGATAAAACACTGCTCCCCGCTAGGAAGGAGGCTCCGCTGCCCCCCCTCTCCCACACTGCTGCTTGGAAGTCACAGGGCTCCCCGGTCTGGTCTGGAGGAGAGAGGAAGCCACAGAGAAGAAACCACTTTAGAAGAAGGGAAGGAAAGGTGAGCTGCGTGTTTAAAGGGACAGACAGACATAGGCCAGGCTTGGCCCCCTGGGTATGCCCTATCCCCCCTGCAGAAGCAGGAAACAATAGGGAGGTGACCTCTGGGTGGTCCACAGAGGCCACACCCCATCCCACTGGCAGCAGGGGCCATCATGGGTGGGCTGTGGGGGTCATGCAGAGCTGTGGGGGGAGGTCAAACCCCAAAGGAACACACAGAAGCCTCCGAAGGCGACCAGATTCAGGTGGGACACAGATGGAGCATCTGGAGAAAATAACAGAAAGGGAGGCTTCCTGGGTCCTGTGCTGTCTGGTTGGAGCTCTCTGACAGCCCAACACTGCCTCTTCCTCATGACCAGGACAGCCTCTGAGAAAAAGGGCTGCACTTCCATTTCCCCTCTGGAAGTTTCTCTCACCATCTAAAGGAGCCAATGAAACACCAGACATTTGAAGGAATAGATCCAGAAGGGAATTTAAACATGGCCTAGTTCAACTCTCTCTTCCGAAGGAGGTGAAAAGCCCAGAGGAGTCAAGTGACCTCCAGAGTCACCCAGCTGGTGAGCTGGTGTTTTTGTCCACCCCCCACCTACCATGCTGCTGGGTAGCATTCAGGTATCACAGAGAGCTCGGTTTCAGATGCTGTTCCCCATGTACAGTGGTGCAACGTGGCCTCAGGCAGTGGCCTGGACTGGCGACAGAACTGACCGTGAGCAGCCAGAGAAGCACCCCAGTACCAGGCAGCATGAGCACTGTTTCAGGGTGGATATAACTGTGCAATTCTGGGGTGCTTCAGTCAACATCCCTTGAGTCACAGCCAACAAGACTAAGTATCTCTCTAAGATTCATTCTGGACAGTTGAAACTGGCCTAGGAACTTGTTGGAAAAGCAGAAAATCGAGCCCCTCCTGGACCTACTGAATCAGTACCTGCAGTGACACAGACCTCCAGGTCACTCGGGTGCACAGTAAAGCTTGGGAAGCACTGGTCTAGGGCACTGTAGGGACACCTGAAGGTGATGACCTTGGAGGCTGGCCAACACTCTGCACACTGTAAGAAACCATTACAGACTGTCCGTTACAGAGTGTGTGTGACATTCTCACACAGGGAAGGATGGGAGCGGCTGGGCTCGGCAACAGCTCAGGTCCGGAGAGGTTCTGAGCTTCAGAGGACTGCAAGCTTGGTGGGCTCCAATGTGAGATGTCCTGATGCAGCCAGCCACCAAGTTAGGAAACCTGCTCTACATAGTGTCTGGGGAGTCCAGCCTCTGGGGTCCCACAGAACTGGGTCTGCATCCCTGCTCTTTCTTCACCAGCTCTGGGACCTGCCGCAAGTCTAGCAAGTCTCCAGGACTCGTTTCCACAGGTAAGGATGAGAGGAGATCCTGGATGTGAACGGCTGGCACTGGCTCAGGCGCTGGCAGGTACTCTTGAGTAGTAACAGCTATGATTATAATCTGGGGGGATTAGGGAAACTGACTGCTTCTCCAAATGCCCTCAGGGGCAGACCTAGGATGGGTGACCAGTGGTTGCAAGTCCCAGGACAGTAGGTTGGGTTCAGTGCATGGAAACGCCGTGGGCGGTGAGCTCTCCAAGCAAACGCTCAGCAAACGCAGCGCCAGCATAGTGCACTCAGCGGAGTTTGGCGGAGGGAGCGAGGCATTGGCGGGCGGGGCTAGGAGGTGGGGAGTTAGGTCCTTTCCTCTCCTCATTTCTGCTCTAAGGTAAGGGACCAGCCTCCCCTAATATCCAAACAGGTACCTCCTTCTTTCTCTTTCCTTGTGGCAAAACAGGCAAGGACGAAGCTGCAGTGGAGGGGACGCCACAGACCTTCCAAAAGCCCCCAACACTCTTTTCCCCAGCAGCAGCTTCCAAGCAACACCCACCAGGTAACCAAAAAGGGAGGCACCACTGGTGTCCTTAGCCCCTTCCAAGGCCCTCAGTAATGGTTTTAACAAGCTCTCAGCTCTCTCCCCAAACGGCTTAATTGTTACAACAATCGTACTCTTCTTTTTCTCCTCTAAACATTCAATTTAGCACATCTGAGCAGAACATGGTGTGATTTCTAACCCAGTTAGACAGCGATTTCTTCACAAAGTACAATGCCGGTGATTAATGAACCTTCTGGGAATAAAGTTCCTCCTAACGAAGACACCATTAAAAACAAAGCTGAAAAAAAAACCCTCACAGGAGCCCCTAAGCATTTGTCACCTGGTCACAACCCAGGGGCAGTGTGCACAGTGAACTGCTCAGAGGAGGGCAGGCTTCAGCCATTTCTGGCTGCTAAAGGAAGGGAGGGAGCAAGACATGAGAGTATCTGGAAGAAAGGGAACAGCCAATGCAAAGGTCCTGAGGCTCATCCTACTTCCCATCCATCCCTCCCCATTCTGCTCTCATGATCAAGTGGAGATGACTCCACTCCCAGCTCCAGGGATGCCCCATCATTTCTCCGGCCATGGTGGCCGGTTCAAGATGAGACTTTGAGACAGAAGCTAACCTTCTTTCCTGGTGGACTTGGAGCTAAGGGGGTATCAGGCTAGAAGGTGGCTGCAGCCACCTTCAAACGTGAATGGAGAATGCTGAGAACTGAGCCAATGTGGAAGAGATTAGGGGAGAGAGGGACACAGAAATGGATGGATGGATGGATGGATGGATGGATGGATGGATGGATGGATGGATGGATGGATGGATGGATCTGGGTCCTGGTATCAGCATTTGAGGCCCTGATCAGGCCTCATCTGATTCAAACTCAGATTTTCGGGATCCCAAAGGAGGAAGGAAGTTAATGGGTATTGAATGTTTATTGCTGTGCTCACAACAAACGTTATTGCATTTAATCCCCACAATAACCCTGTGAACTAGTCTTTATCTCCCCCTTATCTTCATTTGTAAATAAGAAAACTGAGGTTAAAGAGGTTTTGCATTCGGCCCATGTCAGCCGATTCCCAATTGGAGAACCCACAACCAGGGGTCACCCCAAGGCTCTGATCTTTGTGCTGCGCCCCTCCCTCCCTGGGCAAGCAGGCCAGAGCTCCAGAGAGGGCTGTGGCCCAAGGGGAGTTCACATCTTGATAACTGAGCCGGAGGGGGGCTGCCGGTGAAATGTCTGTTCAGAGGGCTATCGAGCATAATGCTCTTTGGGAGAGAAATGCCACATCTGCTGGGACATGCTTCAGAAACCAGCAGAGGGGCAGCTGAGAAATGTCACCATATACAGTCATTCTGGGTAATCGGTACAGATGGGCAACGATCTAAACTTTCCGCACAGCAGCCCCTCTGAGCCGTCAGTTATAATGCAAGAGGGAGCCCTGAGAGTCCTCCAGGGTGATTGCCAAGGACAGAGGCACAAAGCCAGAAAAGGCACAAAGAAGTGACAGCATCAGGAAGGTGCCGGAAACAGAAGACAAGCATGATACACTGGGGATAAAGCACCCGTTTACCTGCCCGCGAGCTCACTCTGTGAGGGCGAATGAACTGCAGTGGCCATGTGTTTTGACAACACTGCTGTGCTGTAAAACGTGAAGCAGTGGTGTTAACTCTGCACTGAGTCTGTGAAGACTCAGTCTCCTTTGTTAAAATTAAGCCCTTGTCTCTCCCCAGGGAAGACAGGGCAGCCTGCCCAGGATGCCCCTGCATCCCTGGCTTCCCTTCTCTCCGGCTGCCTCACATCCTAACCGCACCACACGGCCCCCAAGGTCTGCTGATTCCCCCCTGGCACTCAAGCCCATTTGGTCACAGACCAGTTCCTGTCTCCACTGCCCAGAGAGGAATATTCGAAGACACACGGAATACTAAAGAAGAAAAAAAAATAGCAAGGAAACGATCCGGCAGCTTCATCCAGGGTCTGGATGGGAAAGCTCAGGCCCCCACCCTGCTGAGGGCCCCTGGATGCTGGGACACCCTGCCCCACCCCACACACTGCCATCCCAGCCAAGAGTGGGATGGCTGGGGGAGGGCGGGGGGCACACTTGTAGGGCCAGCACTCGGGATAAAGCAGGAGCAGGGCTGGGGGAAGTGCCAGCCCCCTGCAGAGGGGCCTTGTGGGTCCCACTCACACTGGTGCCCATTTCACCCACACAGAACAGGCGTCACTAGGATAAGCCACCGTGTGAAGACAGATCCATCGGTGAGGCTCTGGTTTGGGAGGAAACAAGAATCCTACTTGAAGCCAGGTCTTTCCTGCCCCATGTGCAGCCACAGCTTCTCTCTTAAGAGGAAGCAGAACAGGTCTGCCTCTGAGATGTGGGGGGAGGAGAAGTGCCTTCCTCCTCAGGGCCATGATCAGAAGAAGGCTCTGGACGCATCCTGGCAGGGACCCTTCCCGGGTGAGAAGCCGTGCCCCCCTGCTGTTCTCTGAGTCTCTTCTCTCTCTGACGCCGCTGCCTTCCCTCCTCACACTGTTGGCCTTGTAGCCCAGAGAGGAAAGCATGAAAGGATGGAGCCTGGAAATTAACATTTCAAAGTCAGAATCCGAGAACTGCTACCTCGAGCCGCGGACTGGCCTGCACGGAGCCAGCACAGAGGAGGGCCTCGGGCGGGGCTGGCGCGTGTGATCCCCCGCGGCTTTTGTGCCTGCTCTGTCGGCTCTCATTTTCCTCCTGCGGCACATTAAAGAGAAGCATCGCAGACAAACCTGCGCCAGCGGGGCTGAGCCAGCCTTCAAACACAGCCCTATCCGCCCTGCGCAGGAGGAGATGGAGAAACCTTGGCCTCCTCTCAGCTTGCAGACTTCAGTCAGGCTGGACCGGCCAGAATTGGAAAGGCGAGAACACTGTGTTCAGCCAGTTTACTCAGATAGATGCCCATCCAAGCAGCCGTTAGGGCAGACAGCTGCTGGCGGCCCAGGCAGGCCCAACAAAGCGTGGAAAAGCAGCCACCGCTTATTCATTGATCCACGGGCCATCCAAGAATCACTGAAATTAGATTGTACGTGTGAATTGTTTGTTGGTTCATTCTCTGCCTGAGGAGAAGACAGGGACAATTCCATGGCCCGCAACCACACCAAGGTGCCAGCCAGCCCTTTGCTCAGCCATAGCACTCGAGGTGACAAAGATGCTCCTGAGAGCCTTGAGCATGGCACGGGGTGGGGGGAGTGGAAGGACGATCAACTGGTACAACCCTGTGCCACTGACAGTGCACATGCCGGTGACCTAGCAGTCCTACTCTCACTTCTTCACCTAAGAAACACCTTGAAACAATCCGAATACACACCTACAAGAAAATGTGGAATTCCCATTGTGGGAATTCCATTCAGGGGTGAAATGCATGAGCCACAGCCACCCACATCATCCTGGACAAATTTCTGAAACATGATGCTGAGTTTAAAAAGAAAACATGTTGCAGAAGAATGTACACAGTTTGGTTCCTTTTACAAAAAGTTAGAAAATAAGCAAAACTTCAACTAACGCTTACATATACATACACATGTAGTAATACTACAAAGAAAACCAAGGAAATTACAAACAAAAATCAGTGCAGTGGCTCTCCTGTTGCAGAGGTTGGGGTGGGGGGGATGGGACCAGGTGGGCAGGGGGCCTTCCAACAACACTGTGATGCTCTTTTCCTTCAATTAGGTGGTGAATTCGTGGATACTCACTTTATTATTGTGCTGTGCCACTAATGTATATAAATATACATTATTTATAACACATTATAAATCTTTTGTATTATAGAAAATTCATTTTAAAAATTTATTTTCAAAAAGAGGGCTGACAATAATATTAGTAGGGACATCTGAAGGCAAAAGGGGCTGGAACTATGAGGAATGCTGCACCCACACCAGGCAACCACTCATGTCCTGACAGCTGAAGTTATTAAAAAACACAGGGACACATGAACAATAATAAAAGCTGCGCTTACTAAGTACCCAGCATGTCATTGGCACGTGCTAGACTCTCAACATAGACTATTACAATTCTTATCTTTACAAGATGGGTGTCATCATGGCCATGGAAAGCATGGCTCTGAGAGGTGAAGTGACAAGGCCAATGTCACCAAGCCGGTCCTGCTGCTAAGGGAGGAACCAAAGGCACCTGCCGTCCGCGCCGGCAAAGACTGTGCCTTTCACGATGCCAAGCAGCCTCTCAAATATTTATAGATATAAACGGTGAATGAACCAAAGCGCAATACAATCCAACCATATTTATAAATATTTATAACCAAATGTTTCGCTTTGATAAGGCCTGTTCTCTGAAGTGCCTGGCGTCAGACAAACAGGGCTTTTTACTGCAGGAACAGGCGGCAGCTCACCTGGGAACATTCCCTCGTCTCCATGAACACACGTTTCTGTCTGCTGCGCTCCCATCCGCACCCAGATGGCCCGCCGCCCGTTACTCACCGCCATCAACTTAACACACCATGAAAATAAGGCTGGGAGCGCAGGGACCGCAGGGATTTGTGAGGGAATTTGTGCTTCTCAGCTGCCTAAAGCCCGCCAGAGGCTCCCCACCGCTTTCAGGATGAAATCCAAACTCCTCCGCAGGCGACAGACTCTGACCGAACTCTCCGAGCTCATCACCCCGCTTTCAATTCACATGCACACCCTGACCTGAAGGCTCAGCAGACTCTCAACTGCGTCGTGCTCTCTCGCCGCCTGCCTTCCACAGGCTGTTCCCTCCACCTTCCCCCTCCGCCTCTCTCCTGGCCTGGCTAATGCCCACTGCACTCTCAGAGCCCAGCTGTGGTGCCTCTTCCTCCAGGGAGCTTGCCAAGCCTCACTGCCGGGCTCCTGTCTCTCCCGCACAGACAGACCCCTGCTCCTCATCCTTCTGTACCAGGTCTGCGTTTTCCCGTCTATCTTCTCTGCAGACCCCGAGCTCCCCTTTCTGCATCCCCAGTCTGTGGGCTGGGGGGACACGAATTCACAGCACGCTGTGAATAAATGCATGTTGTCACCTGAGCCTCATGTCTCCAGACCACTTAAGACAGCAGTGGGCTGGGACAGACAGTCCTCACTGATGTGTCTGGGCCAGCCTGCGCTGACCCTCGACAGCATCATGTGGCTTAATCCTCACAACCACCCCACGAGGCACTACTATTCCCATTTCACAGATGAAGAAACTGAGCTTTAGAAAAGCCCACTGACAGGAACAAAACCACGCAGCTTGTCACCCAGTCCTATCAGACTCCAAAGCCCATGATCTGTGATGAGTTTTTTTAATTAATGGGATGCTCTCTGAATCTGGAAATCAGAGGATGTTAGACCTGAAAAGCATCTTGGGAAGCAATAACATCCTTCTGGGAGTGTGGGGGTCTCTGTCAGGTCAGCGCTGAGGGGAGGCCCAATAAGCGAGCCCTATTGCTGGGCACCTGAGGGTGCTGGGTCTTTCTCCCCTAGAAATCCAGTCCCCACCTATGAACCGCCCCGACCTCTGATGGGGCTGTGGAAACAGTATTTCTCTGCCCTTCCTTCCAAGGAGCCAAGGCTCAGAAAAGAAGCCTGTGTTGGACTGCAAGTCTTTTGAAAACTAAGGGAACTTATACTCTTCCCACAAGGACTGAGGAGCAGCTGGAGCAAAGGGAGCCTTCTCATGAGGTCAGAGGGCTTTGTCCTGGTCGGGCAGAGTGCAAGGGCATGCATGGGCTGAGCAGCCCGAGGAAGGGCTCTGGGGTCAACCCTGTGTTCAAACCTTGGCTGCGTCAACTTGCCTGCTGTGTGACCTTGGGCAAATTGTCTGACCTCTCTGAGCTTTAATGTGAAAGGAGAAACAACAAAACATACCTCACAGGGCTGTTGTAAGAATACAATGAAATAATGGATGGAGCATAGTTAGCTGGCCTGGGTCAGAGCAGGTACTGAATAGTAGCCTTTGGTGATGATGATGATGATGATGATGATGATAATGAAGAAGAAAAACAAGGGGAAGGAGGAGAAATAATAATTCATCACCACCACCTCCATCCCTCCCCACACCTAGAGAGAACCCCTTTCTGAACTGTTGGGGTCCTGAAAGCAGTCCAGGTTCCTCTTCCCTACGAGCTATCCTGATGCCTGGGGTCACCGCCCCTTTTCCACCTTACAGAGGCTGGAAGAGTGGAGGCTGCTAAGAAGGGGTGGCCACTGCCCACAGGTCAGGCCCGGCACCCTGAGCCTTCTCCCCCGTGCTGCTGACCAGCAGCCTGCCCTAGCTCCCTGACACAGGGCAGACAATGAGGTTTCTCTCCCTGGCCCAGCTCATTGCTGGAAACAGTGGGCCCGGGGGCTGGGCACCCTGCCCAATTAACACTCTCAAGAATGCCAGTGGAGCAGCTGTGGTGGCAAGTCAGGCTCCCCAGGGACAGGGGCCCAGGTGTTCCTGCCTCCTCTCTGGTACAGCCTGGGGGAGGGGTCTACACAGGAGTTGGGGAGGCGAGGGTGCCTACAGGGGGCCTGCAGCCAGGCCTAGGCCCCACCCCACAGGCAACTGGGCTTCCTCTGTAGGGGTTCGGAAGCGTCTCGCAGCCCACGTGCCCTTCGTGACCTGCACACCATGGAAATAAAAGGGTGGGGAGCTCTGGAAATGGAAAGGCCTGAGATTCACTGGTGGCCCCAGCACATTACCTGTCTATAAAATGACAACACGTGCAGCCCCACAAGGTAACATGAAAGTGCGTGGCTTAGAACCTGGTCCACAGTCAGTACCCAATAACAGGCTGGTTTTCTGTCTCCCTCTCCCACCACTATTTGAGTGGGCAGCAGAAACACGCCAGTACCTTGCTTCACAGAGAGAAAAGATGGAATCAGAAAGATACACAGAAAAGCAATTTTATCCCTGTGGCTTCTGAGAGACAGACTTAAAAGAAAAAACACTTGACATGGAGAAAAGTTAGAGGCCCTGACATTGAGGAACTCTGCCCTGGTAGGTCTGAAAGCAAACACATGCAAAAAGTTACACAGGTTAAAAAAAAAAAAAAAGGAACCAAATACAGGGAGAAAGACTAGGAAAAATATCTATTTTAAAATCAAAGGAAAGATAGCCTCTTACCTCTAGTAATCTATTTGCTTATAAAATTTGCTCTGAACATACACTCCACTATTTGATTGGTGTTTGCTTCATTTAGCTAGTTTAATAAAGGTACTTAGCTTTGTGTAAAAATAATAAATAAATAAAAGAAAGAAAGAAAGAAAAAAAAAGATGTGATTATTGAATGTATAAATCCACGAGGATGTGGAAATGTAACTCTTGGGCCTCTATCACATGCTACTGCCACCTGCTGACAGTATACCTGAATTGAAGGGACAGAATATAAGGAGGATGCTGAATCTGAAAAAGTACATGAGGCTTTGGTCATATCACCCACATGCAAGTCACCAGCAACTATTTTGAAAAATCAATTAAATCGTTAAATAATCAGCAGACTAAGGTCCGTTCCCAGCCTCCCTTGAGGGCAACTCATTTCTGAGTTGCAACCTAAACCTTCATTTTTTCCTCTATAAAATGAAGGGAGGGGCAAAAAAGATCCCTTGGCTCTGACATTTGAAACTTCTGCAAATGTATTTCAGAACCACCAGGGGAGTCTTCCAAATGCAGGTTTCTGGTTCCAGCTTCAGATTCTAAATACGAATGTCTTGGGTAGGGCTCTAAAATCCACATTTTTAACAAGCAGGTTCTCATTTCTCTAATGTTGGAGATTTGATATTCCAAGTCCTTGTGTGTAATATTTAAGATGCTGCTTTATTAAATCTAGAAACTTCGAGGTGCCTGGGTCCGTCACAGACCTTAACATTCCCTAAAGAAGGCCAAAATATCCCACAATACCCAATGTAGCTTCATAAGGACCTCAGGGTGTAAGAAAGTTTAGGCCCCTTTTGCTGATGGGGAAGCTGAGGCTCAAAGAGGTAACATGAACAGCCCAAGGTCACGAGGCTGAGTGAGCTGCAGCTGGGTCTAAACCCTCATCTTTGGAATCCCCTTCCCAAGCAACCCGGAGCCTTCTTGACTCCTGTTCCAGTTCTCAGTGCAGCGGGGCTGGGGTTCCCACCTACCAATGGAGTTCAGGGCCCATTCCCAGTTCTCAAAGGCTGTCTATAGCCTTGAGGGATGTACTTCAAATTCTGGCCCAAACTAGCAGAAGGTGGCATCTGTGTCATCCATCAAACACTCCTCTAGCCCAGCTGGCATGGCTCGGTGGTTGAGCATCGACCTAGGATCCAGGAGATCGTGGTTTGATTCCCAGTCAGGGCACATGCCCGGGTTGCAGGCTCCATCCCCAGTAGGGGGCGTGCAGGAGGCAGCCGATCAATGACAACTCTCTCATCTTTGGTGTTTCTCTCTCTCTCTCTCTCTCTTCCTCTCCCTTCCTATCTCTGAAATCAATAAAGATACATTTAAAAAAATAAAATAAAAAACACTCCTCTAGCTCCAAAATGGTCATTGTGGGTTTGACATTCCACTGAGAAAGGTGACGGTATAACCAAAAGCTGTTCATCTTATCTGCCCAGGAGAGCATACATTTCCTCATGAGGAAGAACAGGTGGCCAGTCTTTCCTACAACCACTTAACAGAAGCAACATGCTGAATATTTCAATCCTGGCTCTGTTCCACACTAGCTGTGCAACCTTGGGCAAGTTACTTACCCTGTCTGAGCCAGTTTCCTCATTGGAAAAATGGGGATTAAACAAAGTCCTAACCTCATAGGGTTGCTATAAGGATTAAATGAGGTATTATATGTACAGTGTTAACCTTGATGGCTGGGATATAGTAAGTACTCAAGAACTGATACCTAAAAAAAGTATCACACGCATTCCCCAAACATGGCTTAGAGAAAAATGGAAATAAGTCCCTGCTCTGACTGGTCCATTTCACCCCGAAGCTGGAAGGGCCCACACACCCAACAGCAATGCTCTCCGAGGACCATTATGGGCAGGCACTATGCTAGGCTCCCATCTGTTCTCCCATGGGACCAGTCTCTAGACTGGGAAAAGGGTTTCTGGCTAAAGTTAAAATTAGAAAGAGTTTCTCTTCCCCACTTTCTTGGAAACCCACAGGAAACTTCTCTGGGGGATCTCACCTTCAACGTGAAGGTCAGGGCGTCAGCTCACCACCATCTTTATTATTTCACAGGACAGTAGGCAAATCCCCTTTCCAGTGTCCTCTGTGGGGTGGGGTGTCTATTTATCTGTTAATGGAAAGGGGGGGGGGTGAACTGTTCCCAGCCAACCTAACTACTGCCTCCATGTTCTTCAATTACTGGTACAAAATGACTTGATGAGAGGAACCAAGTTGACATCTGGGTTTCAGTTAGCATCTGACATGGAGCCTCGCTAATTAATCTGGAAACATGAATTGACAAAGGCTCCGATGCGAGCGCAGTCAGGGAGAAAGCTGGCTGACGGGCCGTGAACAGAAGGTGGTGCCTGGCGGGCGGTGCTCACAGGTCACCGGGAGTGTCCGGAGGACTCGGAGACGGCGCCTTGAGTTCACCCATCCTCCTCGGCTTTGTCATCTGACCCCCAGAGGACAGGCGGGAGGTGGCCCAGCAGCAGCTGGGAAGGGCACGCCTGACGCCCATTTTGCGTCGGCAGCCAGCTAGCAAGACAAAGGCACCCAAACATTTCAGCCCATCAGCCAGATCAGCTGTTTCATTCCTACCTGGCCCAGGGCTGGCACATTGTTACATCTTCCTGGCTTTGAATTAGCCTCACATAGTAAATAGGTATATATCTGAAAGTAAATATATGCCCCTATATAAAAGTACTTACCCATTTAACAATCATTTATCATAGGCCACCTTTACAGCTTATCTCTTATTAGGCCTTACATGCATTATGACATTTAGTCCTTACACCAACCCAGTGAAGTGTTATCTCCGTTTTACAGTAGAGCAAAACAAGGCCCAGAGAGGTAAAGCTAGTTACCTGGGATTGCACAGCTACCAAGAGCAGGGCCAGACTAAAGCCTAGGATTGGGTAAATAAGGAGGGTGTACCAGTCCCCCTGTTAGCACACTCCACACCTCCCCTTCCTCCTGCCCCTCCCTACAACCATTTCACTGTGACTATTGAAGGGAAGGAGTGTTGGAGTCAAGAATCTCTGATGATTAGGGCTGTGGGAGCCCTAGGGATCATTGGTGGCCATCCAAATGCATCCCACAGGCTTTGGAGGCAGGCCTGAGGCCCTGGGGCAATGAACGAGTAAACAGGGCCCCCACACATCCCTCCCCCCACCATGCCTGTTTTATATCACAATCTGTGCCCTGCTGATTCAAATCTTCCACTCACATTTTATAGTTAAAGAAACAAAAATCCAGACAGGCGCAGTAACTCATCTCGAAGGACAGGAGCTGAAGTCCAGGTTTCCTGACCCCATGGGTCCATGGGTCCAGTGTGTGGTTCTGAACAGGTGCAGTCCTTCCCTGGTACTGCAGTTTTGCGGGCTTTGCATCCTGCTAAGAGCACAGCTGAGGCAAGCAAGCACCTCCTGCCTAGGATGTCTGTGATCTAAGCACCTGTAGAAGTGCTGGACAGAGTGCTCAGCTCACCACAAGTGCTCCATAAACGGTAACTGTTATCACTGTTCGCCTCATTGCTCCATGAGGCTAAGATAAAGGCCCCATCACATCAGCCCCTGGGCTCTGGTCATCCCTCCCCACCTCCCATCCCGACCCAATGGAGGAGGTTGCCTATCTGAAATGAGAGTGGATCCAAACAAAATCCTTGACACAGTCCCTGGCAGGTGGAAGAGCTCAATCAAGGTTGGCCAATACTGTCAGGACTATCATATCACCTGTAGGCCTTCTTTCCCTTCATCCCCTCCATGGTTATAGGACATCAAGGCCCGTCCCCCTGGCCTGGAAGTGCCAGCATCTCACACCTCTCTCCCGGCTGACAGTTGGCACCACTCTGCATTCTCTCCTTCATCGCTCCCTGGTTTCCTTTGGCTCCTGAAAATTAATTATCAGTGATTTGTTAAGTTCATTAGCTGTGCCTCTCAACAGCATGGAAGGCCTGCCATCTGGACCCATATTTTCATTTTGATGAGAGTTGTTCCATAATTACACAATAAGCAGTGTCACCCTGCGAAGCCATGCTCAGGCGCTCAGCTGACCTCTCCCGTCTTCCGTCTCACACACTCTCACCAGGACGATGGGATTCAGCCACCCTGGTTTTAGAGCTGCCATCCCTTCTAACACATGCAGAGCCCACCATCTTTCTCTTTTTAAACATTTACTGAACCCATGCTACGTGCCACAGGTAGTGTGGGGGCTGCTTATGCAGTCTCTCGCGTAGGCCTGTAGTAATTCTAAGAGGCTGCTGTCATGAGCCCATTTGCAGATAAGGAAACCAAGGCTCAGACAAATAAAGCAACTTGCCCGAAAGGAGGCATAATTTTCAAGCAGTGAGACCAAGAATTGAACTTAAGTCCTAAGTCCACACCAGAAAAATCTCAGGTTGAGAGTAGCACATTCTGCAAGCCCACCCCCTGCCTTTTTGCTAAATCCAATTTCCCTCTTGCTTCCCATTACAGGAGCTCCCAGATATGTAGTCCGGACCCGAGTCCACTGTGTCCATCCTTTCCCGCCTGATCAGCTACAGCCCCGCTCACCTCTGTTGCTTTACAGACGCCAGATACTTGAGAGGGTGGGCTCACAGGAAATAATACAAAGAATGGATTATATTTATTCATCACTCCCTATGTGATCATTGCTAAATACCTGGATTATCTCACCACACAACAAGGCGGGTAACCACAGGAGGGATCACACCCATTTTACAAAAGGGAGACCAAGGTACGGAAACTGAGCCACTGCCCTTGGTCACCCAGTTAGTAACTTATAGAACCAAAAGTTGGAGCCAGGCTCTGACTCCGAGTCTGTTTTACTGTCCTCCCTCATGAAGAAAGAGCCAACTGTTTTTCAGAGAGGCTGCTGCACACATAAGGATGCGGACCAGAACGAAGACAGGTGTGGCATGTTATCAGGTGAGGGCAGACAGACTCCCACGATATCATTGTAGGCAAGAGAAAACCTGTTTTCAAGTGAACAATATCAGTCAGGAAATTCATTCAACAAATATTTCCTGAATACCCACTAGATAGTTAGGGCACAGACTCTAAACAGATAATTACAAGTGCCCGAAGCCTGATGTGCATTACAAAGAGGTGAGGTCACAGGCATTAAGGGGACACATAGCAGAGGAGCCCCATCCAGCCCAGGTGATGAGAGATGGCTTTGCAGAGGAAGCAATGTCTCAGCTGAGACCCAGAGGGTGACAGAAATGTCCCAACGCTGTGTGTGTGTGTGTGTGCGCGCGCGCGCGCGTGTGCACAGGGGTTAGTTCCAGGCCGAGGGAACAGCAGGTACAAGTCTAGAGCTGAGCATGAGGACCATACATCTGAGGTGCTCGGAGAGGCTGGTACCACGTGGGGAGCAGCAGGGAGCCCATTCCTTCGTTCAGCAGATGTTTGCTGAGTGCCAAGGATGCTTTCCGAGATTTCCTTGCCTGGTAGCTGCTCTGCTAGACCAGCAAACTTGGCTGCTTTGGAAGTCAGCCCTGGAGCTGCCTCATTTTTCTGGGTTCCTCGGACAGTCTTGAGTCTGTGCCTTGCCCACTCGCCAGCTCTCCCTGAAGTCTACTTCATCTCTCTATCCCAAGGGTCACCCCCTCTGGCACCTCCTACCACATCAGCTCTGGTCCTTGTCAGCAGATGCAGCAGCCACTGAATCCAGGAGAGGAGTGAAGCTAATGTCTGTGAAGCCAACCTTGCACCAAGTGCCTTCAAACACCCTTCAGTGAACCCAAACAACATCCTTGTAAGTTCTGTTACCATCCCCATTTTACAGATGAAGGAACTGAGGCTTGGGGTACTGTATAACATTTGTCCACAACACAGAGCTGGTCATTCTCTTCCTAGCATTCTCTGCTCCCTCTTTCCCAAAGAAATGATCCTCAGAAGTCAACATCCTGTCCTCCCTAAAGGGACTGCCAAAAAGTCACAACATCAAGCAGCTTCTTCCTAAAAACCTGACATCTTTTGTCAGCATGCCACATTTCAGCAAAACAAAGGGTTTCCTTCCACCGGTCAGTGGCATGTAAAAGTGTGAGCCACCGAGCAAAAGGGAAGTGGAGGGATTGCCCTCTGTTTGGTAAAGAATGTAACCTGTGGAGATACTGGACAATTAGATTTCTCCAGAACATCTGAACAATCCAGAACAAGCACCTACTATGTGCCAGGCCAAGTTCTAGGCACGTGTGAGGAGAAGAACCTAGTACAGGGTCCCTGTCCACGAGGAGTTAACAGCTAGCAACAGGCACACAAGAAATACTTAAGTGCCAAAGCAAAGCCAGAGGTTCGCCAAGCCTCGGGCACAGTAGGATGTATTCCAAGGAGTCATCAGAATCCCATTGCGAATAAACAGTGTGCCTCTCACATGTTTATAGACCCAGGAGGATGAGCGAAAACCAAACTCACTTAAAAGCATGACTGAAATGGAGCCTCAGGGTGAGACCACACAGGTTTTCTCTTTCTACACGATATAGTTCTGAGATATTTAAATTTTTGTAATGAATATGTATAACCTTCATAAATGTTTTACTAATCTAAGTAAAACGGTATTTAATTCATGGTAACTTTGTCCCTGCATGTTTTCTGAAATGACACATGCTCAAAAGTCCTCCTGTGACCTGGCAGGGCAGTGGAGAGAGGTCAATAAAGTCTTCTGACATTCAAAAGGGACCACTGGCCTTGGGAAGATGGGGGCCTTTCAACCCAGTGTCCCCCCACCCTCCAGCATGGTTCTACCCTCCCTCAGGCCCTGCTCTTCCAAGGCTGAAGCCATTTAATGCCTTATCAATAATTCACTGGTACAAACAATAATGCTGGCTGGATATCCTCTGTGGGCAGGGAGGGGCTTCTGAGGAGGCTGGTGGGAAAAACCTCTAACCATCCAGAAGCAAAAGTCCACCCATGTGCCCACCCAGCCTACCAGGGAATACAAGACCTAGAAGCACCTTAAGAATCAAGCTCCAGCCTGAGAGGGCTTAGTTTTGGAAACGCTCTCGAAGGCCCCCACATTCTTCTCAGAGCCAATGGGATTCCCAAGAATATCCAGTATGGTGTCCATTTACCCCCCAGGAGCACCAGGTATGGCCAGTCCAACCCTTGCACATGAAGGCACCATGGGCACTGGAAGGACCACTAGACCAGGAACCAGAAGAGTGGGTTCTAGTCCCAGACCTGCCATGTGCCTGCTGTGTGACCTCACATAAGTGGATTAACCTCTCTGAGCTTCAGCGTACTCCTATATAAAATGGAGATGACATAGAAAAATGGGCAAAAGACTTGAATGGGCAGGTTAACAAAAAAGGAACAGAAATAGCCTTAAAAACATTAAAAAGGATGTTCAACCACACATAATTAAAGAAATGCAAGTTAAAACAAGATGCTTTCTTTAGCCCATCAAATTGTCAAACATGAAAAAGGTTAATAATGCCCAATACTGAACAAGGTGTGTAAAAGAGATTTTCATACACTGTGAAGCTGGTCCAGCCTTCTTGGACAGCAATTTGGCTACAGCCATCATAAAAGAAAATGCATTCTGACTCAACACTTCCACCTCTAGAGCTGGTCCTAGAGACCTAAAGATGGTTAAGTGCAAGAGTCAGATTTACAAGGATATTTCTTTGCTTTTTAAAGAGCAAAAAGACTAAAAACAATTTAACGACCCTCGGTGAAACATACAGCGAGAGTCTATGGTGTTAAGAAACTACTCTCAATGCGTTGATGTGGATTGAAAAAAATAAGACATGCTCGCATTTGGGGAGAGAGGATGGGGGTGGGGATAGATAGAGAGAGAAAAGTGGAGAGGAGGACACCTATGTTTTTATATGTAGAGAATATTTCTGGAAGTCTCCATGTGGAGCTGTTTTAGGAGCTGTATCTGGGAATGGGGCCGGGAGATCTGGAGTGGGACAGAGATTTCTTTTCATTTTATATGCTTTTGTCCTAATTAATTTTTAAACCAGCTATTAAATTTTCAATAACTTTAAGACACCAGGGTTTTGTTTAGCTTAGATGAGGAACATCCTGCCTGCATGGAAATGAAATGGAGTCGATGTGAGAGCGTTTTGTAAACTGTAAAGAATCACGCACGTGCAAAGTGCTATTAGTTTACACACACATACAAATTCCCACCTGCAACGTGGGTGTTTTTCAGAAAAAAAGAAAACCAACTGAAGGCCTGGGTGAGCAATGAACTGGGATGGAGTGCTCCCTGCTTCCCAGCGTTCACATCACATCCTTCCCCAGAGGTGTTTTAGGAGCCACCAAAAATGGCAGGGTCCACACTGGCCTTCGCCTACGAGGTCCAGGGTGGAAGTGGGGAACCAACACCTCTTCATGGATATTTTCATCTGATGAACCCACTGCTAGGCCAGAGGATGGCTCTCAAAGAGCAGGGCTAAGGGACACCTCAGGGTTCTGTCTTGCTGACTGACAGATGCCAACCCCAGGCAGTCTGTGCACACCACTAACAGCTGCAGCCGGCACGGTTCCCAGGCTCCCTGATACCCATCTCGGGACCCACTCAGCCAACGTCCGTGGAACGGATGAATGAGTGGCCATGGAGGGCAACCTGCCCAGGGGCTCTCAGACTGTTGGCTCTGGAAGGACTTTCTGGAAGCCTCTGAGCCCCATGTACAGATGCAACTTGGTGGAGGCCCATGGCAAGAGGGACAGAGGCAAGATGCCAGTCCAGGGCCTGTGACCCTTGCCTCGAGCTCCCTCCCTGTTCACTCCCTGAGCACAAACAGAAGTCACGTTGTTCCAGACCCAACAGCTGCCAAGCAGTCCTCCCATCATCACCACTCTCAGGCTTTAAAGGTTTTTGGGGGCTTGTGGGGTTTTTTATACTCACCCTAGGATATGTTTTTATTTATTTTTGAGACAGAGGAAGGGAGGGAGAGAGAGAGACAGAGAAACATCAATGTGAGAGAGAAACATCAATCAGTTGCCTCCTGTACACATCCTGACCAGGGATCGAAACTGCAACCTAGGTATGTGCCCTAACCAGGAACTGAACCCATAACCTTTTGGTTTATAGGATGATGCTCCAACCAACTGAGCTACCCAGCCGGGGCAGGCTCTAAAGGTTTTTAAGTTGGTCTCCACCTGACATTTTTGCAGAGCATCCTGAACCAACAGAGACTTCAATTCAGACTTGTAAGTTAAAAATGACAGAAAAGGTCTATTGCTGCCATGAGGTCTGTCCAGTCCCCACCAGCTGCCAGGAGGGGCCAGCTTACTGTTTGCTGAGGAGGTGAACTCAAGACTCTCCTCCACGGGGTCAGATCATTCCACATGTGCAAAAACATCCCTGCAGGGGCCTCAGCCAAAACCCGGTCCTCTGGGTGTAAAGGTGAGCCTGGGGCTCCGTCAGCTCACTTCTGTGTAAGCAGGCTCCACTTTACAGATGGGAGACTCTGGGAAGCCCTGCCACCTCTCTGGGCCTCGGTTTCCTCATCTGTAAAGTTAGGACCTGTCTTAGAACATTTCTCAGGTTCTTTCCAGTTCATATAAGACTAAAGCAACAATTTCTCGGGCATGAGAGGTGAACCCCAAAGGCAAAGATTTTCAAAGAACTGAGAAGCAACAGCCCTGAACAAACCAGCCCCCACACGGGCCCCAAACAAGCCAAACAAAAACGCTCCTGGGAGCCCACCCTGCTGTGTCAGGAAGAGCCTGTGCTCTTGCCTACCCTGCTCTCAGCCTCCCAGTCGACACCCTGCCTGAGGTCAGGCCCCAGTGCCCCTGACCCACCCCCGGTCCGTTCTTTCAGTCCTCAGTTCACGCTGCCCTCTCTCAGCAGATCTCCATAGTCTCAGGGCCCTGTCCTTCCCTTTCTATGCAAAGTCTGAGCCAGAGTCCCAGGGGGCTCTTCATTGCATTTGAGAAACAGCCTTTCCAACAAACATGTGTAATTGTAAAGATGGGCCAGCAGGATAACCGGGAGTGTTCTCTCTCACCTGGCACAATGCCTGCCTCAGGCGGCTCAGGCCGCTTTGGCTACACACACTCACACACTCCCCAATCCCCACTCCCCTTCAGCAAAGAGTGTGCACCCACCAGCTCACCTCACCCAAAACTCCTCTTCCTAACTTCCCAGGGCGGGCCCTCCCCTCCTCCCTCCCACTCAGGGTTAGCACACCCCCTCCTCCCTGATGCCCACAACCTGCATTGTGTGTGTAGGATCCACACAAAGTATTGCAGCAAAGAAAGGCACGCCTGGAGCCAGAGCCCAAAGCCCAGGGCTGACGGCGGTTGCTAAGAGACAGAGGATGCCCAGCTGGAATCGTGACTGAGGTTTCTTGTTTGTGCAAGAGCAAGATGAAGAGGGAAAGAGAGGACGTGTCTGCTGTGATGAATTTCAGCCTCCACCACGTCCTGCCAGAGGGAGAAAAGATCTCTTAGGATTATACCCAACGATGTTCGGTCTCTCCAGCCTCTGGCAGCAGAAAATGCTACCTGCCCCTTTGTTTCCCTATCCCTTAAATGCATGCTTTGGAAAACTACGCCAAAAAAAAAAAATCATCAGAGATGCCCTGGCCAGGTGCCTCAGTTGGTTGGAGCATTGTCCCATTCTCCAAAAGGGTGTGGGTTTGATTCCCGGTCAGGGCACGTACCAAGGTTGCAGGTTTGATCCCTGATCAGGAGGCAACCAATTGATGTTTCTCTTTCACTTCTCTCATTCTCTCTCTCTCATGATTGGTGGTGACAGTGGTGTCACAGACATTCTGTCCAAATCCTTATGTCTAAGGACATTTCTGTCTGTCTTTCCTCTTACCTGGATTTGTTCAGAAAACATGCCCTATGATCTGGACCCCCTGCCCCACCAAGGAGCCCAAGTTTCCTGAGTGAATGGGACCTTAGCCACGTGGACAAACAATCTTGATAGTCAAACTGTGTGTGGCGGGACGCTGACTAGAGTCTGTGGAGCCCAAGCCGACCCCGACGGGTGAGGACTGTAGCATGGAACAGGTTAGCTGAGGGCATGTGGACGATCGTGACCTTCCCCATTGGTCAGCACCTCAGCAGGCCACTTCCTCTGCCCCAAAGGGCAGCCCAGCCAGAAACCGCCTTTCACTTTCTGTGCAGCTGTCCATCCAGGGCCCAGAAGGCGCCTCCTGATGCCTTTTTCAAATTCTGCCAACATCTCTCACCACACACACTCTCGTCACAAACAGGTCCATTCAAGCAGCTAATTCAAACAAATTCTGCCTGGGCACCAACTGCCTCTGGTGGACAGGAAGACTCGAACCAGGCCTCCATTCAGGCGACACCCGCCCTGGGCCAGGCAGGAGGGGCGAGCAGCAGCGCTCTGGGCGCACAGGCCACGCCTCTGCCAGTCGGCTGGCACAGCCAACCACGCATTCACCACACTGAACAAGTGTTTATGGTGACTCCACTGTGAGATCCTCTGCAGACAGCAGGTGCCAGTCTGCCCTCCGGAGCCTGTGACATTTACCAAATGGCTCCACCAAAGTACCCTAAAGGCAGAGGACAACTGCCCAAAGCACAGAACTTCTTGGAAGTCTCATGTTCAATATTCTAGTCCATTCTGCATCCATTTTAATGTCCCATTTTCAGTTTTATCAACAGTTGTGATAACGCAACTAATACATACTGAGAACTTGCCTTGTTTCAGATGCTGTTCTGAGCTCTTTATTGGATGCATCATTTGCTGTAACAAGCCCATGAGGTCAGTCTTATTAGTACCATCATGTTATAGATGAGGAAACTGAGGCAGAAGGGTTCCTGGGATTAGGAACTCTGCTTGGCCTCAGTGCACCCCATTAACTGCTATGTAAATATAACATGCAAAACTGGTTTAACCATTTGACTACCCCCCTCCCCCCCACAAATTTGCCATCATCTTTGGACAGCCTAGTGCCCAGGCTATATTAGATTTGAAGTCTCTTTGCTCTCACTGTGTCCTTGGGCTCTCTGGCCAGGGAGCAGTCCCATTAAGTTATGGAACATTTCCTGGAGCATTATCAGGCCCGAGGCCTGGCAGGACCCCAGCTCCCAGCGGGTGGGCCTGAACCATGGTCTGACCCCTCACAGGCTTCTGAAGTTCCCGAGAGGCGAGGGCGGCCTCACTTCCTCTCTCCAAAGGGGTGTGTTTGCTCTGCTCTGGTTATGGGGATCATGAGCCTGCCCCATCTCATGCCTCCCGCCTCATCCTGCCCTCGCCCACCTCCTCCCTGCAAGTCGCCGCGTCTCCACTGTCGTTGGGAACCACAGTTGTGTGACAAATGACTGAGGAGGTCCTGGGGATGCCATTTCATTCTGCAGGCGTCATTGTGCCTGACCTAAACCCCAATACCCAGGCCCCAGTCTCCCGGGTGACACCTGAAGGCCCTAGTTTCCTGGCAACAGGGAACAATGGCCCCTGGGAAAAGCACACACAGTTTGGGAAAGGGCAGCCTTTTTTCTCTGCGCCCCTGGGTAGGATGGGGGGGTGCTCCACTTCTGCAGGCAGAGTCTGGAGGGAAATTCAAGCCACGAGGGTATGGGGCCTCTATTGCCCACTTCCCCACCCTAACCCTGAGCCACAGGAAGTCTCTCAGGTGAGCTGGAGCTCACCCACCTGGGGCTTTATTATCTGCCTCTTAATGGGACAAAAGCCCCTTTGAGCAGGCTCACTGCCTCTCCCTGCCCCTCCACAGCCCTCCACTCCAAGCCTAAGTTGTCCTTCATTCCCGAGCTGACTCAGATGTTCCAACCTCTGTTCTGGTGACCTCCAGTGTCACCTTTTGCCTGCAAAAGTGACATTCTCTTTCCCCCTTGAACACCCTGAAAAGGTGTGGTGAGGATTGGCCAATGCACATGTGCACGGCAGGTGCTCGATACAAAGCAGCTGTTATCAAGACCACTTGCTGGGTTCTGGGGTGTCACTTCTTTCCCTAAGGAAGAAGAGAACTGCAGTGACCTGAAAGAGACTGAGGATGTCCCCGGTCTGACCTGGGCCCTTCACCATATGCCCCTCAAACTACAGACATCAGGAGGGCTGAGCTTCATGGGTGCAGAACCATGGCCCCCAGGTCCCCACAGAAAAAGGCACCCCGAGGAGGATCTCCGAAACCTCCTCTCAAAACCAGGACCTCTCTAGAGAATGCCAGTGTGTCATAAAGGTTGCTACTTGTGAAATAACTCTTGCCTATATGCTAGGAAAAAGGGATCACATTTTTAAAAATTTTCCTAGGGTCCTGCTCACCTGAAAAGCTCCTTCTGACTGAAACCCACAGGCAACTTTTGCAATATCAATTAACTGAAAATTTTGAGTAATGTTCTTTTTCTCTTTTTTGTTTTAGCTCTTAGGACTCTGTGTTGCCTGCCATCCCCAAGAGGTCAGAAAGGGAGGGAGGGTTTGGGCTCCTATTTTGCAGATGGGATATTGGAGCGCAGGAGAGTCGATACCAGCACCGTTACAGACAGGTGATGTCACAGCCGGGACCAGGAGGAGCAGAGGCAGGAGCTCAGAGCACAGGTTAGGGGGACAGCAGGTGCCTGATCCAGAAGCCCAAGCCCAATTCCAAATCACAGACAAGGGAAAAGACAGGCAGCAAATGAGTTATCATCAGAAGACACCAAGGCCAGGGATTTAGAGAAGGGCAAGGGCTGTGGGCTCCCTGGGGTGCTGGTGAAGGTGGGCGGAGAACCCAGGTGTTGCAGATCAGGCCTCCCAATGCTGGACGGACAGGCACATGGTCAGACAGAGCAGCTCCAGCGAACAGTAGGGCAGAGGGCTGGGCTCAAGCATCCGTGCCCCAGGAGGCCTCCCAGCACCTCTCCAGCCCTGCCCAACCCAGGGCCAGTGCTTCTGTTATAGCTCCCAGAGATCTGCCGTCCTTTCTCATAGCACTCACCGCTGCTTTGCTATTGACTAAAGCGCTCGACTGATTCCTTGCGTCTCTGTCTTTGGTGATGCAGTCAAGTCCTGCACCGCCACCTGAAGTCTTGAAAAAAACTCTTTTTCTCTAGCTAACACGGACCCCCATCCCCAACAGGACTTATCAGCTCTGGAAAGCAGAGACCACACCCTTTTTTCTCACCGCTGTACCCCCAGAGACTGGGATGAAGCAGGCACAGAAATATTCGTTGAGTGTGTTACCAACGAAAGATTAAAGATCAGACTCAAAAAAAAGCCAGAGGCCGGCAGCTGGCCTGCAGAGCCCTGTGCCTGCAGACTCACAGGCACGAACTTGAATGGCACCCATTACAGACGGCAAAGCAGCCTGGGGAGCACGTTGTCTAAATAACTTGCTCAGCCCTGGCTGTAGTGGCTCAGTTGGCTGGGCATCATCCCAAGCGCTGAAAGGTTGTGGGTTCAATTCCCGATCAGGGCACATACCTGGGTTGCAGGTTCGACCCCTGGTCCGGGTGCGTAAGGGAGGCAACCGATCGATGTTTCTCTCTCACAACAATGTTTCTCTCTCTCTCCCCCGCTCACTCTCGCTCTAAAAAAAAATCAATAAAAACGTATTAAAATTAAGTAACTTGCTCAGGATTTTGTTCCCTTCCCCATCTTTGAGTGCATGCCTATGTCTTCGTTTGATGGTAACATGACAGCCAGTTAACATGTGGCTCTGAAATACTGAGGACCAATGTCCATGCACTGTGTGACTCCATCAGCTTCTCCCTGGGACAGTCTGGAGGGACCACAAGATCCCACCCTCCTCCCAAGAAGGGAAACCTCTCAAAGACAGCCATGGAGCTGAAGGTCAGGGCAACAGAACAGCCATTGCTCCTAACAGAGCGACATGGACAGAGACCCAGGCACTGCCTCCTCGAATCCTCACTTCCATCCCACAACAGAGGTCTGTTTTATCCCCATTTTACATACAAGGAAATAGGTTCAGGGGGTTGCATGGGGCTAGAAATGGCAGCAGTGGAACTTGACCCCAAAGCCCTCTCTCAACACACCTCTGTACTGGGCTTACACGTAGGATTCACTTGGAGGTAGAGGGTGAGCAGCAGACATCCCATGACAAACTGGAGCCAGCAAAGGGAGGCCAGGACGAGTTCTATGCCTTGGGAACTGGAGCAACAGTGAGAATGTCCAGGGGAAAGTGGTTTCTTGTTGGGCAGCAGGGAGGCCTTGAGAGGCAAAAGGCTTCAAATTTGAAATCTGAGCCTGGAGGTAAATCCAGGTGGGATGCAATCGGTACCTTAGCTCAGGAGCACCTTCTGCTTCTTGACAGCTTTCACTGAACACTGTGCTCCGGCCTCACACTGTGGGACTCTCTCCCCAGAGGGGCTATTTGACCAAGTGGAGGGAGGGTTCAGAAGCACATTTAAACACCACTGATGCATCCTGCCTCCTGTTTCTGAAAATGGCAATCACTGGGACCAGGTTGGGGTGGGTCTTCAGCTAAAATTGTCTCCCTTAGGCATCTTAAGACATAGTCCTATTTTGCCTGCCCTTAAGAAAAACCTGCTAGGGACTGACGCTCCATGCCCTGGAGAGGGATAGGGAAGGGATGGTGGCTGGTGAGGCACTCCAAACCCTTGGGTAGATTCTGAATTTCTGGGGCCTTGGGGAGATGGGATTGAATGTTGGATGGGACTCTAGGGCCGGCTAGCCTGAGGCATCAGCATCTACATTTAGCATTCGTGATAAATAAAGAATGGGGACACGCTACTAAAACCATATTCTGGGGGGGGAAACCCTCATCTCTGTCTTAAATGAAAATTAAAAGGAAAGCTCTCTGCTGGACTTTGCAGAGTGTGGCAGGCATGATTTGTGCACCCTCAGGGCTGCTAAAGCTGCAAAATGAGCAGAAAGGAGTGATGCTCCCATGTTAACAAAGCCCTAATCTTGAGCTTGCCAGGTTTGAAGGAACATTCTTGGTGTATAAAAGGCAACACCGTGTCCTCAGGGCATAATGTGACATGCCCGGGGGCGGTGGTGTCTCACCCCCCCCTGTGAGCTGATATTCACAATGGGGTCGGGGATTGGAACAGATTGAACAGGGCCAAGTCCTCCCTGTTAGAGTCAGAATGGATAACTGTCAAAGCCTCAACAAAGCCTGATGCTCTGAGTTAAATGAGCTGTAAAGACCAGCATCCTTCTAACCTGGACCAAGGGGATGCCTGGCAAAGTCAAATTAGAGAAAATCGAACTTTTTGCTGACTAAGCTCCGGTCCCCTTGGTCAGACTTAAAAACAAGCATGTTTTTATTTTACTTTACTTCCTTAAAAATGTTTTCCTCCTCCTAATAATAATGGGAATTCTTTACAGAGCCTCTCAGTCAGGAGACATTAGGTATTAACTGACGCGCTGCTTCTTCACGGCTCACTTCTCTCACTGGAAAGACCTCCAACGTGTTTGCTATCTAGACCCAGTGTCCAGAATCTCAGTCCCATTTGGTTGCCCAATTATCTTTGAAAGAACAACAACAAATCAAACTACAAATCATCAAAAAACCACTTTTGGAAATTTCGTTTTAACATATTCTAAGAATAGAATGAAGTTACGATGCTGGCTATTGATTACGGGAAATGCAAGTGTTTTCTTCCCTGCATTTCCTACTGTTAGAAAGGCTAGGACTTTACTATCAAGGAAAATATAAGCTTAACTCTTCTTGATGGTTAACCCCACAAAATGTGAACCAGAATTCTTATTTATTCCCTGCTCAACAACTTAAAATAGTTCCTTATTGTGCTCCTTTTCCAGATGAGAAAACTGAGCCTATGCAAGTTTAAGCAACTCTCCCAGTTAACTAGGTAGTAAGTAGCTGAGCTGTTGGATTTCAGAGTCCAAACTCTTAACCTCTGTGTTTTGCCTGATCCTCAACACTGGTTATCTCAGAAGCACCAGAGGATACGTAGAAAGTCCAAATGGAAACTGTACAATGACTTCCCCCAGCCCCCTACGGGCCTCCCGGTCACCTGCACCTTCAGTAATGCACAGCTCACACCCGCATGCACCTCCATCAACAGATGGCGCATCTCAGCAAGGGACCCACTCCTGCAGGGAGCCCGGGGGACAGAGCCATTTGCAGTCTGTGGTCAGTGTTCAAGCAGCCAGTTGTCCACAGCCTTCCCAGAGGGACAACTGAGGCCTCATACCATGTCCAGCTGGCCGTGAAAGATGCCATTAAAATCATCGATAAATGAGTTCCGGACTTTGCTCGCACAGTTTACTGTAAGGACCTGCCGAAAATGATTTCTTGTTCTTTGTTTCCCATCAACAGAGTTAATGACTTGTAGGAAACTGATTTGTTTTTTCCAATTGCCTTTAGAGATTCCGAATGCCCAGGTGTAGTGACCCCATTTCAATACATCTGAACAGAAGATGAATAGCATGGGGAAGTTTATGTTTGAACAGCCATGTAATTGATATATGTGTATTTGTCCCTGTGAAATATGATTTTTCATTTCTAATAGTTTTATTCACATTCCTTTTTCTTTCTTTCATTTCATGGGCACTGGGAAGGGAAAAGCCAGGCTACAAGCCAGCCATCAAATTCTCACAGCTTCCTCCCATCACCCACTTGAGAAATCAGCAACCACAGAACCACCCGTCAAGGCTCCAGCCAAGCCCTTCGCCATAGCTAATCCATCCTGATATCCCCGCACCAAATTACTGCACGAGGCAGACTTGTAATAGCTGGTTGGGTGAATGAATTCATCCATCCAGAGGAGGAAGCCAGGCCCCAAGTCCCCACTGCCAAGCTGGGGAAAGTGACGCTCAGAAGGAGGGCTGCCCCTCAGCCAGGCAGCAAGGTTGGGGCGCCTCCAGAATTCCCATCTCCTCCAAGAGGGACACTCGGGGAAACTGCAAGTACTCAGGTGCCTAAAACCAGCCGCTGCTTTGCAAACATCAACCAGGAATCGGATTAAGAATTTCGCCCACAGCAGAAGCCTAGAAAGAGAGGCTCCCAATGTGTTCCCATCAGGTGTGGCAGCCCTTTAATCACACTCTAGACCCACGCCTGGGGACAGATGTGCCCCCTTTCTCTCCTTTCCTAAATGTTTCCTAATGCGTATAAAGAGAACTGGTCACACACACACAAACACAAATAGATAAAAAGTCATTTTGCTGTTTTGTTTTGTTTTTTAAGAAAAGGGCATTAACTCTGATCCAAAGCAGTTGGTCCATCACAGAAAATTCAAACTCCTATCAATAGGCCACCATTCTGGGCTCTGGGATGCCCCCGGCTGCTTAGGAACCTCATGGAAGCCATAAAAGTCCAACTACAAACTGTTAAATGGCTTCCTCCAAGAGCCCCCAGGTAATAAATACTGTCCCCTTTGACAGCTTGCATGTCCCTTGGAGTCTCCAAGAAGACGTAGGCATTGGGCCCTTGGCCCCAGTGGCCAGTTGGGGACTCCAAAGAGTTGGCCTGGGTGCAAAGCCTCTCACAAGCGAGTGCCCTGGGGTGGTACCAACGGTGCAGGCAGGAGTGCATATAGGTGGGGGGGGGTTGTTCGCAAGAGGGTCACATCACCCTTCCACTACTCATGCCCGGTGGAAACCTCTAGCTCCTGTTTGGGGCACTGGCTCATGCAGAGAATGCTCTCCACTCCTGGGCCCTGCTGGGCATGTCTCCTTCCAGCCATCTTACCCTGGCCTCAGCCCTGGGAGCGGGAACATCTCTGGGGAGGGTGAAAGAGTGGCCCCTGTCCCCTGCCAAAGGGATGTCACGCCACCAGAATTTATGTGCCAGCTTTCTTGTACCAGCTTTTCCCAGGTTTCCTCCCTACCCATTACTGGCCCATTAGTTGCCATGTGTTTTCCCCTAACTGTCACCAGTCCACACTGCCTCTTTGTTACCCTGCAACATTCTGGCCCGCCTCTCCCCAACAAGGGGCTGAGCCTAAACTCCACATTGTGAAATATTTCCCCTCTCTTCTCTCCCCCCTTCCCACCCCCTCCAGGGCCCCAGGGCTTTTAATGAAACACACCCGCCAAAGGGCCTTCTCAGCTCTATTTGCACAGCACGAGTGGGCCCCCAGTTGCCTGGCGCCCCTCATCCTCCATGAACACACTTCCCCTTCTTATTGGTATTCAGTCAATACCTTCCTTTTCTGACCCTTCCCTGCTTGGCCTCCTAGATCTACGACAGAAGGCCCTTTGTTGAAGGAGCAGAGGGTGTAAACACCAGGGCTCCAAAGACAACGCCTGGACTTCAAAGGAGAAATGAGTCATTGCTCATCAATGGGGTGGGGGGTCCGGGGAGAGCTGCTCCTCTGAGCACCTCCAGTCTGAGGACAAACCTTCTGTGTCTTTTTATAGATCAGACACTATTTCCAAGGCTAATCGTTGATTTTTATTGTTCCAGATTTGACTCCAAAATGTGGACCGGAATCTGGGGTCTGGTAAATATTTTGTTCCACAGTTTGCTGGAAGCACTTTGCTGGAAGGGATAGCTTCCAACATGGGGCTCTAGGGGCCTTCCAGGCTCTCGCAGTCTGCCAGTTTCATGTGTCTGCAAGCAGATTATCCATCCCAAACACCATTTGGACCGGGCCTCTCCCCTGCTCGCAAGTCCTCCAAGTGCCCCTGAGTAGACAGCTCGGCATCTAAAAGCACTGAACCCATCAAAGCCAGGCTCCCCCATCATCTCAGACACACAGTCCTGCCCTGAACTCTTCCAGGGTGAAGTGACAAGCAGAGCAGCCCACCACTTGGCAGCTAGCTCTTCAGGAAGCCTGCCTTGTACAGAACAAAATCCACTTCCCCGCACCGTCCGCCCACAGTACCCGGCTCTGCTTCTGGAACAAATCGCTCTCTTGTCCTGCTGACAGCGCTTCACATAGATTTGAAAATGACTCTCGGAGTTTCCTGTCCATTTGTTTTCATCACACCAAACAGCCCCAGGCCCCTATATTTCACATGAAATAGTTTCCACACAGCCCCTGATGTTAGCAGCCCGCCTCCAGAGCTTCTTTAGTGTTCTCCCCACAACCACCTACAATAACACACAGATCCTAGTACTGAACGCTGTTCTCTGAATGTGCTCAGATCAGCACAAACTCGAACAGGCCTGTCCCCTCCCCTGGAGAGGATACTTCACCCTTATTAATTCAGCCTAAGGCAACATTCACTTTTTCATCCACCTTACCACACTGGACTGGTCCTCAGCTTGAAGTCACAGGCTCTTTTGATTACAGGTGCTGCCAAACCAGGCTGCCCCCATTCAGCGCTTTCAACGCCATCTTCATGTTTATCAATATTTAATTTCACCTTATTGATTCTAGCCCAGTTCATGGAGATCTTTTTCAATCTTACTCCTGTCATCTTGGATATAATGGCCACCCCTTTGCAGTTTTGTGCCACCTGCAAATCTGCTGAGCATCCCTTTTGTATGCTCATCCAATTCATTAATAAAAATGAAGGAACAGGGTCTAGAGATACTAATGAATTGTCCAAGGTATCACAGCCAGTTGCGGACAGAGCCAAATCTAGAACACAGGTGTCCTGGCTCTCAGTGTTCATTTCCGTCACACTGTGCCAAAAAGCCCCAGGACCCCTCAGAGTGCTCTCTCCCCAGCTCTCTACCACCCTCACCTCCTTTCTGATCTATCCTGAGGATCCCTGACTACAGACAGGAAAGTATGGCTTCCTGGAAGGAAGATGGGAACTGCCACCTAGCTGAAGGATCCTAGTTTGTTAAATTGTAGCAGCTTCCTACAGCTATAGCTCTGTGCTTCTCAAGGGAGTTTCTGGAGTAGCCCATCCAGCAAACCAGGTCAAATAGGACTGAGAGGGCAAAGAGGTCCTGGGGTACTCATTCACCAAGCTGCCTGGGAAAAATGGAAGAGAACAGGAGGCCCACAGAGATTCTGTGGATATCTCTGAACCTTAAGAAGAATCTGTGCAATGGACAGAGAGATTCAGCCCTATGGCTTCTTAGAAACAAGTGTCTCAGATCTGTCCTAGAAACATGCATGGTCCCTTGAAGAATCTGCCAAAGGCAATGACCAGTTAAAGGGCTAACCTTGGCATACATCCTTGCTCTGAACACAACTCTAGAGAGCAACACTGAGATCACTGGGCGAACATGCCAGGAAAATAGGTCAAGGTTAGTATGAGGATTCCTAACAATCAAAGCTATGCACCAATACGACCGCTTGTCTTGTGAAGTAGTGAGCTCCTCGTCACCAATGTATTTATGCACAGGTTTGTCCCCTTTGAATCCAAAGATCTAAGATCCTATACCCTCTTTTCTATTGTGACAGGTTTGTCCCATTTGAATCTAAAAATCTAAGATACTTGTGCTTCCAAGTAAAAAGCCATCACTAGACCCCAAACAGCTAAAACAATTTTGAAAAAGAAAAAAAAAGTTGAAGGACTCACTTACTGATTCCAAAACATATTATAAAGATACAGTAATCAAAACAATGTGGTACCAGCATAAAGACAGACAAATAGGCCAATGGAGTATAATAGAAAGCCCAGAAATAAATCCTCACCTATATGGTTAAATGATCTTTGACAAGGGTGCCAAGACCATCCAATGGTGAAAAGACAGTTTTTTCAACAACTTGTATCCAGAAAACTGGATATGCACATGTAAAAGAAGGAAGTTGGGGCCTTATCTTTTACCATATTTAAAAATTAACTCAAAATAGATCAAAGACCAAAACTATAAAAAACTCCTAGACAAAAACATAGGGGGAAAGTTTCATGAGGTTCAACTTGGCAATAATTTCTTGCATATGACACAGGCAACAAAAGCAAAAATAGACATTTGGAACTACATCAAACTTTAAAACTTCTCAGCATCAAAGGACACAATCAACAGAATAAAAAAGCAACCTATGGAATGGGAGAAAATACCTGAAAAGAAGTTAATATCCAGAATATATGAAGAACTCTTACAACTCATCAACAACAAAATCAAATAACCCCGTTTCAAAATGGACTAAGGATTTCTCCAGAAATTACATACAAATGGCCAACAAGCATATAAAAAGATGATCAATAGCACTAATCATCAGAAAAATGCAAATTAAAACCACAATGACATATCACCTCATACACATTAGGATAGCTACTATTAAAAAATGCAGTAAATAAGTATCAGTGAAATGGCGTAACCACTAGGGAAAACAGTATGGCAGTTCCTCAAAAAATTAAAAATGCAACTACCATATGATCCAGCTTCTGGAGATACATACAAAAGAATTAAAAAGAGGATCTTGTAGAGGTATTTGCACACCCATGTTCGTAGTAGCACTATTCACAATAGCCAAGAGGTAGAAGCAACTCAAATGCCTATGACAGGTGAATGGATAAACAAAATGTGGTGTGCATTATATATATATTATACACACACACACACACAATAGAATACTATTCAGCTTTAAAAAGGAAAGGAATCCTGTCGCATGCTGCAACATGGATGAACCTTGAGGACATTATATTAAGTGAAATAAGCCAGTCACAAAAAAGACAAATACTGTGTGATTCCACTTTTATGAGGTGCCCAGAGTACTCAAATTCACAGAGACAGAAAGTAGAATGATGGTCCCCAGGGGCTGCGGTGAGAGAAGTGAGGAGTTGCTTATGGGTAGAGAGCTTCAGGTTTGCAAGATGTAAAATTCTGGAGCTCTGATTCATAACAATGTAAATATACTTAACACTATTGAACTGTACACTTAAAAATGGTTGTGACAGTAAATTTTATGTTATATGTTTTTAATCACAATTTTTTTTTTAAAAAGCCATTACTGACAGGAGGCAGGGCAGCCCAGAACCAGGAAGGACAAATGGGAACCTGGATTTCAAGGAAGCAGAGCTGAGCTACAGATCTATCAGTGAGAGCTCAGGAGCCTTTTGAAATACCAAAAGCAACCATTATTTACATGTGACCACCTCTGCTACCCTTATGAACTTCCAACGCCAAGATAACCTGAAGTCCCAAAGTAATAAAACCATGTGTATGTTCTAGGAAGGACTTTTGATGCTGAGAGGCTTGACATTAAAGCTAAGATTAGATTAAGCAGAGATCGATCAAGAATTAGTAAAAAAGATAATGCACCATATCCAAGTGTTTATTTCTTTAAATCTTGCACTTATAGATCATGAATCTAAATGTAATGAGTTATAATTCTAGTTACTATTCATGCCAAGTTAATCTAATAAAGAGCCCTACATTATAGTCAACTCCTAAGGAATGCATTCAGAGAAAGGGGCTGTAGAAAGCCTTCTTCCATTTGTAGTCACTATCTCATTTTCTGTCTATAAAACCAAAGAAAAAAGAGACTGGTCCAGCTGGTGTGGCTCAGTGGTTGAGCACCGACCCATGAACCAGGAGCTCGGGGTTTGATTCCCGGCCAGGGCACATGCCCAGGTTTCAGGCTCAATCCCTAGTGAGGTTGTACAGGAGGCAACCAACTGATAATTCGCCCTCATCATTGATGTTTCTCTCTCCTCGCCCTTCCTCTCTTTGAAATCAATAAAAACATATTTTTTAAAGAAAGAAGAAGAAGAGGCTGCATGGGCAAAACTCAGGCAACACACTAAGCTGCCTGCCAAATCTAGAGTGAGCTGAGGCAAAATACAAAATGCGGTAAGAAGCTCTGTCTCCCACAGATAAGACAGGCAGGCCCTGCTCTGAGGCCAGGAGGCACTCAGGACTCTCGCCCCCTGCTTAGCGTGGAACCTCCTGCTGAGGCTGTAGGGACAAAGGAGCCAGAGAAGCCCACCAGCCTGGCGCACCCATGAAGACTTCCAGGGCAGCGGACTGTCCTCTATGTCTGAGTAATGTGGCTGGATGGGCACACCTGGCCACCCCCTCCATTGCTTCCAGGATGATGGCTTGGGTGATGATGGTATTCAAAGCACCTATACTGGGTGCACCATACAAATCACCCCTAAACTTCACAACAGCCCCCACATCTTACAGTTGAGGAAATAGACAGAGAGGTTAAATAACATGCCCAGAGTCCCACAGCTAATCAGTAACTGTGATCACTGGAGGAAAGAGAAGACTCAGTGCCAAGGAGCCTAGCTCCAGTCTGGAAGAGCTGGGAGAAATGTCCAGAGGCCCTCTTGTTCGGTGGCCTCATGGAGCTGGCATGTGCCTCACTCCACAGTCACAGGCAGGGAGGGGACCGGGAGAGCTCCTGTCAGTAAGGGTTGTTGTCCTCCAAAGGGAAGACACAATGTGGCAGACAGAATAATCGCCTCCAAAGATGTCCACCTCCTAATCCCTGGACCCTGTGAACATCACCTTACATGGCAAAAGGGGCCTTACAGATGTGATTACCTAAGAATCTTTTCCCGGTTCCCCTACCAGACTGGGCAGGGACCCAGGCCTGCTGGTCCTTGTTTCCTAGGCACGAGAGGGTTTGGCAGGGCCGGCAAGCGGTGTCTTTCTGGTGGAGGACATTGTCCTGAAGGCCAGGGAGGACAGTTTCTGCTCTTTGTATGGGGCTCACCAGTTCCTCTTTCCCTTCTTTGATTTCTGGGCACGGGGCTTGCCAGGTCTGTGTTGGGCCCCGGCAATTGCCTTATCTTTCTCTGCTTTTCTCTATTTCCAAATGTTCAGTATCATAGCAAAATTATTTATATAATTTTTGAAATGGTTTTTAAGACATCCCTACCCCCCTAAAAGTTATTCACAACAGCCCCCATCCCCCCACCTTCCATCCTCTCCCCCATGGGTACGCACTCCTCTCTGTTCAGAATCTTCTGGATGCTTATGAATTCAGTTTGCTCCATGCTGATTTCTGTAATGCTGTAGGAAAGGACAGGTGGCTTTTCATTCCTTTGAGCCCCTATAAAGCGTCCCCAGCAGGGCTCATTCTCTGGGGGTGACCCATCGCCTGCTCTTCCCTCCAGGATCCTCTGGGCCCTGAATCCCCCGTATTTGTGAAGCCTCTGTGTTCTGAGGCAGCAGGTGGGGGAGGGGGTGGGGAAGCCAGGGCCAGGGCCTGCGGTTGGGAGATTAATCCATGCTGGGAGTGTCAGCCGCTCTGGCACCAGGATGTCAATCTCAGGCTGGCCGCCTCTTCCGCAGAGGTCCTGGGCCAGCCCAGTGGGACACTCGCCTTTTTCACTTGAGCCTTGACAGCACGCACAGATTTAATGACTGGGAAGCACTCTGAGAATCCAGAGTGCTCCATAATTGCCAACTCCTAATCCCCAAATTGTTCTCCGTGCGCTGCGGGAAACACAGCTTCTGCCCTTGGGAAGGTCTTTGTTAGTGTGGCTCACACCAGAACCAGGCAGGGTGGAGGCAAGCAGGGGGGTCTACTCGAAGAGGGGTCCCCTTCACAGACTCAACAAGCGTGCTGGGGCGTGGCTGCCCAAAGTACGAGCCAGATAAAGAGGATCTTGATGATAATGCAGATTCTTAGGCCCTTTACACCTATTTACTCAGGTGCTCATGTGATAAGTGCCCTGGAATCTGCATTTTAATAACACACACACACACACACACACACACACACACACACACACACCAGCTGACTCTCATGCACACTCATTTGAGTTAGGATGGTTTAGAGGTGAGTGCATGGGTCTGGGGTTAGAGTCCTGGGTTTGAGTCTCAGTCCTGATCCTTATTGTCTGAGACCTCAGCAAGTTACCTGCCACTAGACCCACGAGATCTAGGTATTCCCTAAAAAAGTTTCCAAGAGTCTCAGGTCATAATGTGCATGAGTGGATTAAATGGGCTGATAACCCCCCTGACAGAGAAGCCTGTCTGACCCAGCACTTTCCCAGACTGGTTAACCAGGGCAGCTTCTCTCCAGCATTAATGCCAGAAACATCTCACAGGCTTCGTATCTCGTGAGACAAAGCTGGTGAAATTCCTTCCTGGGAAAAGAGAAGTCTAGAGGGTGAGTGACAGCATCTTAAGGTGGCAATTCTGGCAGGAAGGGGGCCCTGGCCCAGACAGGGGAGGCCACAGGCGCCCCATCCCTCACGCTCAGGGCCTCGGCTGGTTCAGCTCCGCAGATCTGCTGCCTGGAGTGGACGCAGCACAATAGCGAGGTCACCTTCCTGCTTCGGGTAATTTCCCTTGGAGGCAAGACATCCATTTTTAACAGCTCTTCATTTCAGCAGAGAATGCCCTTCTGCCTCTGAGGGGGGCTGGGGACCAGGATGGGAAGGGAGGCTTTGTTCTTCTGACCAGTGCTGACAGTTTAATTAAACCCAGCTCGAGACGGGGTCGGCAGGGTCAGGCATTCTTCAGCAGGGCTCCTGCGGAACATCACATCGGGCCTCTCCAGCCACCAGGGCCCTGTTAATGAGTTATCCTGGTCCTTCCAGCAGGGATATAAATAAGGGGAAATAAATGCCCTGGGCTGCCCTCAATCACCACCCCCACCCCTTCCAGGCCCAGCACAGGCACAAAGCTTGATCTTGTCGGGACACATATTGGTTTCAAGGCTAAAAAGAAGCCCAGAGGAACTGGGTTTCCAGAAGCAGCTTCTGGATGAGGAAGGGAATGCAACCAGCAAGAAAAGGGATCGAGAGGCAGCGGGAGAGACCCCTCCCCAGACCTGGGAGGACAGAGGCCTGGGGGCGGGGCTGACACACGTCGGTGAAGACTGGGTTTTGTTGCTATAAGAGAAGCAGTCAGGTTCAAATATGTCTGACCCTTGTGGGCATCCATGAAACAACATTTCCACATCTTCAGGTGATGCAGCTGACCCCACATCCAGGTAACGGGCCACCAGGGTATAACCTGCTCCTCACAGGGGAGCCGGGTCCAGCCAACAAAGCATCTGCCCCCTCAGGCCACTCCAACCTGCTGGTAAGTCAGAGGATGGCAGGGAGCTCTCAAAGAGCACCCCTCAAAGAGCTCTCAAACCCTTATCTCCTGGAGAGACAGAGTCCCACCCATCTCTCTCACACAGCTGTCACCCCAATAGTTCTCAGCACCTAGAACAGTGCCTGGCCCATAGAAGGCCCTCATAACTGTTGGATGAATGGATGAGCAGGTGTTGGGTAAGTGAACAGAAGGTGGGGAGCGTTGAATGTGGGTAGGGAAAAGGGAGTGGGAGGGTGAGTGTGGGGTGGGGGAAGAGTTGGGTATATGGGTAGGTTGATATACGGGTTGGTAGATGGGAGAGAGAAGGGTGAATGGGTGGGGGCTTGATGGGTAATTGGAGGGTTGGTGGGTAAATGAGTGGAAGAGTGGGTGGGTAGGCAGATGAATAGGTGGGAGTTGTTAGATGGGAGAAAGGGTGGGAGGACATGGACGATGGAGGGATAGGTGGATTGACTGGTGGTTGGGAGATGGGTAAGTGGGAGTCTGGATGGGTGGTGGGTAGATGATTGGTAGGTAAACGGGGATGAGGGACAGGCACATAGATGGGTAGATGAGTGAGCAGTGGGTGCAGGAGGTAGAGAGTGGATGGATGCTATGGAAGGACGAGCTTTAGCCTCAGACAGACCAGACTTTACATCTGGCTCAGCCCTTGGGCAAGTCGAACCCTCTGAGCTTGGTGGATTCCCTTTGTGAACTTCCTGAGCCTGTGCAATGGTTGTCCCAAGGCAAACTCCGGCTGCTGCCTGCATGCCAGCCAGCACCAGGTGCCTCCACAGGTACACCTAAGCCTCTCAGGAAAAAAAAACAAAAACCTGTTGGGGGAGGCCCCTGCAAAGGGAGGGGATGGTTCTGACTTAAGACAGATGAGGCTGAATCACCACAGGGAGTGGAGGCAGGACGCTGACAGTGGACAAATGCTCAGAGGATGGGTGTGGGGTCAACTATCAACTTGGGCCGCCTCTTCGAGTCAGGTTTGCTGCCCTCTGAAGCAATTCCCATATGGATTCACCTAACACTTTCTGAGTACCTATTATGTCCACACCCAATATGAGAGCATGTTATACCTCTCTTGAAGCCCTACGGCAGCCTTTTGACCTTCATCTGATGAAAGAGCAAACAGGGCTAACGGGGTTCAAGGAAGTGTTCTAGCATCACGAGTCTCACATTCACTTGAACTCAAACTACGGAGGCTTTTCATTGCTTATAAAAACTGGGAGGTCTCCTGCCATAAAAATAATGCATGCTTCTTATAGAACATCTGGGAAACATAGAAAAGAAAAAGTCGCCCTGTGACAACCCCTGTGGGCATTTACAGTCATTTTTGTGTGCATTCCTTGGAGTGATTTATTTTGTGATCATATTATCAATACAATTTTACATCCTGGCTTTTGATATCACAAACATTTACCTGCATTACTTATGTCTTTCATAAAGGCCATTTTATTATGATGATATAAAGATTCCATCAAGTAGCGGTAGGATAATTTACTTAACCATTCCCCTAAGGTTAGACACTGGGAGTGTTTCTATATTCTTTACCATACTCGAAATTTCAATATAGAAATACTCTGTATTTCAATATTCTAAATAATGCTGCAAAGAACATGTTTGTGCCCATGTTTTATTATTTCCCAGGATAGATTCCCAAACGTGAGATTTCTAGGTCAAGGTTTAAGCCCATTTTCAGGCTCTTTGAGGACCTCTGAAGGCCTAGTGCTTAACCCCAACCCTATCACCAAAATGCTCTGTGGTCCAATGCAAATCATCTCTCTGGGCCACAGGTCCCACATGAGGAAAGAAATGGACAGACTAACCCAACACCAGCGGCAATATTAGTAAATAACCAGCTACAGGATTTTAACTCCTGGAAGCTACACGGACAAAAGCAACTGAAACGTGGACCCCACCACCTGACATCCTCTGTGACCACACCTTACCCCGCACATTTGGTCTCTCTCACACTCAGTTTCATGCTGATTTAGCATAACGGCCTCTGCAGGAAAGTCTGTGATTCGCTCCAGATGGAAAGGATTAGTAATGGATTTCTCAAAGCA